>NC_141149.1:39242010-39549203 GCF_053477565.2 Lygodium microphyllum | reverse complement strand
CCTGCCCTTCTTCTTTCCTTTTGCTATCAAGCGACCTTTATTTTTCATATCCTCAACAAAGCATCCATGAGGATTAAATCTAACCTGCAAGCCTTGTTCAACCATTTGACCAACAGAAACTAGATTCTTGGTGATATTCGGGACATGAAATACATCGGACAGGTATTTCTTTTTCCCATCCTGCATAGACAAGGGAATTTTTCCAATCTGCACAATAGGATGTGCAGTATCATCACCAGTCTCCACAAATCCTGGTTTTTTCATTTTCCTTGCATCCTCCATCCATTCTGCATGACCTGTCATGTGGTTTGATGCACCTGAGTCAACATACCATACATCATTGCTTTCTTCTGCACTTGTCACAGAATTGTTCATGTGCTGCACCATAAACAAATGCTCATTTATGTCATCACCCTGTCTACTAGAAGATGCATAATTCCCTTGTTGCAGCTTTCCATTTATGATGTCATTCTGCTTTTTATAGCAGTCTTTAGCCATATGACCCATTTTACCACAGTAGTAGCATTCAACATTATTGTTTGCATTTTGACCTCTTTGCCATCCACCACGACCTCTTTGGCTCCCCCTGCCTCTAGAGTTACCACGTCCTCCTCCATAGGACTGGTTTTCTTGAGATTGCTGCATATTCTGATTTCTACCACGGCCTCCAAATCGTCCTCCTCTACCTCTGCCTCTACCTCTTCCAGCATTTGAGTAGAAGACAGCTTCTTTTGAAGTTCCTCCTAAAGAAGATGCACCACCATTTCTCTGCTCCTCAGAAATTAGAAAAGCAATCAACTCCTCAAAATCAGGAAATCTTTCACGGACGGAAATGGATGTTCGGAACTGTGCATAATCCTTTCCTAGACCATTCAAGGTCACATAAACTAAATCATCATCTTCATGTGGAAGTCATTGATGCTCATATTTTCTCTTTGCACATTATGCAACTCTTGCTTGAGCTGCATTTTCCTAGCTTGCGTATTTGTGCTATACATTTTTGACAAAGTATCCCATGCCTCCTTTGGCGTACTTGCATCCTGAATATGCACAATCATAGAGTCTGAAATACTGATAGACAACCAGTACATAACTTTCTTGGCTCTCTCATGCCATGCTTTAAATGCCTGCATTTGCTGTTGATTGGGAACATCAGGAAGAACTGGTTCTTCTTCATTTCCTGCAACAAATTCCCAATATCCTTTTCCCATAAGGAAATTCGTCATTCTAAACTTCCATGCCTGGAAGTTGTTCTTGTCAAGCTTTTCAGTGACAATCTGTGAAAGAGAATCAGACGCCATTACAGAATACTGCAAAAAATTCTGTCACTGCAAAAAACACAGCTTCACCCTCACAAGGGCAAATCTGCAAAACTGGCGAAAGTGGTATTTGACCACACAGTCACTTCCTAGTGACGATTTTGCATAAACAGGAACCAAGGATGATTCTGAAACTCCCAATGTCTCTGCGCACAAGCATACGATGCAATTTCTACAGTAACTTTTCACCGACTTGTAGAACAGTGGCAGAACACCGTGAGCTTAGCTTGCTTTCTTGAGCTCCTTACCACGAACAAGGCTCTGATACCATGTCAAGATTGTGGGAGAGAAGGAAGGAGTCTCACTTGTAGCTTTCTTGCTTGCACAATGGGGGAATACACACAAGGGTGGAGGCTGAAAACAGTTTTCCTCTTCTTAGTTGTGTAAGCCAAAAGAACTCTAATACAAAGAAATAGAAGAACCCTATATATGGGTCTCAAACCAAACTCAACTAACTAAGGTGGCATACTAACCAAGCCACGAACTAGAGTAGATAAGGATAGCTATCATGTAGCTATTATTCATGGGCGGTGTACCAACCGCATCTGCAACTAACACGTCGGTGACATAAATGCACAACGGTCACCCTGGCATATCACGAGTGGAGCTCGATATCTCAACAGCCCAATCGAAGGGGGATTGCTCCGCGATGCAGGATGAAGATAAATTGCTGATTCTGGACTGAAATGATGGTTGGAAACCAGTCATGAGGCACGTCAAATAAAAACCCGCAAAATACGGTAATATACTTTTCATAAAGAAAAATGGTGTTTTTATGCAATTTGCTTCATGGAAAATTGTTTCTATGGACTGATATTTAAATACAATGATCTTTGTAATGGTTGCTATCAGTTTATCATTAAAAAAATTAGAGATTCATTTGTTGTATGGCTGGAAATAGTGAAATAAAACATGCAAAAGATGAAAACAAGGGAAAATGGTGGTTTTTGGGCATAAAAATAGAAAAAAAATAAATAAGACACACCAACTAAATTTGTGTTTTTGCTACAAATGAACCTAAGGGCCACAGCCCACAACTCATTTTGTATTTTTAGTCATTTAATATTGCAAAAAATGCAAGAAAAATAGGGAAAATGGAGAAAAATAAGGGAAAAAATGGATTTTGAGTGCCGAAAATTAATGAAAAATAAGAACCATGTTTGTGAATGGTTGTGGGGTTTGAAGCATGAGGATTTGCCTCAGTTCAGCCCCACATTTGTGTTCTAGTGTGGTTTTTTGTGCGTTTATACACAAAAAAAATGTGGAAAATGAACCCTAAATCGATCAATAGTGCACAATCTAAACAGTGAGGGATTAAAGAGAATGAGAGTGGTGTTTAAGTGCTGAGAGAAAGAAAAGGCTGATTGTTTTCATCTATGCATATCATATAGATCGATCATTAATTAAAAATTAAGAACCTAGTAGCACGAGGGTTTCTCGGTGCTAGATTCATGCAACGTCGCTTACGAGCGATAGTCAAAATTATTGAAAGAAATGTTTTCCACGTGTGCACAATGCTGATTTTTCTTTGTTTGAGCACGTGGGCATTCACTACTTGCATAAATCATAAGGAAACTTAAAGGTATCAGGAACTCCTGGATGCATGACAATTGCTTTCTTGAGGAACATGACCTGCGTTGAGAGAGAGAGAGAGGATATCCCAAGCTGTAGGTAGACGTAGGTCCTAGGGGAAAGAAAGTGAGGAAAATGGTACATTCCTGGATACGAGTAATTGGTACCTTGAGAGAACTATGTGCGAAGTGTTATATATGTTTAGTGATGCATCGAGGGGCCAATCCCCAAGATGTAGGAGAGTCACAGTGAGGTAGCGATAGCCTGCCGTGGGAGGACCTCCTATGTTTGTACTTCGTGCCATTGGGCAATGTGCCACGGACTCCCTCTAAGGAGTGTTAATTGGGTTAGAGTTGGACTACGATACGTGGTAGAAATGCAAGATGTTTAGGAAGATGATGTATGTGTCATCAACGCTCCTGGCTGCGAGGCCGTGGGGTTGTTGAGCGCATGATAGAGGTCCAGTTAGTGCATGAGCCAGTGCCAGCCTGTTTTAGGTCCCATCACCCGTGGTCGCCAATGAGAGCGGAGTTTTGAGCTCGGGATGTGCCTAAAATTTGCTAAAAAATCTGAAATTTAGGGAAAATTTATTCAACATCGAAGGCAGTGGCTCTAGCTAGGACGATTTTAAGCACCAATTGAGATAGGACTCTTAAAAGGCACCCTAGCGACACTTGTTGATTTTTGATAATTTTTCAGACTACCGTGCGGGTTGTCAGGAGTTTTCGACCAATGCGAGATGTCAAGCCGGACACCTAGAAATTTACAGCACTCAAATCAGAGCCCGGATGGGGAAATGACCAAGAAACTGGTCAAGATGCGAAGGGGTGGACATTAGAGAGGCCAAGTGGGCATGACCTTTGGGAGCCCAACATTTTAATGTACCACGAAACTTTCATGCAAGAAGAAGAAGAAAACGTGGAGAGAGGAGGCACTAGGAAGCGCCAAAAAATGCGCCTCCTCCTCTCTTATCATGGCGTGGGGGTTGCATACAACCCACCCAATTGATCATGGGCCTTGATTCCCCTCTGTTTGCTGATCATTTCACCGTGCTTCACTCAAGCAATGATGGCCTGGATGGAGAATTCTGATTCTAGTCTTTCTCTCTCCTCCCTCTCTCCTCCTAAGGGGCTGTTCTTGTGTGCAAGAGGAAAATGAAGAATGATGGAGGAAAGCTTGTTCGGTTGGAACTGGATTGCTTCCGGATCAATGAAGACATGAAGATTTCTGATCTTGAAGATGGTGGACATTGAATGAGGGCTGACCCGTAGTCCCGTACCAAAACCGAGATCCTGAGACACAAAGCCTAAGCGGGAATTCAAATTTTATGAAGGAAAAATGGTTTTTTATTCTATTTGATTTATGAACTATTGTTCCCATGGGCTGATTATGCATCATGATGTTTTTTGCTATGTTTTTGATCATTTTATGCTCTAAAAATCAAAAAATCATAAGTGATATGGCTGAAACTAATGGTCTAAAACCCGTAAAACATGCGTTTAAGGGGTAAAATGGGGGTTTTTTGCAAAATAAAGGGGAAGTATGAGATATAATATCAATAAAACCTAAAATTTTACTGTCAAGAAACCTAAGGGCCACAACACATAATAAATCTTAATTTTTAGTCATTTTTTATTGAAGAAAATAGAGGAAAAATACCAAAAAATGATAAAAATGGGTTTTAAATGGGAAAAAATTAGAAAACGATAAAAGAAAAATTTTAGAAAATTACATAAGTGTTTGTGCAATGTATAATGAAGGTAGAGCACGAGGTTGGCCTCGGTTTACCCTCGTTTCTATGTTTCTGTCAGTGTTTATCGCTTTCTCTATAAAGAAATACACATAAAATGACTCTTTCACCTATCAACGAATGCAAAACATTAAACGGTAGGGTGAGAGGGGAGGTTGAGCACCAACATACGAATTAAAATCTGATTTATGTGTTGCATAATTGCCATAGGAGGTTGTTTTAAAATAAAGGAAAAGGCAGCATGAGCGTAAGGCTCAGTGTCTCTCCTTGTTTCAATACATAAACGTTAGCATGGAAATCATGAAATATTGGTTTTGCATGATGCACAATGCTGATTTTCTTTTTGTTTGTGCACTAAACCATTCACATTATGCACTATGCATAGTTCATAGTATCAAAGGAAAATCTCCTGGATTGCATAGCAATTGTTTTCTTAGGAATTTGACCCACGATTGAGAGTGTGAGGTTATCCCTTGCCGTCAAGTAAAGGGTCAGTTTCCTAAGGGACTGTTAAGTGAGGACACATGGTATATCTCCTAGAAATACGAGAAATATAAAAGAGAGGAGTTTGTGTTCGTTTGTGTTATATATTTAGCAGCGCATCAAAGGGCCAATCCCTACGATGTAGGAGAACTGCAGTGGGGCCATGGTGTTTCTACCGAGAGGTAGCCTCCATATGTGTGTGATCATGGCATTGCCAATGTGTAAGGGTTCTCCCTTTGAGGAGTTTAAGGGAAACGTTGGACTATAAACTATAAACACATGAATTAAGCTTTAGGGAAGTTTGTCCTTTAGCATTAGATTGACGCTCCTGGTCCGCGAGGCCGTGAGGGTGTTTGTGTGTCATGAGCATGAGAACCGGCTAGTGCTATAGCCAGTGCCGGCCCATTTCAAGTCCCATCAAGCTCCCAAAAAGAGAGTCGCGGGAAGTGTAAGTGCCAAAGCTACCATTGGCACTGGAAATGCGGGAAAGGCAAGCGGAGTGACCAATGCGACAAATTCCCCTATGATCATGAATCAAACCCAAGTTCCTTTTTAATATCCTAGGTTTTATAATCAATATTGATTAATCATATTTTGTAGCTACATGCATGGGACAAGAACAAGCCTTAGGACTTTTTGTTTACCCTAAGTTCTCCCTACAAGCCTTAGGACTTTTTGTTTACACTTAATGCTTCAGGTTAAAAGCCTGTAGAGAGAGGCAGGAACAGTTAAAAGCCTATAGCGAAAACACTTAATACTTCATGTTAAAAGCCTGTAGGGAGAGGCAAGAACAGTTACCTCCGACTATCTACCTGGCCCTATCCAAGGGGGTTGTTAGCTGCACTGCATATATGGACCTAACCCACTGCGAGAGGTCTCTCTGTGGCACTGCTTGGAGTGGGAGGACGCTTGGGTGCCAGGGGAGGCTCTGGCTGTAAATCCCTTGCCTCCGAATCCCGCACAAGAGGCCGACATAACTTGAGATGGAATCTCGAGGCCCGTGTACTAGTCTACAAGAGAAACTTGGAGCTGCAATCCTGTAGATTGCTGGGATAGCCTTCAGGCATGATACTTGAGGTATTCTGCAATACGGAAGGATTGTTTCTGCGGAAGCAGAAAGGGACACTTAATTCTCCTGTATGGGTGGGAGACAAACTTTAATATGAAGATAAGTTAAGGAAGTGTTTGATATTGTTTTATCTTGTCTTCATGTCTGTATCTTAAATTACGTAAAGGAACCTATGATTAACGCATTAATTAAGAAAGATGCTTTTATGTATCAAACATAATGTGGTAGGTAATTAGATAACTAAAACAACCCTTGAGGGAAGCGTGGTGGATGTGACCAATGGGTCTATCCTATAGAAGGGTGATCTCGGTTAGCCGAGAGCTTTCCTCAATGGAATTTATTTGATCCAAACGTTAGTTAGACAAGGATCTTAGAACTTGTAAGTTGAAACCATGTTTCATACAATTTTAGGGGATCCGAATGGGACTATGCCCTACGTGCAGAGAGGTCGAGCAATGCCTCCCTCTCGTTTCCCATTCTCTTTGAACCAAGTACGATATGAGTTGATTTGGGTCTAGTTGCATCTACGCAAAGTGGAGCAGCTGCCAACCGATACTAGAAGGATTTTAGGAAGACTCGACTGCTAGGAACTCAAACTTCAGGTCGATCCTAGTGGGAATGGCCGGATAAGTTCCGTTGCGAGGCACACTCGAGAGACCCTAGTTGGCAAACCCCGTGTCGTTCCTTGGGAGTGCCGGCCGGCATCTCTAGATTGATCTCTCAATGGGCTACTAGGACCTGTCCCGCAATTTTGAGGGGTGAGCACGTTACAATTGGTATCAAAGTAAAAAACGTTAAAGGATTGAGTACTACATGATTAGAGTTGCGCAGCGGATGCATTGTGGGTCCTAACCCACAGGTCATAAGCCCATTAGTGCTTGTCTTCCCCAGTTCTCTCAAGATGAGGACATCTTGATTTCTTTAAGGGGGAGAGGATGTAATATCTCCCCCGACCCCCGTACTTCCCCCCCATGAGAACCCCCCTTTTTAATTTTATTAACTTTCATTCAAATTTTTTATGCCTCCCTCTCTCGCCATCGACATCACGTCGAGGAGAGAGAGGGAGTGGAAAGTGTGTGATGGGGGGCATGCAACTGCCTAGGTGGCGGGGAGCGCCGACTCCTCCCCCCCCTTACCACCTCCCCCTTTGCCATATAAGGTGACCCTCCCCGTCCCTCATGTAGACAGTACCCTAGTTGCCGCACGCAAGTCCTCCCGCCCTCGTGCTCATCACCTCTCCATTGTGGACTGCTCCGCCTAGGTACAACGCCCCCTCCCTGGCTCTCGGACTGTAGCACGGCTCCCCCCCTCGTCACTAAACGTGCCCCCTCCTCCAGCTTGTGCAAACAACGACACCGTCCTATGCTTTCCCGTGAAGAGAGAGAGAGAGAAAGAGGGAGAGAGAGAGTAGGAGAAGGAGAGAAGAAGAAGGAGAGGGAGAGAGTAGAGAAGAAGAGAAGAAGAGAAGAAGAGGAAGAGAAGGAGAAGGAGAGAAGAAGAAGAAGAGAAGGAGAGAAAGAGGGAGAGAGAGAGAAGGAGAAGGAGAAGTAGAAGAGGTAGAAGAAGAGAAGAGAGAAGTACAAGGAGAAGGAGAAGTGAAGAAGTAGTAGAAGAGGTAGAAGGAGAGAAGAGAGAAGAAGAAGAAGTAGTAGCAAAAGAGGTAGAAGGAGAGAAGAGAGAAGAAGAGGAAGAAGAAGAAGAAAAAGAAGAAGAGGTAGAAGGAGAGAGAGAGAGAGAAGAAGAGAAGGAGAGGGAGAGAGAGTAGGAGAAGAAGAAGAGAAGAAGAAGAGAGAGAGTAGGAGAAGGAGAGAAGAAAAGGGGAAGAAGAGGGAGAGAGAGAGAGAAGGAGAAGAGAAGAAGAGAGAGAGAGAGAGAGAAGGAGAAGAGAAGAAGAGAGAGAGAGAGAGAGAGAGAGAGATAGAGAGAGTTAGTGAGTGGTGAAGATTCGAGAAGCCACACTCAAGTCAACCCCTCATCGACGAAGAACCCCTTCCCACGACCTTTCCTTCCCGAGCCGGTCATCTTGAAGGCCGTTAAGGACTGGACTATCCTAACTCCGCGTGGAAATGACTCCCAAAAAGAGAGTCGCGGGAAGTATAAGTGCCAAATGTACCATTGGCACTGGAAATGCGGGAGAGGCAAGTGGAGCGACCAATGCGACAAATGCCCCTACGATCACGAATCAAATCTAGGTTCTTTTTGAATATCCTAGGTTTTATAATCAATATTGATTAAGCATATTCTGTAGCTACACGCATGGGACAAGAACAAGCCTTAGGACTTTTTGTCTACCCTAAGTGCTAGGTTGCATGCATGAAATAGTAGAATATGGAGTTTGCACAAGTTTATATGCATGGAATGATAGCTTTTACACACATAGAATGATAAGGTTTTTGCATTATTTCACATAAAATAATACCTTTCAAACCAATTCAGTGCATGAATAGTCATTTAGAATTTATGCTTTGCAATCATGATTAAAAGGAACACATGAAATGATAGTTTCTGTTTGTAAGATGCAATTGCAGCGATGGATAAAAACCTAGACTTTCATATATGCAAGTCACATGTGATCCAGTGCATTAGGAATAAGTATTCATTGCCAGAGTTAAAGGTTGTTTAGGATGTACAAATATACTAAATGCACCATCTGCATGATGGGTAAGGATGATTAGAAAACTCTGTATAGTACTACACTAAGAGAGATGAAAGGGTGGCATGCATCTAAACTGTATCCTAAAGGCCTAGATGAGGAGTCTTGCGTTTCCAAGTGTATTAACTAAGCTTGGTTAGAACTGGAAGAACAAAAGACCCTTGATTGGGTTGTGAATAAAGGCATGTCCATTGCCTTGGTTGACCATTTAATGCTTTGGGTTACGGTTAAGATACCATATTAAGGTAAAACCCAAGGGAAAGAGCAAGTAAAAAATAAGTTAACTTACCAAGAACATTTGCTTGCATGATCTTGTTTGAGATTATTGGGATCTCCCCAAGTCACAAACGATCCCAGGATCGGATGCTAGGAGCATCCGGGAAAAAAGGAATCACATCTTAGCAGTTGGTTGTACAAACGGCCTCCGAAATGTTTGTGATTGTACACTTAAATACATTATTTGATCTCCTTTGCTCAAGGAACTAATTCAAGGGAAAACACTTAATGCTTCAGGTTAAAAGCCTGTAGGAAAAGGCAGGAATAGCTACCTCAGATTGTCTGCTTGGCCCTATCCAAGGGGGTTGTTAGCTGCGCCGGGTATATGGACCTAACCCACCGCGAGAGGTCTCTCCGTGGGTGCTGCTTGGAGCGGGAGGACTCTTGGGTGCCAGGGGAGGCTCTGGCTGTAAATCCCTTGCCTCTGAATCCCGCACAAGAGACCAACAAGACTCGAGATGGGATCTCGAGGCCCGTGTACTAGGCTACAGGCGGAACTTGGAGCAACAATCCTGTAGATTTCTAGGATAGCCTTCGGGCATGATACTTGAGGTATTCTGAGATACGGAAGGATTGTTTCTGCGGAGGTAGAAAGGGACACTTAATTCTCCTGTATGGGTGTGAGACAAACTTTAATCTGAAGATAAGTTAAGGAAGTGTTTGATCTTGTTTTATCTTGTCTTCGTGTCTGTGCCCTAAATTACGTAAAGGAACCTGTGATTAATGGGTTAATTAAGGAAGATGTTTTTATGTGTCAAACATAATGTGATAGGTAATTAGATAACTAAAACAACCCTTGAGGGAAGCATGGTGGATGTGACCAATGCGTCCATCCTATGTAAGGGTGGTCTTGGTTAGCTGACAGCTTTCCTCAATGGAATTTATTTGATGCCAATGTTAGTTAGGACAAGGACCTTAGAACTTGCAAGTTGAAACCCTGATTCATACCATTTTAGGGGACCGGAATGGGACTATGCCCTACGGGCAGAGAGGTCAAGCGATGCCTCCCTGTCATTTCCCATTCTCTTTGAACCAAGTGTGATATGAGTTTTCTTGGGTCTAGTTGTATCTACGCAAAGTGGAGTAGCTGTTGACCGATGCTAGAAGGAATTAGGAAGACTCGACTGCTAGGAATCTGGACTTCAGGTCGATCCTAGTAGGAACGGCCAGATAAGTTCCGTTGCGAGGTAGACTCGAGAGACCCTAGTTGGCAAACCCCGTGTCATTCCTTGGAGGCATCTTCTAGATTGACTCAATGGCCTGCTAAGACGTGTCTCGCAATTTGAGGGGTGGGCATGTTACATGCAATCCCCTTATGCTTTCTCTAAAACTTATGTGGCATTGATTCATCTAATTGCCCTAGATATGGGCTCCATTGATATTTTCTTGGGTTGTGATTAGTTGAAATAATTGGGAAAATTTGCTATGGACTTCCCTCAGCTCTACATGGAGTTTGTGATGCATGGACAACTCATCCACCCTAGAGGGAGTTTAAGATCATGCTGATTTTTAGCTCATTACAACAAGGAAACTCAAACGGGTATTTAGAAAATGCTCACAAATCTTTGTCTTGCAATTGAATAAGGACAATTCAGGTAAGCCCTCTGAAGTATCTAATGATTCAGCCTTACAGGCCCCACTTGAGGAGTACAGTGATCTATTTTAGATGCCTATGCCCTTCCCCTTAAGAGACAAGTGGACCACCCACTTGATTTAGAGCCCCATTCCAAGCCAATAAACAAGAAACCTTCTAGGCTCTCCTATGCCACTCTACATGATGGTAGCAAGTCCCCATGAAGGGTTTGAGCCTGTTACCTTCCAAGTGCCTTCCAACAAAAGGGAACTCCAGGGAATACTAGAGTACTTAACAGACCGGCTAGCAAGCAACGCATCCGCCAACTTCAAGATGCTCCAAGACCTCTTGGAGGAGTCCGAGTGGAAGTGGACCAGGGTGCATGAGCTGAACCTCAAGTATAACTGGGCCTTGGTCCCCGACCAACGAGACGACACAGAGCAAGCCTTGGGAGACGATGAGTAGTCGAGTGATAAAGATTCTTGTGATGAATACGAAGATTGCCAATCCTTCAGTGATGAAAGTGAGGGTGAAGTGGATACCATAGAGTATGACACTGAAGGACAAGAAATTGAGTAGATACGGGCAGACGCCAAGCCGCAAAGGAGACAGGCCCTTAGAATGGACCAAGGAGTCATGTGTACAAAATGTGATCGTGCTTGGTTGGAATGCATAGGAGCAGTAGACCTTGAGCAAGCCGGCCTAGCCCAACCAGGAACGACATCACTGCTTAGAACGGAATCGCCATCTGAAATGCGGCCACCAGGGGAGACCACCTCTACTAGTGAAAATGGGAGGTTTAAATCTGAATCAGAAGTTACTTCTGATAGCAACCCAGAAATCCCTAGGCCACCCATGACCAGACACACCAAGGGGGACTTACTTGTCCACCTGAGGCGCAGACGGTTGCGGCAGGATAAGGCAAGGCGCCCCAACCAGGAATGACATCACTGCTTAGAACAGAATCCCCATCTGAACTGCGGCCACCAGGGGAGACCACCTCTACTAGTGAAAATGGGAGGTTTAAATCTGAATTGGAAGTTACTTCTGATAGCAACCCAGAAATCCCTAGGCCACCCATGACCAGACACACCAAGGGGGACTTACTTGTCCACCTGAGGCGCAGACGGTTGCGGTAGGATAAGGCAAGGCGCCCCAAGGATGCACGATCAGAGGAACATAGAAAGTGGCAAGACCTCCCTAAATGCTTCACTAAATTCAAAAAAGGGGATAGGGTAGTGGTTCTGCTAGGTGCCAAGCACCAAGGGCAAACAAGCGAACCAATTGAAGGGCCAGCCAAGGTCAAGGAGGTAAACCTAGCCCTGGGAGGGGAAGTACCCCGACTGGTGTTCATCGCCGAGGACTTGACTACTGAAGAGGAGTTTAGTCTTGTTGCTCTTTTGCGGGAGTACATAGACGTATTTGCTTGGTCCTTAGATGAGCTACGACAGGTAGATCTGAGTGTTGTGACTCACAACATACCCATGACGTCGGATGCAACGCCGGTCAATCAGCGACCGTACCCCATGAATCCAAAGCACGCTCATGCTATCAAGGAGGAAATCGACAAGCTTATGAGAGCTGGATTCATTTACAAAATTGAGTACACAGACTGGGTGTCACCCATAGTCACTGTGATGAAGAAAAACGGCAAGATTCGAGTGTGCATCAATTACAAGAAGGTGAACGGTGCTACAAAGAGAGACAATTACCCCTTGCCGTACACCGAGCACATGCTTGAGAGGGTGGCAGGTAAGGAAGCCTACAGTTTCCTGGATGGCTTCTCGGGGTACAACCAGGTGCAAGTGCATCTTGCAGACCGACACAAGACCGCCTTTGCCACTGAGTGGGGCATCTTTGCTTACGTAGTCATGCCCTTTGGGTTAACCAATGCCCCTGCCACCTTTCAATGCCTTATGTGCACCATATTCAAGGACATGCTTCGCAAGGAGTTGGAGGTCTTTGTTGATGACCTGTGTGTCAATTCGATCTGGATTGAACACCTAGACAAAATCCGCACGGTCTTTGAACGGTGTCGCTTATATCGCCTCTCCCTGAACCCCTTGAAATGTCAGTTTTGGGTGAAGCACAGATGCATCTTAGGACACGTGGTGTCAAAAAACAGCATTGCTACGGACTTCTCGAAGGTCAGGGTTATCGTTGATCTTCCACCCCCAAGTAATTACAAGGGAGTTTAATGCTTCTTAGGTCACACAGGATACTATCGACGGTTTGTACTGAACTACGCGCTGATCGCTAAGCCATTGTACAAGCTACTAATCGTCTTCGAGTAGACCGAAGCATGCCAGCGGGAGTACGAACAATTGAAAAAGGCTCTAACGACAGCACCAATTCTGCGAGCTGCGGACCGGACCACTACCTTCCACCTACACATTGACGCCTCTAAGTTTGCCTTAGGAGCAGTGTTGTGCCAATTGGGTGAGCATAACTTGGACTACCTAGTGAGCTTCGCTAGCAGGCAACTCACTGAGATGGAGATGAATTATTCAACAATAGAAAGGGAGGGACTAGCCATGGTGTTTGCCGTGAAGAAATTCCGGCACTATCTACTGGCCACACCTTTCATTTTCTTCGTGGACCATCAAGCCCTGCTCTACTTGGTAAACAAACCTTGCGCTACAAGATGCATAGCTCATTGGCTCCTCGTGCTCCTAGAGTTCAATTTCTCCGTGGTGGTACAAAAGGGAAAACAGCATTACATGGCTGATCACATGTCCCGTATACCCACAGGAGAAGCAGCTGGACAAGGCATCATTGACGAGTTACTGACACCCACCTATTCCACCTATCTAGAGAAAGAGACATATTTAAGGCTAATTTGATGCCATACTGGGCAGATGACATAGTCCAAGTGCTCGAGCACGGACTACCTAAGTGACCTATAGAAAAGGCACAACTTAGGCGTTTGATATTGAAGCTCCAGCCCTACCAGCTGATTGCAGGCCAACTCTATAGGTTGGGGCAAGAGAGATTGCTATGAAGGTGTGTGTGTGAACATGAGATGCACAATGTGCTCTCAGAAGTGCACTGCGGCATTGCAGGGGGACACTTTAGCGGAGACACAACAGAACGGAAGGTGTTGCAGTCCCAACTATGGTGGCCCACACTTTTCTGCAATGCCAAGCGATTTGTTAAGCATTGTGATGAGTGCCAGTGGGCAAAAGTTCCGATTCGTAAGGATCAAATGGAGTTAACCCCAATTATTGCTCGCCAACCCTTCGAAAAATGGGGAATTGACTTCATAGGACCAATAAGCCTCGCAGCACAGTACTCGCAAGCCAAGTACATCGTAGTGGCCACGGATTACCTCACGAAATGGGCAGAGGCAAGCGAAACACGAAAAAACGACGCTAGGATGACTGCCAAGTTCTTATGGGAACAAGTGATCTCGCACTTCCATTGCCCCATCGAACTCATTAGTGACCAAGGCACACACTTCATCAACGAAGTGATAGCACATCTCCTATCCACCTTTCTTATCATCCATCACAAATCCTCGCCATACTACCCTCAGGCTAATGGCCAGGCAGAATCGACTAACAAGATTCTTATTAACATCCTGACTAAGGTGGTCTCAGCCTCGAGAAGCGACTGGGACAACAAGTTGATGGAGTTGGAGACACTTGACGGTGAAGGAGTAGGCTTTTTTAACGGCAGCCGCGTAAAGAAGTACTATCCTCCTTCCCATCCATTACATGAGCCACCCATGCTAGAAGCTCCGTTGAATGTCCGAATGGCAACTGTAACCGACCTTACGGATCAGGACGAGGAAGCAGTGGCACCGGCGTATCTACGAATCACAGTCACAGCAGATGTGATGTATTCTTTCGACGCCTTGATTGATGAAGGGGCCGACTACAACATCTTGACGCATGACCATTGGACACGCATTGGTCAACCAACGCTACAGCCCACTAATGCAAACCTCACCCCGTTTGGGGGTGCTGCCTATGCACTCCTTGGGAAGTGCAAGGCACTTGTTTCTATCGAGATTGAAAGTTTACTAGCCTTCTTCCATGTGTTGCCTAACACTAAAGAAGTCAGTAATGTGTCACTATTGGGTCACACCTTCAAGAAGCTAACGCACTGTAATGTGGATTACAACCTAAACCGCATTCATCTTGCTATTAGCAGCACCGGAATAGTAACGACCTTCAGCAAGGGCTGTCATGATTCCTCCACCATCACGATGCCGCCGATAGAAACCCTTAAAACCACGCCCCAGACCCAATCTAAACGGGCGAAACCTGTGGCTTCGTGCCACACACTCGACCCAAGGCCCAAATCCACTAAGAATGCTCACAAGGCCAAGGAGCCCAAACTTATGTGGGTGCCAAAATAGCAGGAACCGCATTCGGGTACACCACCCAAATGGGACCCTAACCACCAGAAATGTCAGCCGTTCCGGCCTAGGAGGTAGTATAGAGGCTATTGCCATAGCCAAACGACCATGCTGCGATGGATTCGTAAGGATCTCTTGCGGACATAAGGATACTATGAGAGCAACCCCTGGATCTGGGTGCCTAAAAATGGCCACCTAAAAAGCTCATCTACAAGTAATATCACCCTAGAAAGGAAGGCTTGCACACGGGGTAACCAGCACATAATCAGCACACCATTACCAGCAACGGGTAGTAAGCCTCAACTTGTCTATCGACCAAAGAAACCGCCACAAGCCTTAAACCTACTTAATCCAGAGGGCTTAAAAAGCCCTATGACTGCTCACTCAGAACCCAGCCCAACCCCTAGGCCCCCAGAGCTCCCTGCAGCCCCTCAATGTGTTTCTGCGAATAAAGCCCAACATGTGACACCGATGAGGGAGTCACCACTATGCAGTCTAGTTGCACCAATCCCACCAGCAGGTCTTAGACCCTTGTACGCGGTACGACCTTTCCTTTCCTTGGCTAATGTTGAGTGTTGAAATGACTTGTTTTTTGGCTGATTTTTGTTGTTTTTGAGAGCTGAATGGTTGATTTTATGAGATGATTGATTGATTTGCAAGTGGTTTGAGAGTGTTTTGGATGATATTTATTGTGTTTTGGAAGATCATAATGTTTATTGATGGTTCTGTGATGTTCTGATAGGTTCTGATTGGTTCTGTACACCTTCTGTTTTGTTCTGTTTTGTTCTGTTTTGGTCTGTTTTGTTCTAATTGTCTTCTGTAAGGAGGGATGGAGTATTGATTGATGAAGATTGAGATATTGAGAAAGATTATTGAATGGTTTGTGAGAGTTTGGAATGGTTTGAGAATGAGCTATGTGGTTTTGATGATCTTCTGTAACCTTCTGTAGGTCTTCTGTAGAGCCTCTGCTTCTGTTTCTGTTCTGTTCTGTTCTGTACTGTAGCTGTTCTGGTACTGTTCTGTAACTGTTCTGTATGTGTTCTGATGGATGAGAGTGTAGCTTGGGAAAGTTTTCTAGCCTTGGAAAGAGGTGAATACAAGTGCAAAAGAGCTGAAAGAAGTAAAAGAAGTAGCTGTTGAAGACTCAAGAGAATACTAGAGTGAAGTGACAGTAGTGAGCTATGAAAGGACACTGTAGTGGCTCTGGTGACTCTTCATATCAGACATACCTCTTTGGAGGGGTATCCACGACCTAAGAGGGATTATTGAGTGTGATTTTTGAGAGATTGTAGTGAGGATATGATGTATTATTGATGGAGTGAGAGAGAGAGAGTCAGAGATAGCCAATTCTACTCAAACAGAGTGATTGTATATGAGAGATTGAGAGAAGACTATGAAAATATTGAAGATGAATACTATGTGATGTATCTCCATTCAAAGATGGTGTATTCCTTTGCTTTCTTTGTTCTATTGATGGATTTTGTGAAGATATTGTAGAATGTGGCTGATTCTATCAAATCCGTGGGAGATCTACATGATGCTGCATGAAGATTTGTTGTGCCTGGTATTCTTTTCTTCATTGTGATCATATGAAACATGATAAACAAGCTTGTTGATGTTACAAGATAGATTTTCTTGCAAGAGAATTCCTTTTCCTTGGTGTTCCTCTCGGGGCTCCATGTTTTTGGTGCGCAGCCGGGGAAACTTGCCATCAACAAGCACCAGAAGAGGCTGAAAATGAAGGAAATGGCATTGCCAAGAAGAGAAGAATTCAATGGATGTTTGTAAAGTTCCTTCTTCCACTGAAGAGTTGGAATTCCTTATAATCAAAGCCACTTTCCACAAGAAGTTCATCCCACAATGGTGGAAACACATCACCATCATGATGCATGCTCTATGTGGTGGGCAGTTTCCTCTTCCTATTGAAGCAGCAGAAACTTGCATCTTGGTGGCAAACTGTTTGGGAACAAACTGAAGAGCAGAAACAGAGAGAATGACCATCCATGGAAGATTTGGCATTCATTGAAAAGTTTTCAGACAACATCAAGTGGGAGATTGTGAAGAAGCTTCAGGAGTCTTGGTCTGTAGAGGTTCACAAAGACAAGAAGGAAAAGAGTTGGAATTTGTTCGTGGATGCTCAACAGCAAGATACATGGGATGCTTGGTGTACTGATAATCTTCTGTTTGTTCGATTAGCAACCCACTGGAAGTTGGTAGACAGAGTGTTTTTCACAACATACACTGTTGAAACCATCAGAAGCTGGCATTACTATGATGATGGCACCACCACAATGCTCAGACGTATGCATTTTGACACCTTCAGAACCGAATACTTTCCTCTGTGCAGTGGCATGAAAGCAGAATTCAGGGACATTGAAAAGAAAGAAGTAGAAGAAATGTTGGCAAGAGAGTCCTCCAGAGACTGAAGCCTTCTGTTAACCCTCTGTGGAGCACTAACAACCTAGTGGAGCCAACCCCCTGATGAATGACGCAATAAAGAGGCAAGCGTTAGAACGAGTCCAGAGGTACGTGAGAAGAGAGAAAGCAAGAATCAAGGCTGAAAGCGAGCTCGCAGCAGAAGCCGCCTTTGATGCCCTTGTGGAACTCTTTACAGAAATCCCAATGGCACATCAAGCCCTTCCTCCTCCTGCTGGAGGTCCGCTTCCAAGCCAGATCCGTCCTGGAAATATTGATGACAGGCCAGCGAATGTAGTCCCATTGCCAGTTTTTAAGGGAGAGTACAATGAAGACCCCGATCTTCATGTAGCAGAGTTTATGGTAGTGTGTGTGGCTAACAATGCCAGAACCCCTGAGCATTGGTTAGCAATATTCCCCGCCACTTTCAAAGGCGCGGCATTTCAGTGGTATGAGAGACAAGGAGCAGGAACTTTTGGCACATGGGACGACTTGAAGTTGGCCTTCCTCACTAAATTCAGGCGTGAAGGTTTTGAAGAGCGGATGAGAGAGGAATTTATGAACCTAAGTCAATCCTCTGGAGAAAGAGTAGAAGCCTATGTCTCACAAATGGAATCCATCCTGAAGGGATGGACTAACCATAATCTAGATGATGGCATTCAAAAGGGGGTGTTTCTCAGAGGATTACAACCAGAAGTCCGTAAGTTTGTGGAGCTGCAAAGACCAGCCACATTACAAGCTGCAACAGAAGGTGCAAGATTGTATGATGAAGTGGAAGCTAGATTAGCAATGAATACAGGAAGAGGAGTCCTACCTCCCCTGATGCCAGGAATGATGTACCCACCAAATGCAGTTCCAGGGACTGTTCCCTACCCTTACCAACAGATGCCCCCGGTATCACAGTACAGTGCACCAAATCAACAGTGGCCACAATCCATGCCTCAAATGGTGGTTCAACCTCAACAACAATGGTCCCAACCAATTTCCTCAATGCCAAATCAGCAGCAACAGTGGAACCCTACCAACTGGAGCCAACAACCAACAGTTCAAACAGGAGCTCTGAATCAGAACCAGAACAGAGACCCCTCTGTCCCAGCCCAACCGGTTTATGCAGTGATTACAGAGACTCCTCAAAACCCTCCTACCAGTGTCTCAGGAGGAGAAAGCTTGAAGGACTACTTATCTAACTCAGTTGCAAACATCCAAAAGGAGTTGATGGATGTGATTACAGAGCAGCTACAGATGCTGAAAGTGAACACAGCGAGCATATCCAACGTTGTAGGAGCAGGAAGAGATGTGATGCGGTCAAATACTTGGTGTGGTAAGTGTCATCAAGCAGGCCATTTAGCCACTGAATGTACACGAAAACCAACTATTCATGGGGCCTTCTGTTCCTACTGTTTGCGGAAGAACCATACAGAGGACATTTGCTCTCTGAAGGAGATGCATGATAGGAGAAGGAAGGAAGAAGACGCAAGATTCAACTTGTTGGAATCCAAAATGACAACACAAGATATTGGACCCAAGCCTAGAGAGTTTGGTCCTAATTTCGGACCCAGAAGATTTCCCTCTCAAAGTTATAGAGGAAGACAGTCTGGCGGTGGTCAGAGATCAAAAGTGGAATGTTACAGATGCGGAGAAAAGGGACATATCTCACCAAATTGTCCAAATCCTCGAAGGTCAGTGGATTACAAGCCCTTATGCAGTCGATGCAAAGGAGAAGGCCACACTGCAAAGGACTGTCCAAGCCCAGTCCCAGTGAAAAACAGTGCTACTGATAGTCCGGCCAAGGCTCAAGAGCCTACCTCCAATTTAGTGGAATTGGAAGTTGCTGCCATCACGCGTGCAAAGCAGAAGAAACCACCTATCCAGAAAGAAAATAACCCTCCAGCCAGAACAGTGAAGTTCAATCTTCCATCAGAAGAACAGAACAGAATAGAGCCTAACAGTGCCGTACAGAGCACTACAGTGCTACAGAGAGTTACAGAGACAGGACCAAAGGTCCAGGATACAGAAGAGGAGGAAGTGCCACAAATGAAAGAAGAAGTTTCCATGATGCCCCTATTGGAAGAAAGAGGGAAAATGAAAATGGGTGTTGCCCCATTCCCTAACCGGTTAGAGAAGCCAATCGATCCTATTAAGGAATACGATCTAGTCAGAGATCTAGATACCTTTAAACCAAACCTCACATTTCGACAATTATTGATGTTGTCTCCCAGTTGCCGGAAAAGGTTCAAAAGTATACTGACAAGAAGACGTGGCTTAAGGATTGCTTCCTCAACAGCAACAAAGTCCAACAAGGCTCCAGAGCCTGTCAAAGAAGTGGACGTAGCTAACGCCTTTTTAGATCCGAGTACTCCAGAGACTGGCGCGTGGATAGAAGGCTGCTTCATTGCAAATGCACTGATTGATGGAGGCTCATCAGTAAACATTATGACGGATGTTACAATGAAGGATCTAGGCTTACAAGGTGTGCAACCCACCCAATGGCTCATCAGACTGGCGGATCAGAGTAGAATCAAGCCTTTGGGCATTCTCCCATATGTGAAGACTACAGTGGCTGGAAAAGATTATTGGCTAACCTATTTGGTGGTGAAGCCAAACTCTTATGGTACATCCTACCCTCTGTTACTAGGCAGATCATGGATTTTTGAAGCCTGAGCAAGGACGGATTGGTTCAAAGGAACCTTGACCTTGGGTAGAGGACCCAACAAAGTGGTGTTGAAACTGTATGGTTCTCAAAAAGGACATGGATCCACCTCCTTGGAATTATCTTCTGACTCCCCTAATGAGGCTACGGATGGAACATCAGCAGACGAAGATGCTGTCAAACAGATCCTTCCCAAGAAAACAGTGGCACGTTCCTTAACAGTGGATACTGTAAGCCGACTTCCAAAAGATGCGAAGCCATTATCAATGGGTAAATACTTCCTGCCTGAACCAGGAATGACTTCTGAAATCACTTCTGACAGTGAGATAGAAGCATGGATGTACAACTCTCCCTGTTACATGGCCATAGCAGAGCCAGAGACAGAGGTAGAAGATGAAACAGAGAATCTGTTCTTCTGTTACAGGGCTCCTACAGAGACAGAAGCAGAAACAGAAGCAGAAGTAGAGATAGAGACAGAAGAGGATGGATATGATATGGACGAAGAAGATTATGAAAGTGAAAGGGAAGAGTCTATCCCACCTGAAGAGGATACATTTGAAGAAGAAGTTCCGGAAGCATCAGAAACAGACGAGCTCATGTTATGGGACAGAATGGTGATGGTACCATTTGGTCTAGTAAATGGATCTTCTCATATGCAAAACCTTTATAAGGAATGGATTAAGAAGAACAAGCCGTCTTTTAGCAGTAGCTCATGCCGTCCTAACCCATCCTTGCCGAAGAAAGATGATGATGATGCACCGTGCCAACGAGCACCAGTCCCACAAACCCAACAGGCATCCGAGAGTTCCTGTTATGTGACATTCCTGGATGGGTCATCTTCAGAAGAGGAGTCTTCAAGTCAAGAGGTAATTAATCTTGAAACCAAACCCGAGACGGCTCTAATCCCATTTCAACATCTCAAGGAGCAACCTAAGTCTCCACCAAAAGAAGAAGTTGGTTCTAGTGGGACATCAGAAGAGGATACCACTCCCTTGAAGGAGTCAGATCTATATCCACAAGCAGTCCGTGGGACCTTCATCCGTGAAGTAGAAGGTGAAAGGCAGTTAACCTTTGTGGATGCAGAAGGCATTGAACGCCACTTGAAGGTGGGTAACGGGTAACAGTCTCCCAGAAGAGGAGTTGTCAACCTTATACAACTTGTTGAAAGAGAATTTGGACGTATTTGCATGGTCCTATAAAGACCTCAAGGGGATTGATCCCACAATATGTCAACATCATATTGACTTGGAGCCTGATGCCAAGCTAGTACGGCAACGACAGAGGCGAATGAACCCGAATTATTCCACATTGGTGAAAGCGGAGCTGCTGAAGCTTTTGGAAGCCGAGTTCATTTATCCAGTGGCAAATAGTGAATGGGTTTCACCCATCGTGGTTGTACCCAAGAAGAAATGGCAAATTGCGAATATGTGTGGATTTCCGAAAGCTTAATTCCAAGACGAAGAAGGATCACTTTCCTATCCCTTTCACAGACCAACTATTGGACACAGTGGCAGGACATGAGCTTTATTCCCTTCTGGATGGATTCAGCGGATACAACCAAGTCCAAATCACAGAAGAAGACCAATCCAAAACAACCTTCACCACAGAATGGGGAACCTACGCTTACTGAGTGATGCCATTTGGGCTCTGCAATGCCCCTACTACTTTCCAGCGAGTCATGATGGCTGCATTTCAGAATCATCTGCACGACTTCGTCGAAGTATATTTGGATGACTTCTGTGTCTATAGTTTGATCCGTGAACACTGGGAACACCTAGAACAATGCTTTAACCGATGCCGGGAGTATAGGATTTCCCTCAACCCCGACAAATGCATCTTTGGGGTCTCTTCTGGAGTTCTGTTGAGCCACATTGTCTCTGCACAAGGGATATCAACAGACCCTGCAAAGATTGAAAAGATCGCAGCTTTGACAGCACCCACCAACCTCAAACAGTTGAGGGGATTCTTAGGCCATGTGGGTTACTACAAAAGGTTCATAGCCCATTTTGCAACAAAGGGAACCTCCTTGCACAAGCTTCTGAGGAAGGATGCAGAGTTTACTTGGACGAAAGAATGTGACAAAGCCTTTCACACTCTGAAGCAGTGTCTGATAGAGGCACCCATTCTGCAACCTCCTGATTGGACGAAAGAGTTCCATGTACACACTGATGCATCAATTGAAGGTTTAGGTGTTGTCCTCTGCCAGAAGGGCTCCTCGAAGCTGGATCAACCGATCTTTTACGCAAGCCGAAAAGTCACTGATAGGGAACGGAACTATACAGTGACAGAGCTGGAGTGTTTGGCAATGTTGTTTGCCCTAGAGAAGTTTCGCCATTACCTCCTATCTACCCACTTTAAATTTTATGTGGATCATGAGGCCCTATCCTTCCTGATGAACAAAGCGGATGTGAAAGGACGAATGATGAGATGGCTCCTTTTATTCCAAGAGTTCGACTTTGAGGTGATTACTAAGCCTGGTCGTTCCCATGTTTTGGCTGATCATCTGTCGCGTATCCCACAAACTGCAGACGAGGAGCAGGATGATCCAGACCTCCCTGATGCTTCCCTATTCTTGGTAGAAACTATAACTCCCTGGTATGCAGACATTGCCAATCTGCTGGCAACCCAACAGTATCCTCCTGGCATTTCTAGTCTGGAGAGGAAGAAGCTTATGCTAGAATCAGCCCCCTACACCCTGCTAGGTGGCGCACTGTACAAGAAAGGAAAAGATGAAGTGCTCAGAAGATGTGTTGCAGGAAATGAGATTGGGATTGTTTTGAAGGCTTGCCATGACGAGCCATGTGGAGGTCACTTTGCAGGAGAAGCTACAGCCAGGAAGGCTCTGCTAGCAGGTT
Source organism: Lygodium microphyllum (assembly GCF_053477565.2). Taxonomy (NCBI): domain Eukaryota; kingdom Viridiplantae; phylum Streptophyta; class Polypodiopsida; order Schizaeales; family Lygodiaceae; genus Lygodium; species Lygodium microphyllum. The sequence continues at coordinate 39,526,225 of NC_141149.1, read as the reverse complement.
TTTGGTGGCCTACCATTCATAAGGATGCCTATGATTACTGTAAAAGATGTGATGCTTGTCAGAGAATGGGGAAACCCACGAAGACAAGTGCCATGCCATTGCAACCTATCCTTCCCTTAAAGCCGTTTGAGAAGTGGGGCATTGACTTCGTAGGTCCAATCGACCCTCCCACTAGAAGGAAACAGAATAGATACATCCTCGTATGTACGGATTATGTCACAAAGTGGTGTGAAGCTAAAGCCCTCAAGCGGGACAATGGTAACAGCGTGGCCCTGTTCATGTACGAGAATATCATCACCCGTTTTGGCAGTCCTTTAGAGCTAGTAAGTGACAGAGGCACTCATTTTCTTAACAAAGTCATGGAAGAGTTGACAGAGTTGTATAAGATCCGCCATCGCAAGTCTACTCCTTATTACCCTAGAACCAACGGCCAAGTCGAAGTCACCAATCGCATCCTCTGCTCGATTCTGACAAGAACAATTGCTGCACATTGTCGTGATTGGGACGATCGACTTACAGAGGCCCTCTGGGCGTATAGAACCTCCCATAAAGCAGCAACAAGACAGACACCTTTCCAGCTGGTATATGGTAGTGAAGCTGTTTTTCCTGTTGAATTGGAACTACCCTCTTTGAGAGTGGCTATCAAAGAGCGTTTGGGGGACAATGATTCACTGCAACGCCGTCTCCTGCACTTGGAATGTTTGGATGAAATTTGTAGGATGGCTCTCCAGTGCATGGAAGCCACGCAAGCTCGACGCAAGGCTTACCATGATAGCTTCATCAAGCACAAGGAGTTCAAAGAAGGTGATTTGGTCCTAGCCTATGATTCACGCTTTGGCAAGTTTCCTGGCAAGCTCCAGCAGTGGTGGATGGGCCCCTATAAGGTACTTGTCGTCAACCCTAATGGCTCTGTCCAAGTGTAGACCGTTGATGCCTCTGATGATCCCTTTCTGATCAATGGATATCGCCTGAAGAAGTACTTCCCTCCTTGGGGATCTTGACAATTACGGTCACTTGATTTTTTCCCTCATTGGCACGGCACTGTACTTCTTATGATGCTACTCCTGATAGCCGTTCTTCAGTCACTCCTGATGAAGTGGACGCAACCCTCTGTCCCCTCAAACCCCCCTTCCAGCCTTGATCTCTTATCTTCTATTTTCCACCAGCGACAGTGGCGAGGTTGGTTCTGACAAATGGTCTGTCTTCCATTCCCTTGTTTAATTCGAAGAGAAAAAAAAAAGAAAAAAAAATATACATATCGGTCATGGGAGAAAAGGACTTAGGTCCCGGCCATGCCGACCTATTCTTCGAGAAAAGGTGGAAACACCCTCGGGAATAGGGGAAAACAAGAAAAAAAAAAACAAATCTGTTATGAGAGAAAAGGAAGCAATTCCCTGTCATAGCAGGCCTCGTTCCAAGAAAAGGTGGCACACACCCTTGGACGGGAAGCTGGCTATGGAAAAGGTGGTAACACCCAGCAGTCCAGAAAGTGGATTCATTAATTGATATTCCCAGGATCCAATTCCGAAGCTGCCTCCCTTGGTACGCTGTGTCCTGGGTCTCTCTGCAAAGTGACTACCTGTCCTCTAGCAGACGACATGTTCCTGTCCAATACAACGTTCGATTTGATGGCTACCTCCCTGGGTATGCCTCTTCAACAATTGATGACGCGATCTTCATCGACAAACAATCGAGTGATGTGAGCTTTCATCCTAACCGGATGAGGAAGTGAGTATGGGTTGCCCTCTGTAACTATCAACAAAGAGTGAGACAGAGGGTGGGGCGAGTGACAAGTCTTTTCCCTTCAAATTAAATGAGAGGTGAGAGGTGTGAATGAAGTGTTGCACGCACGGGATGGGCCTCTCAATGCACGAAGCACAAATTGTTCTGTGTACTGCACCATAAGGTTCCCTGGCCTTCCTTCTCGCACTGTATGCCGGCACAGGGCGGGATGCACCGTTTCACCATCAAATGTGCACAAGGCATATAATCTTTGCACAAGCGACTGTGAGGATTACATCAATGGGTTTCAGGAAAAGAGTGCCTTCCTGTATCTATCAACAGAGAGTGAGACAGAGGGTGGGCTGAGTGTGACTGGAGTTTCTTCAATCAATTACCGAGAGGTGCGTTTGAGGGATATTACGACACTTGGAGTCAGGTATGTTCCAGTTTCGCTGTGCACGCACGGGATGGGTCTTTGCCGTCATCACAAGACACGTCACCCTGTTCTGTACACTGCACTGTAAGGCTCCCTTGCCTTCCTCCTTGGATCTATGCCAGACGGGTTGGACGCACTAATGCACCCTCAATTGTGCACCCTGGCATACTCCTTCTGCACCATTCCCCTTGTCGATTCCTCAACCGGGTATGCGATATGGGTTTCAATCATTCTTCCTCGAGTGATATTAGTCATGGGGCGAGTGACTATTCTTTCATTCCAATTGAGTGACTGCGAGTTGAGTGTAGTATCCCTCATCGACAACAAATTTCGTGCGATTCCTTTAACCAGCTACCTCCCTGGGTACTGCTGTGTGGTCCCTGCCATGAAGGACGTGTGCCGAGAAGAGGCCTTGGTACCTCCAGAAGCCGACAACCACCCTGGACGTGCCATCGACACTCACCCTTGCTTCTTGACAAAATGGGCCAAGTTTTTCTAACCCTACAACTTTTGTTTCTCAGTGCTAGTCATGTTTTAAGTGTGGGGACGCTAGTGGATGGTCTGTGGCGTGGTCCTAGGTCCCTGTTGCTCGGTTAACCCTATCCGTTAAGGTCTTAAGTGTGGGGACGCGTCCCTGTGCGTCTCCATTGCATACCCTTTTGCATATGCTTTAATCTGTTCATGCATGTATGCCATGAATTGTTTTTACCCTCCTGGGGTCCCTTCCCACCCACCCTAGGGGCTGTTCCCTTACAGTTTTCCTTCATTCCTTGATTTTGCGGTCCTGCCATGTGAATGCACTCTACGTTCCCCAAAGTCCACATCCAGCCTCATAGCCCTGTTCCTCCCTTTGAACTGATCATTTTTCCTTTTTACCTACCCTTATTCCGGTGCACGGTTTTTGAGTTATTAATTTTTGAAGCATTTTGCGCAAATTAGCCGGTTTCCCATGTGAACGTGCTTTGCTTGCTTCGGAACCGTGATATGCCATCATAGCCCTACCAAGCATTTTTCCCCTGACCTTTTTCCTTTTTACTCCGTGTCATTCCGATGCATGGTTTGTCCATTATTAATTTTCCGGTTTTTTTTTACGACTTTTTCATGCGCCTTTTGGACATTTTTCCATGTGAACCTACCCTGTTTGCATCGGAATTCCAATTTGATTTGACAGCCGTGTCCCCTCTGCCTTCCCTCACCTTTTTCCTTTTTCCTCCATCCTCTTTTGACTTTCGGAGTTTTATTTATTAATTTTTCAATGCGTTTTCGGGCGTATTTTTGGGAGTTTTTTGCATGTGAACCCCTCCTACTTCCACCGGAACTGCGGTTTAACATGATCATCCTATGCCACTCCTTCCTGCAGACATTTTTCCTTCTTATTGCCTGACATTCCGGCAAAAGGTTCGTCCGATATTAATTTTCGATCCCATTTTCGAGTTTTTTTTTGGGTTTTTCCCACGTGAACGTATCTTATCTCAGTGGGAATTATGTTTTGCTGTGATAGGGTTGTCGGGCACGTCTTTTTGCATAGTTTTCCTTTTTCTTGCACCTCGTTCCGATGCACGGATCTTTCGATATTAATTTTTAAATGCGTTTTTTGGTTCATTTTTTGTGTTTTTTGCACGTGACCGCCCTTTACCCCCCCGGAACCTCCGGCATATATTTTCCATGTCTTTCGCCTGCCGTCTGTCCACTTTTTATTTTTACGTCTTTTCGTTTTGACGTCCGGATTGGGAGATATTAATTTTTCTTTAATTTTACGTATTTTCACGCGCTCCGTCTTGCGCGTGAACGCGCCCTTTTTCAATTTTACGCGTCTTAACGCGCCCCGGTCGTGTCCGCGTGCTCCGTCCCTGCATCCCGGCGTCCTTTCCCTCCCGTCACCGTAAATTTTTTTACCGCTGCCCCGTGCATGCGCGCGGGACAGGGGCGTCTCACCTCTTCTTTTGTTTTCCTTTTTTAAAAAAATTAATTATTCAATTAATTTATTTATTTCTTTTTAAATAATTTTCTTTTTCCTCACCCTCTCTTTCCCCCAACGGATCCCTCCCCTCCCAACTACCCTTCCTCTCTCTCTCTCTCCCTTTCTCTCTCTCTTCTTCTTGCCTCCACCTCTTCTTCTCCCACCCCCACGCCTTTCCCCTCCTCCCTCTCCCCGCATGCCCGCCTTCTTCTCCTTCTTCCGCCTTCTCCCTTCCTCCTTCTTCCACCTCTCCTCCTTCCCTCTTCCTTCCCCCACCTCCCCTCCTCCCTCTCCCCTGCCTTTTCCTCCTCCTACTCCTCCTCCTCCCCCTCCCCTTTTCTCCTTCTTTCCGCCTGCCCCTGCAAGACGCCGCCGCCCTGCCGTCTGAAGACGCCGCCGCCCGTCAACGCCCCTCGCCGTCGCCGTCACCCGCCGTCAAGAGGTCGCCGTCGGCCGTCGTCAGCAGCCCGTCGTCAGGAGGCCGCCCCATGCCCCACGCCTCACGCCCCTCGCCGTCGCCTCCCGCCCGACGTCGCCGCGTGAGCCCCGTCGCAGGCCGCTGCCTCCCGCCCGAGGCCGCCACTGCCGTCGCGCCGCCACCGCCGTCCCCTCGCCCGTCGTCCGCCGGCGCCGCCATCCTCTTCCCCCTCCTGCTCCTCTTCCTCTTCCACCTCCTCCTCCCTCACTAACATCAGGTTAGTTACAACTAACCTAACCATTGTTAATGAACCTAACATTAGTTATACTACTTAACCCTAGTTAGTTACCACTAACCTAACCTACCCCCCTAACTCTAACCCTCTCCAACGTTAGGTTAGTTTGTTTAACCTTAGTTAGGTTAGTTTTATTAACCTTAGTTAAGTTAGTTTTATTCACCTTAGTTAGGTTAGTTCTAACTAACCCTAGTTAGGCCCATTATCCCTAACCCTAACCCTAACCTGACTAACCTAACTTGACTTGACTTGGGCAGACTAACATGACTTACCCAGACTAACCAGACTTAACTGACTTACTTTTCACTTACTTATCAGATTAACATGATTTACATGATTTAATTAATTTATAAATTAATTTCCACATTTAAAAAATCAAAAAAATTTCTAAAAATTCCCTTCACTTTTTGCCAATTTTTGGGAGTTTGTCCGTTGGAAATTAGCACCCCTAAAAATTTCTGAAAATTAAATATTTCCTAATTTATCCTCCAAATTCCCAACAAATGTAGAAAATTCATTTAAAAATAGTTAAAAATTCTTTAAAAAAATTCTAAAACAATTCCCCTCTTCCCCCTTGACCATTTTTCATTTATTTTTCACTTTAAAAAAAATTTATCATACATGGTACCCCTATTGTTTTAAAAAAAGAAGAAAAACAACATACTAACCAACCAACAAACGGAAATTTCCCTTAACACTCTCTATTTTATTTGCATACACTCCATTGTGGATATTTCCTCCCCATTCATGTGGTGAATATATTGATTTCCCTATTCTTATTTATTTATTATTTCAAAAAAAACACAAACAACACCAACTACAAAAAAAAAAAAAAACAACAAAACACATCCACAAAACATCATACCCTCGCTAACAAAACAACCACCATAAATAATCCCAACTTACACAAAAAAATTATTAAGAAAAAAAACCCAACCACAAACCAAATCAACACATCCGCTAAGGTGTTGTTTTTGTTGTTTCGTCAGTGGTTTAATTCTTAAAATGAACTCTTTAATTCACCCACAGTTCCACGCGCATTCGCGCTCAACACACATATACTTTTTAATTACAATAAACTCGCCGTTCACTTCGCATGCGCTATGTGCGCTACAGAGGCACTTTAATTTTTAATTAAAATGAACCAGCCGTCACCATGAGCACGCGCTGGCAAAAAAACACTCCACATCACCTTAATTTGTAATCAATGAATTTGCATTTAGAGACCCAGTCGGGTATCGAAGTCCGGGATTCGAATAAAAGCACCGTTTTAACCTAATAATTGGTATTTTAATTTATAATAAGAAACCGCCGTTTTCTTGCTAAGGTTTATCACCTAATAAAAATTCACCCATTCTTAATAATTTATTAAAATAAACCCTTCATTAAATTAATTCTCCCTCACTGCACTTAATTCCCCTTTTTAATGAACCGTTTCGTGGGATGGGTATGCGCAGTCCTTGGAGTTATTTCCATAGTCAAACACTGGTTTATCAACGATGTAGTTTTGATATGTGTCGGATGTGGTATTGTTTTGGTTAACTGTCTTTGTTACGGTTACGGGTACGGTATGCAGTTTTTTTTCTTTTCTTGCCTGATACGGGGTTCAGGGTGTTTGTTTGCTGCATCGCATGAAGCTTTCGGTCGCATTTGTCTCAAGGTCATGTCGAATTTTTTCTAGGATGTGGTTTGCTTGGGGTTAGTTGGTCGAGTCACGTTTTCTTGTTTGGTTATTCTCTTATCCTTGGTTTTTTGTCTGTTGCTTTGCAGGCATTCTCCTTGATTGTCAGTGTTTGTGGTGTGTGTGTAACCATCTGAATGGCGCCTACTCATGCTCCTCCCCCTATCCAGTACGTCCCATTAGTTAGTAGGGATTACTCTTCCCTACTTACTTTTGAGCCTCTCACGAAGGCGGGCCTTGCTGCTTTTGTGGCTACTTCCTTTCCATTGCTTCCAGAGGATCCGTCGTTATGTGATGAGTTTCTGGCCTCTTACAGCAAGAAGACAGGCCTAGTCCAGGGACTTTCTATGACTTTGACACCTCGAGGCTTAGGGAAGGCTCTGTCTCTTCCCTCCAAAGGTGAACCTTTTGTGACCACTCGTCAGCTTTTCTCTAGTGAAGAGATTCTGAAGCTGTTGCAAAAGCAGACAAGGGAAATCCTCGATGTTAAGAAGGTGATCAACTCTTCAGGAGTTTCCTTTTCTATGATCACTGATCCCGTATGGAAGACGATCTGTCGGTTTCTCCAGGACAGGTTTATGCCTGCCAAAACGCCATCCCAGTATTTGTCCAAAGAGCTTTTCACAGCTTCCAGGATGGTGTTAAAAGGAGTTGCTATTGATTGGAGCACTTACCTCCTCACTAAAATGGATCAGCATTTCATTAAAGTCACCAAGGGTAATGTTACCAATGTCACATATGGATCATATTTGTCTGCCTTCTTGACCTATTCAGGTTTACAGAAGACTGTGCCTCCACCTCCTCCATCAGATCCAGTACCTCCTCCTCCACCTTCAGAAGAGTCAGCACCTATTGACATAGAGGATGATGATTCTCCACCTCCCCTGGTCATACAGCGCAAACGCTTGAAGAGGGTAGCGGATAAAGCTCCTTCCGTACTTCCTTCAGTGCCCATCCTTGCTATCTCTGGCAGTGATCTCCCTGGGTATCTCACTTGTAATAACCTGTTCCAAGCACATCGAGAAGGATCATTGGACATATCAGTTCCCTCCCTGAACAGTCTAGTCTCAGGAGATGCAATTCCTTTCCTCTGTAAAGATATTCAGAGCTCCATTGAGTTGTCAGTGACAGCCTATGTTCAACAGCTGTACGCGTCTTTTTATGAAGAACTCATGCAGTCTAAGGACTAGTTGCATAAGGCAACGTCTGAGTTAGCTTCTGTTAAGGATACCCTAGCAGATTTGTTCAAGCAAATGGAACAACAAACCCAACTGGTTGCCACCCAAAGCGATGAGATTTCTTCTTTAAAGACCCAGTTACTAGAGGCTCAATCACAGGTTACTAGCCTTTCAAAGGAGAAGGAGAGGATGTCCCGAGAAGCGCAAGAACTCCAAGCTATCTTAGATGAAAAACTTTCAGCTTTACAGATGGCTAATGACACAGTGGCAAACCACGCCTCTCAAATCCAGCAGTTGCAAGATCAACTAGCAAAGTCACGCTCTGTTCCTCCAAGCCCTAATGTTCCCTTGATTCCTTCTCTTTCACAGCAGGACTTGGCTGCTCTTCAGAGACAGGCTACTTTGTGCCCTCTATTCCAAGATAAAGTGGAAAGATTGCAGTCCCGAATGGACTTATTATGGTCTACCTTTGAGCAGTTTCAGGAATATGTCTCACCAGACCATTCTTTCTTTGTCCACTACCACTTACAGAAGTTGGTCTTCTACATGAAGCTTTCCACGATGGATTTACCTCTTCCAGAGGATGATGGAGTGGGGCTTGGTCTGCTGAGTTGTTGACAGAGGTAGTCAGGATGGTGTTTGAAGATTCTGTCACGCCAGATACCATGTTGATGTCATACATGTATCTACGGGGAGACTTGTTAATTCCAGATGAGGTGGATATGGCATGGTATGTGGGGGATGTGGTCTTACAGGCTGTTTTGTATGTCAATCATTTGGAGTTGCGCATATCTGACATGTTCCATAGTTATTCCTCCAAAGTGGGTGATTGTCATGATAATTCGTGGCATTCCATGATTGATTCTGTGGTCCTAAATCAATGACAAAACACAGCTCCTACCTCTGCCCAGAGTACTAATCAACTGAGGATGGATCTCTTAGCCTATCTTTCAAAACATAATCCGTTTGATTCTACCTTCTTTGATGCCTATCATAGATGATCTCTCTTAGGACCTTCTGTTCCTACCCTTCTCTATTACCAACAAATGGCTCACCGCTATGCTATATATTTTTCCCTTTGTCAATCTAATTCCACAACTATTTTACCCCTTCTTTTCCAACCTTCATCTTTCCCTCAAATTCCCATTTTTACTTACTGTTCCTTTATTGAGGATAGGGTATTTTCCCCTTCTCCACCCTGTTCTTCTCCATCCATTAATGTACCCTCCACATTTCCTATTTATCAGTTAACACCGTTCCTTAGTGATTCCCTCCAAATTTTTGCCACTCCTTCTTTAACATTTTCTTCTTTTTATGATTTTTCCTATCCCTCCCTCCATCCACTCTTCCTTATTCCACTACCCTCTCCTAACACTTCTATATCTCAACCACCTCAGTTGGTTAGTGACTGTGACGGGTTTGATAATCAGATTTCCAGAAGAAGGGGATGGAGTTCGGATGATTGCCTTACAGGACCTCAGATCAATTGGCCAGTAATTCCAGGAGAATGGACAGCTTCCAGTCAAGCTTATCAGAACTATGTTCATTTTGCTCAGCAGTATTCACAGTCTGCAGATCCCTCAGTGAGATTAACTGCTCACTTTGCTTGGTACTTGGCGTATATGCATAGGCACTCTCATAATGATTCCAAGCCTATTCCAAAGTTGTGCATGAATGTCAATGTAAGCATTGATTCCCAGCAGCTGGATATATTGTATTTTCATGCCCTTTGTTTGGCTAGTAGATACCTGGTCCTGTTGGAAAGGATGTGCTATCTCCAATTTTTTCAAAATGCTCCCAAAAACTTTGTAGATGAATCCTTGTCTATGGATCGTTTCCGACAACATCAATCTTTTAAGAGGGATCATCTTCATTGATACCTTTCCAATGTATGATGGATGCTTTTTAATGAAAATCTCTCTTTTTGGAGGAGTCATTCAGATGGTTGTGTTGTGTATTAGTGTTTGTGTTGTGAGTTTATTTATGTCATACGAACGTGGTGGTTTCCTATTGGATTTCGTGTGCGAGCTACGTTTTGGAGAATTGTGGTAATGGGGTCATGGATGCCGAATTGAAGTTGATGCTGATGAAGAAGAAGCAAACTCTTATATCCTTTACAAAATTTGTTGTGATTTTTAGTTTGATAAGAGGTGTTAATGTATAAAGGGTTTTTCTTTCTTTGTATTTTTATATCAAAAACAGGTTATAAGTTGGGGTCGTGGTGGATGGATTCTTTGTGAAATGATATTGAAGATCAAAAGTTGTGATTTTAAATGCACTTGTATTCCCTTTTTCCTGGGTCGCGAGGACGCTTCCTTATTAAGTGTGGGGATATGTTGAGTGTTGAAATGACTTGTTTTTTGGCTGATTTTTGTTGTTTTTGAGAGCTGAATGGTTGATTTTATGAGATGATTGATTGATTTGGAAGTGGTTTGAGAGTGTTTTGGATGATATTGATTGTGTTTTGGAAGATCATAATGTTTATTGATGGTTCTGTGATGTTCTGATAGGTTCTGATTGTTTCTGTACACCTTCTGTTTTATTCTGTTTTGTTCTGTTTTGGTCTGTTTTGTTCTGATTGTCTTCTGTAAGGAGGAATGGAGTATTGATTGATGAAGATTGAGATATTGAGAAAGCTTATTGAATGGTTTGTGAGAGTTTGGAATGGTTTGAGAATGAGTTATGTGGTTTTGATGATCTTCTGTAACCTTCTGTAGGTCTTCTGTAGAGCCTCTACTTCTATTTTTGTTCTATTCTGTTTCTGTTCTGTTCTGTTCTGTACTGTAGCTGTTCTGTAACTGTTCTGTATGTGTTCTGATGGATGAGAGTGTAGCTTGGGAAAGTTTTCTAGCCTTGGAAAGAGGTGAATACAAGTGTAAAAGAGCTGAAAGAAGTGAAAGAAGTAGGTGCTGAAGACTCAAGAGAGGACTAGAGTGAAGTGACAGTAGTGAGCTATGAAAGGACACTGTAGTGGCTCTGGTGACTCTTCATATCAGACATACCTCTTGGGAGGGGTATCCACGACCTAAGAGGGATTATTGAGTTTGATTTTTGAGAGATTGTAGTGAGGATATGATGTATTATTGATGGAGTGAGAGAGAGAGAGTCAGAGATAGCCAATTCTACCCAAACAGAGTGATTGTATATGAGAGATTGAGAGAAGACTATGAAGATATTGAAGATGAATACTATGTGATGTATTTCCATTCAAAGATGGTGTATTCCTTTGCTTTCTTTGTTCTATTGATGGATTTTGTGAAGATGTTGAAGAATGTGGCTGATTCTATCAAATCCGTGGGAGATCTACATGATGGTGCATGAAGATTTGTTGTGCCTGGTGTTCTTTTCTTCATTGTGATCATATGAAACATGATAAACAAGCTTGTTGATGTTACAAGATAGATTTTCTTGTAAGAGAATTCCTTTTCCTTGGTGTTCCTCTCTGGGCTCCAGCTAACGACCTTGCGGCAACCTCTAGGGATGACTTAATAACCTGCATCAGGATATTGGATGACACTTTCACCACATTCGCTAGAAGTTATGAAAGGCTAGACCTAGGCCTCCTTGACAGAACCCTTGCTTTGGAGGTTCGTGCCTTACCCTGCACATGGGAGGAATACGAACTCATAACTACTAAATCCCCCAAGATCACCGAAGAACTCATAGCAAATGATGAAATCTCATGGGAGCAAGTAGCGTTCAGACGCCTAGTCACTTCATATCGAAAGCCTCCCTGCTCTGTTCTCGAAAATGAACTGCACGAGCTCATGCAGATGGCAAGCTCACCCTCCACGTTCTTACAGCAGTGGTTTGCTCTACGAATCCAATGGGAGAAAAAAGGTTGCCGAATAATGACTAATGTTGAGCAACGGAGGGAAATTAAGACCATTGAATACGACCCCACTTATGTGGCACCCATCTCGTTTAGGGTTTTGGCCATCACCCGCAATCAGCACTTAGACGACCATGTGCTCGCCCACCCCTATACTTACCAACTCCTCACTAAAGAAGAATTACATGTCGCTAGCTGCCTTAATACTGGGGATCTCTTTCATGATGTCTTGACCTACATCTCCCAGGTCTCTATCCAACCGGCTGCTCTCGATTGTCATGCGCAATTGGAATACAACCCATGATTCTACACGTGACTTCTTCACACGTAAATTCCTAACCCAACAGCACCAACGCCACCCTTTAACTCCCAATCCTAGGAAGGATTCTTCTCTCAGCCGAAAGAAAAGGTGGTATGCATGTACGTGCAAAAACCTGATGAAAAGAAAAGTGGGAAATATGGTGGAGGGAATCAGATAGGAAATGAATAAAAAGGGGGGTATGGTAAAATAAAACGAGTGAAAGACATAAGCATTAGTATGGAAAAAATGGCTTCCAAAAATTCAGCTAAGAGTTTAAAAACAGCAAAGCACTATATGGAAAACACTAACGGAAGTTATGAATTGTGTGCAAGAGCAGAAAATGTCGTAGCAAGACCGAGCCCATCGGCTCCCATTTACTGACGAAGAAAGGGAGCTATATTGCATCCAATTGGAAAACCGCGCCTTCGGCCAGCTGAAGTTCCGAACCATCCACAACATCGGAGTCGTGGTGGCGAAGGAGGAGGCAGCCAGAAGAGTGGTGGAACAGTGCAACCTGACAAAATATATTGAAAATTTCTCAGAGGAACCTAATCACTTCAAATGTGTGGAATTCCTCAAGACATACAATTCGGACTAGGAAGCAGGCACTGTAACAGTAGGCCGAGGAGAGGGCGCAAAGAAGGTACCGGTCCGATTGGACCCAGTCCTGGTGGAAAAAGCTCTGGGATTGGCACCGAGGACCGAAAGGCGGAAAAAAAGGGATGTTTACGCCTTGCTAAAAATGAAGAAGGAAGAGGTACTTACAAACGACGGCATAAGCATCCAAGACATCCCTGACACTAACGCCAGGCTGCAGGCAAAGTTGGTGCAGGTGCTCTTCTCCAGCCAACGATACAACTCCTTAATGCATCAGATTAGTGTGCCCATGCTGGAGAATGTAGCAGCCCACACACTAGATGAGGTGGATTGGAATGGCTACGTGCGAAAGACTATCGATCAAGCGGCCAAAGCACTAGCCCTAGGAAGTGCACCAACAGGAGGAGACTCTCTTGCTTCTAAGGTAACGGAAAGGAAGAAAGCCTCCTCCAAGGCCTCTTTCATCGGCTATGGAGGAGTCTTAACTGCACTAATTCAGGAGGTAGTAAAAGTAGCACAAGAGCCGGAGGAGGGAGAAGGAGAAACGCTGGAGAAGTCACCCCCTCGACAGGACAAAGACAGGTCCACCGACAGAACAGAAACAGAAGAAGAAGGGGAAGGACCAACTAGTAAGAGGGCAATCATGACAACGAATAAAAAGGCGGCGCAGAAGAAGAAAAAGGGTGATGATGGCAGGAAGAAAGAGAGGGAGGACTTGGAAATGGCAAAGAAGGAGTCCCTGAAAGTAGCAAAAGAGAGAGAGAGGATGAAAAAGCAGGAGGAGTAGAGGGAAAGAGAGGAGTTGTAGAAAGCCAAGGAGGCATCCAATCAAGAAGCTAAAGCAAAGAAAAGGAGGGAAAAGGAACAAAAAGGGAAAAAGCAGGAGGAGTAGAAGAAAAGGCAGGAGGAAAGGAAGAGGAAAGCCGAGGAAGAAGAGGAGGAGCTGCAAAGGAAAGAGGAAGACGACCTGGCGGAGACCACACGACGGTCCATCGAACAACAAAGCCGGGTGGACGAACTAAGGAAGCTAAGCCCATGTAGAGAGGAGGGGCCTAGATACATCACACAGGTGCCACAATTCATGCCACCCCCAGTCTCTGAAGGCAAAGGCAAGGCCCCGCTTCATCCAATCCCTACCCTCCTGGTACCTCCCATGGAACTCACCACCGTTAACCCCAGCATCCCCACTAGCGCTGATGTGACGAATTTCTTGGCGTGGATGCAATATTTTATCAACAAAGAAATGGGCCAGGGGCAGAGCACGGAAACTACGGCCACAGGACAGAAAAGGCCAGCCGCAGATGCAGAGTCCAGGTAGGAACCCAAAAAGCAAAAAGTTGAAGCCTCCACCTCGCCTATTCACGCAATGATGATGCCACCGGCTAATTACGATGAATACGTTGCTGAGCTGCTCTCCCAGTTGGAGAGAGCAAAGGAGGAATGCAAAATAGTCGTGGCGGAGTTGGCAGCCAAGAAGGAAACCATGGCTGCCTTCCAGTTGGACAAGATAAGAATGGTAGCCTTGCAGCAGCGCAAAATTACAGAGCTAAAATAGGAACTGAAGGCTAGGGATGAGAGAGAGGAACATTGGAGGCAGTTACTTGAGAATGAGATGCAATAATTAGTGAACATGCAAAGAGGTCACAAGCTTCTCATAAGGCAGTATGAGGAGCTTGCTGCAAAAGCTGCTAAGGTGGATGCACTCAGGGAGGAGCTAAATGCTAAGGACAAAGAAAGGCAACGAGGCATGGAGGAGCAGGAGGAGGAGCTCAAGTGCCTAAGAGATCAGCTGACCTATGAATGACAAGAACAAGAGAGGCTGGTCAGGGAACTAGAGGATTATGGACAAAAAATCATGATGTTGACCTTGAGACAAGGGGAAGGCTTGGAAGTGATGAACAAGAGGGCGGAGGAGTGGGCCGCGCATAACGAGAGGAAGGTGAAGACACTGGCGCGCCGCCTTGCTTTAACAGAAGTAGAGAAAATCATTGTGGAGAGCAAAGCAGAGGCAGTCCAAGTGGCCTTCAGTGCTCAATAGAAGATCTTCCTTGACACCATCTTGGATGCAACCCACACAGCACAAGGAGAGTCGCTGGAAGCGGTACAGAGGAAGCTTGGCATGGCGAGAAGGGCTCTACACGCTGGACTGCAGATGCCACCACTGTCGGCGGAGGTGAGGCTGAGTCTGGAAGAATAGCGGAAATACCTGACAAGAGCCGGCTTGACCCCCCAAGAAATAGATGCCCTCAGGTTCCAGGAAGAAGCAGTACTCGCAGAACGGCAAGGGGAAGAAGCCGAGCAGGAAATTGATATGAATTGCTTCAGGGAAGATGTGTCTCGCAACCCCCCTCGCCACAAGCCCAAGATCCACCACAAGCAGACCCAGTTGCAGAATGAAAAGCCATCTCTAAAGAAAGGCAAAAAAAGCAAGTGGAAGAGGCCAGACAGAATCTGAGAGCCAAACCACTCGTGCTATCGTCCGCGCCTCTCTCTCCGTGCCCAGATGATCTCCCGGCGGGATTCCATGCAGAAATGGTGGTGTGGGAGGTGCAGGAACTAGCAAAGGAGCCATTCTCCTTTAGTTTCCTCCTACCCAACAGTCTGCAGAGGGTCCTACTCCTCAAAGTGATGGACAAGGTGATCGCGGTCGGTGGCCGGCTGGGGAAAAGATGGCTGGAAGAGCGGGAAAAGACCCCAACCTCTTGGGGCACCGAACCGGGCGACTACTAGCACGATAAAGTTTTTGAAATCCCCTACACTGTACAAAACTATAGGGACCAACCCTTGTGGAGGAGACAAGTATGCGACATAAGCATGCTCGCCTAGATGGCTTTTTGTAATACCCTGCCGTTCGAGCGGAACAACACTACTTATATGGCATACCCTCGAAGGGTAGACGTAGATTTTGATGCCACCCTCCACGGGCGCTACGACTTCCCCGTCATTTATAACTCCACTATAGCATCCTTCGACAACGCCCTTCTTTTTACCGCAAAAAGCCTAGACGAATCCATGATGCGCTTCCTTGCAGATTTTTCCTCATGCCCTGACCCCACCTTCATAACCACCTGTAAATATCTTAGGCTACTTAGGCTACTCCTTAAGCAAGACTCCACTCCACAAGAGCGTGGCCTGCCTCCCCTATTCTTCAACCCTAATGCTATAGATAATTGTGCCATGGCTCGTCTCATGATGAGGGCTACCCTCCTCCCTTCTTTTTGCCTAGCCCTCCTAGAGGACATGAACGACAACCAGTTCACTAGATGCAACCACCCCTTCCTCTCCACTACCTCCCTACATGTCCGCATGAATCTAAAGAATTACATGTAGAGTCGCCAATTTTTGAGCAAGTCTCTCCGCCCACCTTCTCCTCCTCATTCCGACTAAGATACTTGGGCCTATGTCTCATTCTTTTAAAGAAAAAAAAAAAGAAAAGAAGAAGAAGAAGAAAAAGAGAAGAAGCACCTAGGGATCTCCCTAGCCCTCTCCCCCACTTCATGCCTAGGGCACATCAAGGGCATGACTTTCAGACTTGTCACCCTAAGGCTCACATCGCACCACCAACAAAGCACAAGCTGGGTCCTCAAGTGTGGGATGTTACCAAGGGCTTGCCCAAGGTTAGACCCATCTCCCAGTTTCACTGCCACAAGCACAACACCCTACACAACAAGCAGCACATCCCTTAGGGAGGGCACAATATTTTTTGCAAGTTCTATCAACTCTCAAAGGCTGGCTACCCATGGAAGACCGTCACCCCTGGCACCCCTTAAAGACCCAAAGTGCGCCAGCCTCCAGCCACCCGCCTGGTGCTGATGGCCACTATGATCGAGCCAGCTCAAGGTGAGTCCACCATTGGCATAGATCTTGGATATGTATCTTCCAACGATCCATGCCCTACGCCTCAAGATCCACGGATAGCTTATTGATTCCACCGGCCTGATGACCTTCAGATCCAAGGCACATATCTTCAATCACAGCCATGGGGATCAAGCCAAACTGAGTTCAAGGGGTTTTTACCAGAATAAATTCTCCCAGACCATCATTGCATTGCTTCAAGCACTTCTCCTACTCACAAGACGACTGGCTACAACAATGTGACAGATGTCGAGTGTCTCCATGGAGCTTACCATACGCCGGACTCGCTCCGGGTCATCCTAACCACCCACCTACTTGTTCCGCCGACCAGCCGACCTAACATGCCCCTTGTCCCACCGCAGTGCCATGGGATTGGCACTTGGCTAGGAGGGGGGTAATGTTACCGTGTGTCCGACCATGTTACTGCATCACAAAGGAGCAGAAACTGGGAAGAAGGAAAAAGAGCAAAAAAGGCGCAAGAGCAAAAAAGGCGTCTTGATTGGAAACCAATCCCTGAAAAATTCAAATATTCAAACACGACCCTCAAAAGGATTTGGTGTGGGGCCATGGCAATAAAAGAGGAAAAGGCGCACCATCAAAATAGGGGAGTGCGCCCAAATCTATGTAAAAGAGTGCCAGGCTCGCTCTTGTGCAAAGTGTATGCATTAGTGGGAATAGGGTAAATTAGAATGGTGGGAAATCATCTCGAGATAAACTGGGGGATATTGATGGTTGAGAGTGCTTTCATCCATCCAAGTGGCATCCTCCTCGGGATAAACTTTCCACTGGGCGAGGCATTCTCTCAAGGTTCTGGATCTCAGTTGTCTCTCCCTAACATCTAAGATCCTGTCATGCCTTAGTTCAAGGACTCCTTGACTAGGCGTTACAACTTGTTGGTCATCGAGTACATGGTTAGGATTAGGTACATACTTCTTCAATAGGCTGATATGGAATATATTATGAACCTTTAGATTTTCAAGGAGTTGCAATCTATCAGCAATAGGTCCTAGGCACTTAAGGATCTTGTATGGTCAAGAATACCTTGGACTTAGCTTCTTGCAATCTCCTAAGGATAGGGAACTCTTTTTAGGGCGCACACAAATGAAGACCATGTCTCCTTCTTCGAAGACTCTTACTTGATGTTTCAAATCTGCGTATGCCTTTTGTCTATCCTTGGCCGCTTGTATGTCTTGTCTTATTGACTTTATTTGATCATTCATGTCTTTCAACATCTGTCCTGAAGCTTCAACTCTTAGGTTTGGATCAGAAAATTTTAGGGGACTTCGACAATCATGACCATACAATGCTTGGAAAGGGGTCATCTGAATACCTTGTTGGTAAGAAGTATTGTAGGCAAATTCAACTGAAGGCAAGTATTGAATCCACCTTTTTGGCTCACGATAGCAGTGTGCCCTAAGCATGTCCTTGATGACTTGATTTATTTGCTCCATTTGGTCATCAGTTTGGGGATGGTAAGCTGTATTAAAATAGAGTTGAGTCCCAATAGCTTCAAAGATAGCTCTCCAGAAGTGTGATGTGAAGAATCATGATCACTAATGATTCTTCTGGGTAACCCATGTAGCTTGAATATCTCCTTGATAAAAAACCTTGCAATGTCTGAGGCTTTATAGTTTGTCTTTACCAGAATAAGGTATGCAACCTTAGTCAACATGTCAACCAAAACCATGATGGAGTGGTATCCTCCCTAAACTTGGGGTAGGCCAATCAACAAAGTCCATACTGATGAATTCCCATTTCATTTGGGGAACGTCAAGTGGTTGCAACTTCCCTGGCATTTTGACATGTTTGTCTTTGATATGTTGACAAGACAAACACTCAGTAAAATATTTGAGAATGTCACCATTAAGCCTCTCCCAATGGTAGCTTTTCCTAACTGCAATGAGAGTCTTGGCATAGCCAGGATGTCCTGAGAAAGGGGAATCATGAGCTTCCCACAATATCTTCTACTTAAGTGACTCGCGTGCTGGTATACATACTCTCGTCCTATAGTAGACAAGTCCACTATTGACAGAGAATTCATGATACTTAGCCTCTAGCTTTTGTTCCTGGTCCTCGATAGAGATTTCCCTTAGCATCCTTTGATAGGCTAGATCATGGCATCCTTCCTCTCTAGCTAGCTCAAGTATGGGGTTGTTCGGCATTGACACCTTTGTGGCTAGAGATCTAGCTATTGATGGATTTTGCAAGATTAGAGAATTAAGGAATGCCTTGCAACTGAGTGCATCAGCAACTACATACTCCTTTCCAGTTCGGTACTTGATCTTAAGGTCGCACTCCTCGAGCACTTCAATCCACTGACATTGCCTCATGTTGAGCTTGTTCTAAGTAAAGTTCCACTTGAGACTTTTTATGATTAGTCACTAGTGTAAACTTGTTACCCAGCAGGTAGTGCCTCCAAAGCTTGACAACTAAAAGTTCAAGATCATGGGTAGCATAATTCTTTTCATGGCTCTTCATTTTCTTGAAGATTAGGCTATAGGATGACTTTTCTACATAAGCATGCTAGTATCAGTTACTACCTCTACTCCTTACTATGGTCTAGAAGTTTTAGGATCGGTCTTGATACCAAACTTTGCTTCAACCTATCAAAGATAGTTTGTTCGGCAGTTGACCATGCAATGGACGTTTGCTTCTTCAATAATTCTGTCAAAGGTGCTGCAATCAAAGCATAGTTTTTTATGAAGACCCTATACCATCTTGTCGATCCAAGAAAGCTGCATATTTCTTTGACAGTTGTTGGTATTTGGCCATCTTAGAACATTTCTGACTTAGGCCGGTTCCACTGAGATTCCTTTTGCTGATATGATGAATCCCAAATAACCAATTTGACGTTTGAGGAATGCACATTTCATCATCTTAGCATACAGCTTGTGTGATCTCCTTGTCTCAAGGAAAATCCGAAGTTGGGGTTCATGATCTCCTTCCTGTTTGGAACAGACCAGAGTGTCATCAAAGAAGACAAGCACGAAGTTATCAAGATATGGTCTAAAGATATCCTGCATTAACCTATTGAATGTGGCAGGCACATTCATAAGCCCTAATGACATAACTACAACTCAAAGTGTCCATATCTAGTGTTGAAGGTCGTCTTTGGGATATCTTCTTCCTTGATTCTTATCTGATAGTAACCAGACCTAAGATAATCTTGGAGAAGATCTTGGCACCCTGAAGACTATCAAGAAGCTCATCTATTCTAGGAATATGATATTTGTTCTTGACTATTGATTGATTCAACCCTCTGTAATCAATAGATAGTCGAAGTGTTCCATCTTTCTTTTTCTAGAACAGTACAGGTGCTTCTCATGGTGAACTGCTAGGACGGATGTAGCCCTCTGATCTAGCACTTGCTTGAGTTGTTCCTTCAGTTCAATTGCTTCCGGTATAGACATTCTATAGGGTCTCTTCTCAATTGGCGCAGCTCCTATTACTAGCTTGATCTCATGATCTACTTCTCTTTGAAGCGGGAGTTCTGTTAACTCTTCAGGAACTACGTCCGCATATTCCTTTAGCCAAGTGACCAAATCACTTTACTTATTTATCAATATTCATAGTCAAGACAATCGTTGATTTAAAAAAAAGTTTTATTCCATTCATATCAGCATAGCCCTTTCGAGGTACAATTATTTCTTGGGGCGATGGAACAAGTTGATACATTAATTCGAGGAGAATAAGATGTTGTTGCATTCAGCTACAGGAACTGAGTAGTAGTACGGATTTGGGTCATCGATTTTCAGGAATTGATAGTTCATTGGAAGATTAGGGTATCTTTTCCTTCGATATCCATTCTTCTCATGATACCCCAAAACCTTGATACGGTCGGTAGGGATTCTTTGAATCACTTCCCCATACACATACTTATTCTGGTTAACCCTTCGACCCCCGACCTGTAGGGTCGCGTTTGCGTGAGCCTCAACAAAGACGAATAGCTTCACAATCTTTAAATCCTCCATCCACTTGATTCTCTTCAAGTTAATTTGGAGGTACGCAGGTTGATAGGTAGTTATGTAATAGATCCCTGAAACACCCATCCATCTCCGTTCCACGTACACAGGTGATGGATTGTAAATGCGGTCTAGGATGTTCATCATCTCAACCCTTTGTCGATAATCCGTGGAATGCATCACGGTCATAAACATGACTCAAAATACTAAGAACCTGTTCCATGCTTCATAATTCTGCAAGACAGCATTGAAGTAAGGAAATGTTTGGAACAGTAACTTTTGCTTTACTTCATCTTATTAAAATTTCTTAAAAACAAGTCCTTTGTTGGTTTGCTCTGATACCAACTATAGCATGTCCAGTAGAATCATCCAGGACATGTCTTAGCAGTCCATCGGAAAGGATGTCTAGAAAGCTCCGCCCGGCATTCCCATGGAATGTTACGAGACTTGCGATCTAGGTCTTCCCGCATCTGCCACGTAGCGGAAGTATCCTGGCCGTTCCCACCTAGGATTGACCTGAATTAGAGTTTTCCTGATTTGGTCATTAGCTAACAGCAACTAGCGTCAGACCCTAGCGAACTACTTTACACAGAAACGCCAGGTCCGAAGCAGATTCACGCTGTACTTGGTTCAAGGAGAATGGGAAACGAGAGGGATGCAAGGCTCAACCTCTCTACCATAAGGCATAGTCCCATTCCGTTCCCCTAAAATAGCGTAAATCGGGTAAGACGTAACTCTAGATCATTGCTCTCATTTATTCGTTTTGATGATGATGATCATCCCGCTGTTCTTTGAGATTTTTGAGAAAAGTTCTCGGCTAACCGGGACCACCCAACCGTAGGACGGACCCATGGCCCATCCTCTGCACTTTCCTCAGTTTGTTTTAGTTATGTAATTATTTAACACATTAATTTGACATATAACAATCAGATTCTTTAATTACTCCTGTTAAGCACCAGTTCCTTCACGTAATCTTATCACGTGACATAGAAAAACAATATCAGCCAAATTCTTTATTATCATTTCATCATTTTATCTTTGAAATACAAGGAGTTCTGCCCGTAGGCTTGTCCATAATCCGCCCGAAGGCTATCCAGTAATCCGCCAGGGATCACTATTCCAAGCTTCTGCCCGTAGACTAGTATGTGGGCCTCGAGATCCAATCCTGAGTCACGTTAGCCTCTTGTGCAGGATCCGGAAGGCGAGGGATTTACGGCCAGATCCCCCCTTGGCACCCAAGCGTCCTCGTGCTCTAAGTAGAACTCAAGGGAGAGACCTCTCGCGGCCGGCGGGTTCGGTCCATGTTCCTGGCGCGGTCAACAACCCCCTTGGTTAGGGTCAGGCAGGCAGTCGGGGGTAACTGAAGCTGCCACTCCCTTCAGGCCTTCAACCTGAAGCTTTAGATATCTTTTCATCCTTTAGTTCCTTGAGCAAACAATGCAAACAGTGCTTTCTAAACTGTTACAAGCACAATCAATTCCAGTGATCGTTTATTTGGCCAATTTCTAAGGAGTGAATCCTTCTCTCCGAATGCATCCAGCATTTGATCCGGGATCAATTGTGACTTGGCAAGATCCCCAAGGGTTTGTTTGTTCACCCTATTGTCCTTGGGTTAGGGCCATACCCTGTTAACCCAACTTAACCAATACCTTAGGTTTTATTAACAATAAATCTTGGCGACCATGTCGCTCCAATTTATTGATTGATCATTTGCTTCCAAGCGAATACCTAACTTCCCTTTACTTGGCAATTTTTCCCAAGAAAGGTGATATAACAAGATGACTACTCATCCTCTTGCAAGAACTTGCCAACCTCATTCCAAGAAATGGTAAAACTCTCTTGTGAACAAACCACAAGTCTATGCGACGTTGCAACTTATTGCACAAGTGTTGCATCTATTCCATGGGATCATTTCACCCATTGAATGGCGTTTTTTTGGTCACGGAATTATCTCCAGACGAGAAGCAGGGTTTAGGGTGTCTTCTTACCCAACCCATTCCTAATTACACTAGGCCAACAAGGTCCTAGGAATTCCAACTTAATCCGAGTTTCATCATTTGAACGCGTGATCCTTAGGGTAGAAACCTTAGATCATTTTATGCATGAGCATCCAATTGTGCCCTACATTCCGTGAATGTGGGTAGGACCTTTGGTTTAAAGGTTCGTCTTGGTAACAAGTGCGTGAAACTAGGTCAAGTCCTTAATGTGCTAAACCCTAGCTAGCACTTGGAGTATATTGTATCGATTTAACCATCCTAAATGAGTCCTTTGTGGTTTAGGTGTTTTGGGTAAACCCATTTACTTGTCTTACGACAAGGACGAATCATTCCTAAAGATATTGTCTTGATCTAAGAGGGGAAAACCTAGTTGCATTATGTCATAACTCACGTAAGCACGCCATTCATTTTCTCTAGATTCACAATCCCTAACTACTCTTGTTAAGACCAAGCACCTGCTAAAATTCACATAACTTCAATTGATCCCTACTAGGACCTGGATTCACGATTCATGCTATTAAGCTTTTAGGGTTTTATGTTAAAATGAACCGTGCAGCCTTTCCCTAACTACATTTCTGAAAGAAATATTCGTACACTGAATGAATGAAATTCTTACGTGCGATGAGTGTGCAACATGCAATCCTTTCCTAACTACACGTAGTTAAATGAGATTTATGCCAATTGAAGCTAGAGTTAACCTATTTAATGCAGCCCTTAGAATTATTCCCATGCTTTGTTATTTCCTACGAGTGATAACGACTTCCTTAATGAATCATTACCAAGAAGATTTATCTAAAAATGTGACATGCCATTAATCTTTCCATGCCTAGTAAAAAAAGTGTACCTCAATAATTTCAACCTTGTAATGAGGCAACAGTTGACCTAGGCTCGTTACTTTTGAATGCACAAAAGGAAACTTATTGGTAAGGTCCTAAAAATGCATAGACACCTTATGTTCTTTTCATTCATCCCATTGAACGTACCAATGACCAATTTTCATATTTTGAGCTAATCCTAGTAAATTGTTCAAATAGCCAATGCATTTTCCAATTGCAGTTAACTTGACTAGGTGAATTTGAACATGCATGAGTGCTTCCTAATCCATGAAGTTATCGTGACTAATTCAATACTTTTGTGTGGAATCCAAATAGATAAAACCTGGATATGTGGATTCCGGGAAATATCCACGTATATACTAGGAGAAGATCCTCCCGCAGGCGTGCCTTGAGGCTTTTTAGGGACCATTGTAGGCATGATTTTGGCTTGTGGTTTGCCTTCGCGGTCTACCAATTTACTCACCTTGGTATGCAACCTTATGATCTTTGCCTTTCTCCAGCATACATAGGAGATTCATTCGCGGGACTTGAGATGAACGGTGCTTGCGGAAAAAGGGGCTTTATGAGCTTCTTTGGGAAGAACCCGGGGTGGCTAGGAATGGGTTTACGGATGGCTTGTGGGCTTTGAAGCCTATTTGCGGAAAGGCCCTTACGATGGGTCTTGCGGGAAGGGAGCTTTATAAGTTTCTTCTTCTTTTCTTCAAAATTCCGAGGCTAGGAATTGGCTTGTGGGTGATCGGTGGGAAGGGTATATAGGCTTCCCCTTCGAAGCCTGGGGAGGACAAGATGATTGGTGGAAAATCTAGTGGGAAGGGCCTTTGTCGCCTCCTTTTCTTCAAAGCCCTGGATGGGCCTATTGTGTGATCTGGTAGGAAGGGGTATTATGGAAGCCCCTTAGAAGATTCTAAATAAGAAGCTTCTAGCTTCTGATCAAGGACAATAGCGTGGTATTACCACGTGGGTTGAAATGGCATCGAATGGTCGGATGGAAAAGGGTGGACTTTGACTTGGCATGGTGGTGGCGTATCAAGCCGCAGGCGAAGTTGGCAGCTTTCAGCAATGGTAGCGGTGGGCTCTATCACAGGCGGCGGCGTACGTCTGAGCTGGCGGCTCCCTTTCCTCCTCACGGTGTAGCACGACAACTCATTGCTCCAGTCCTCCCTCCTCCACACACGTCTACAATGGCAGCTTCGAGCTTCCCACAATCTGGCGTAGTCTCTCCCTTCTTCAACACCTCCTTCACAGCAGCCTCCTTTACGGCAGCCTCTTCACGGGCCCCTCCTTCGCGGCAGCCTCCCTTTATGGCAGCCTCCTCACGGACCCTCCTTTGCGGCAGCCTGCCTCCCTGGCTATCCCATACCACTTAAATAGGTGAGGGGGAGGGGGTCCTCCCTCCCCCACGCGGCATCATGCATGCCTACATTCCCTTACGAGCTCCAACTAGATGCTAAGTCATAGCAGCTCCCCTCTCTCTCCTCCAGCATGATCGTTGGCTGGATATTTTTTTAAAAACTGCCATAAATCCAAAATTTCATCTTGATTTCTTTCCAAGAGGGGGTTCACACAAGCATAAGCGGGTTTCCTTGACTTTGGTCTTGTTCATGCCAATGGAGATTGTACAATTTCACTGTCCAAATATTCAATGATGTCATTCCCTTGCATGAGTATCATACGGGTTGGAAATATTTACAACAGAAATATTACAAAGACCTTCACAATTGAACCCATCTTGGATCAAGATTACCATGGTGATATGCAGCCATTGCATGGCCCACAGGTCATCCTTGGATCTAAAGGTATTCCCCCTTCTACCTATGAGGTCAATGAACCCTCTCATGTACATGAAGAGGCCCTATTGAGCTTCCCCATCAACCATGTAGCCAAGCCCCCATTGAGGCCCTCTCCTACCATTGGTAGAATCTCCCCAACTCTCCCTAGGAGCCCCAATGGAACCTATATGAATCACCTCATCATGGATAGTATGGCATTAATGGCCAGCATGGCACATGGTATGTATGGACAACAAGTTATGTATAGACATCATGGGATGTATGGACAGAAGGGTTTCATGGGCAGCAAGGCCTTCATGATCTATGTGACAAGATTATCCTCACTAAGTACAATGGGCAATCTCCCTCACTATCAAAATTAGAGGAATGGACGTCCAAGTTGGAGTCCTACTTCAATATCTACCCCCTCATTGATGATAAGAAAATTATATTTACCTCTCTCCACTTGGGAGGATTTGCCCAAACATGGTGGTGCTATATCAATCAAGAGAATCATGATCTCATTGATTGGGAAGACTTTAAAAGGCACATGGTTCAAGTATTTGTATCCCTTGTGGAAAAAGAGTGATTGGCAATATGATGGTACACTCTTGACCAATGTAATCTCACTATGCATGCGTATGCAAATTAGTTTGTGATTTTGACCATGTATGTGGAGAACATTGGTGATGATGCCAAATTGCATAAGTATATCTATGGCCCAAAAGCCTATTATTGTACTATTTGAAGCAATTGAATTGGCTAAAAGATATGCATAGAAGTACCGTGAGAATGAAAAGTTCCAGCAAGGTTATGGACAGCCCCATACCTCTTCAAGATCAACCCCATATGGAGGTGATTTTCAAGGCAATTATATGCCTAATAATAGCCTCAAAATACCTAGCTCCCCACCTTCCATGCTGAAAGAAAATATGGCTCCAATGGCCAATGGTTCATTTCATTGGATGTTATGAAAGAACAAAAGAAAGAAGGCAATGTATTTAAATGTGGGAATAAGTACATTACCGACCATGCCTCCAAGTGCCCTTACAAGAAAACTAAGGTCAAGGTTCACACCTTGTATGTCATTGAAGATTGGCACAATGATCAGGGTGACTTACCCACAGACCATGTTAAGGATGTGGATCACAAGCAGTTCTATGACCCAGAGGATTGGTTTCCTTTTGACCCGACGAGTGGTTGTCCATCCCCCAAACACTTGATCTAACATCCCACCCGTTGACTACCACCTCCCTTTTCTCTATCTCCTTGGATTCTTGGACGGGTTATCTAAGCCCCAACACCCTACATATTCAAGGTAGTATTCATGAGAAGCATGTCTTCATCCTTGTGGGTAGTGGTATCACTCACAATTTTGTCAATAAATCATCCATTGGCTAGTTGAAATGCACCCCTACAGGATTACACCACCCCTTAAAGGTCCAAGTAGCAAATGGAGAGGAAGAAATTAGCACACATGTATACCCCATAATTCCCTTATGCTTGGCTAAAAATTATGTGGCATTAGTTGACCTAATTGCCTTAGATGTGGGTCCCATTGATGTTGTCTTGGGTTATGATTGGCTAAAACAATTGGGAAAAATTGCTATGGACTTCTCTTAGCTCTACATGGAGTTTTTGATGCATGGATAGCCCATCCTCTTAGAGGGAATTCAAGATCATGCTAATTTTTGGTTCATTACAACAAAGGAACTCAAACAGGAGTTTAAGAAATACTCACAGATCTTTGTCTTGCAATTGAATAAGGAAAATTCAAGTTAACACTCTAAATTATCTAGGGATTTAGCCTTGCTGGCTCTACTTGAGGAGTACACTGATCTATTTCAGATGCCTACAACCCTTCCCCCTAAGAGGCAAGTGGACCACCCACTTAATTTAGAGCCCCATTTCAATCTAGTAAACAAGCCACATTACATACTCTCCAAGTGTGAATGTGAAGAAGTTGCACAAAGCAAGTCAGGGAACTACTGGAAATGGTTTTCATTGAATCGAATTCTTCCTCTTATGCATCCCTTGTCTTGTTAGTCAAGAAGTGAGATAGCTCTTTCCACATCATGTGCATTGTGACTACAGAGACCTCAAGAAAATCATACTGAAGAATTGCTACCCCATCCCATGGATTGATGACTTGTTGGATGAGTTGAAAGGGGCATGTTTTTTCACTAAGATTGATTTGCACTCTAGCTACCATTGGATCCTATGAGGGAGGGAGATGGGAAGATGAGAAAAAAATGGCCTTCAAGACTAATTATGGGCTTGATCATTTTCTAGTGATGCCTTTTGGGTTGACTAATACCCTATCACATTTTAGAGTCTCATGAATAAAATTCTTCAACCCTTTCCGTTCAAGTTTTTGCTCATTTTCTTTGACAACATCATCATTTACAATGAGTCGCAAGAGGGGCACTTGGCACATGTCAGAAGGGTGTTTGACATATTGAGAGAGCATTAACTCTTTGCTAAGGAGAGAAAATGTATCTTCATATAGACATCTATGGAGTACTTGGGACACATTGTGAGAAAAAATGGCATAGAGGGGCTAACCCTAAGAAGGTGCAATGTGTTAGGGACTAGCCCACCCCATCCACCACCACTTCATTACGTGGCTTCCTTGGTCTTTCTTCATTTTATAGACTCATTATTAAGCATTGTGCCAGCATTGCAACACCTTTGATTGATTGATTAAAAAAGGAATCATTTTTTTTGGGATGCCACTGCTAATCCTAGCTTCAAACAGTTGAAGGAAATTCTTGCTTCTGCCCCCATCCTCGTCTACACTGATTTCTCTAAGATGTTTACCATTCATTATGATGTCAATGGTAGGGATATTGGTGTAGTATTGTTGCCAAGAACATGGTGTGATTTCATTTGAGAGCTGCAAGCTTGATGATAAGGATATACAGATGAATGCGTATGACCAGGAGATGTTGGCCATCCTCCATGCTATCAAGAAATGGCACCACTATTTGTATGGCAGCCACTTTCAAGTGAAAAGTGACCATTGAGTCCTCTAGTACTTCTAACTCAGTCCACTTTGACTCCTAAGCAAAGGTGATGGGTGGAAACATTGCAAAACTATGACTTTGACATTTCTCACACTCGGGGCAAAGATAATATAGTGGTTGATTCACTCTCTTGGATGTAGACATGCAAAGTATCCTCTATTTTAGAGTTGCATAGTGATTGGATTGAAGAGCTTCAAGACGTTTATTTGTTATATGATACTTCAGCTCCATCTTCCAGAAATTACAAAATGGGGTCATGACTGAAAACTCCTAATATCAACTCAAGCATGGCCTTATTTGGTCCCATGCTAAGATTGTCATCCCACATACTTCTCCCTTCACACAAAAGATCATGGAAGAGATGCATTCTTGTCTCACTGCTAGTCACTTAGGTTTTTTCAAAATATATGATAGGATTTCCAAGAGCTGCCATTGGAAAGACTTATGGAGGGATGTCAAGGACATTGTAACCAAATGTGTCCCATGCTAATGGAACAAGGACAGCACACTCAGGCCCACTGGCCTCTTGCAGCCTCTCCCAATTCTTGAAGGGAAATGGACTCATATCATAATGGACTTCATCACTAGCCTCTCCTTGTCACCAAGAAATGTTGGAATAGACTATATGTGGTAGTTGATTGCCTCACCAAAGCTGCCCACTTTATCCCCACTAAGACACAATACACTACCTCTTAGGTGGCCACTCAGTTTATGGGATATGTCTTCAAACTGCATGGTTTTTACCACAAGTCATAGTGCGTGATTGGGATGCTAAGTTTATGAGCAATTTTTGGCTAACAGTTTCACATCTATGGGTAACAAGCTTGCTCCATCCATCGCATACCACCCCTAGACTAATGGCCAAACTAAAAGAGTAAACAAATGGCTTAAGACATATTTGCAACACTTTTGCCATGATGTACAACATAGTTGGGATACGTGGCTCCACTTGGCTGACTTTTCCTATAATAACTCCACCCACGCTATCATTGGGGTTTCCCCTTTTGAGGCATTATATGGGTATAAGGTCCCCCTCCCTACAGTCTTATTCAATAATAAGATCAACCCTCAAAGTCAAGCTGAGTTGGATTGCATGTAAGCCCTACTTTAGCAATGCAAAGTGAGTCTTCATAAGGCACAAATTCGCATGAAGCTCTATGCTTATGAGAAAAGAAGGCATTTGGAATTCCAGGAAGGGAAACTAGACCTCTTGAAAGTGCCTAAGTCTACTACTCCACTCTTAGAGAGGGCAACAATAACAAGGTCTCCCACCATTTCTATGACCCCTACCAGATCTTGAAGAGAGTTGGTGACTTGGCCTACCTATTAGAGCATCCCCCTACCACCAATATCCACAATGTGTTTCATGTCAACCAACTGCTAAAACCCTTCATTAGCACCTCAATGGACTATGTGGAAGAACTTCCCCCCATAGATGAAGAAGGTATCATTCAATATATCCTTGAGCCAATCATTGGGCAATGAGATAAGCACTTAAGATATTAATCCATTACGGATTACATCGTCAAATGGAAAGGCCTACCCCTCAAAGAAGACTCCTAGTGCCTAGCCACTATTATCAATGATTTTTGTCACCTCCAAGAGGCCCAACAGGTTGAAGACTAGCTAGATTTGCCCTCGTTTGAGCACCCCTTGCCTAGACAATTGCACATTGTTTTAGAACAATTTTGTACTTTCCCAAATCTCAGGAATGTGCATCCTATCTGGGCTAAAATTACTCTTCATAAGCTCCATTTCGACATGCAACACTCCCCACTTGGAGCATCCTATCAAAAGTTATGTGACAATTTTACCTTAGCAAGCTTGTCATGGACATCGTGCTGCCCCTAGTCTTTACCCATCCATTTTCATTGTAACGTGGCTCAAAGTAGTACTCTCAACACCCTAGTCCCTAAGTCCACCTATCACTTCCCTCCAATTATCTTAATTTTGGAGGGCAAAAACCTTCATGGTGGGGATGGATTGTAACGAGCAGGATACATAGAAACTAGGGGTTAGACACCCAATCACACAGACTGGGGTATATAAGGTGTAAGAGTCCCAGTTTAGGGCAATCAATTATTATCAAGAACATACTCTTCACCTTCATCTTCAGCTTCCATGGGTTTCTCCTTCTTTCTCCCCTCTTTTATGTCTTTCTCTCTCATATTCTAGTCTTTCTTTCTCTTCTTCTTGCTCTCTTTCTCTCTCTTTAGTTCTTTCTCGTCTCTCCTCTCAACTTCATTCATTACAAATTTTTTCAATTTGTTGACTATCTAACCTTGCATTTTTAGCTCTTTTTAATCTTGGCTCTAATACCATGTATAAAGTACTTCGTCTAATAGACCTAGAGGAGTCCTCGCGCAGTCAACTAAAATTTGTGTCTATGCATAACAACACCTAATCTCATCATGGAAAACATGGGACTTAGTTGAATATGGAATCCCAGTTCTACTTCACATAGGAAGCATGGATAGGTTACCCCTATAGGTAATCTAAGAAAGATAAATCAATCAAAGGCAAGAGTAGGGCTAACATTGTGCTTAGTTCAAAAAGAGTGAGAGACTATGGACTTCGAGAGTATAATTGGATCCCCTACCCATAAGGTGACATCTCATCCCCTAACTCCTTGAAATGGTGTTGGATCCAAAAACTAGTTCTAACATGGGTGGGGGGGGGGGGGGAAGGGGAGGAAGGGGAGGAGAGGAGTCATGATCTAATCAGCTCTATCTAGTGCTAGAAAGTTACCTAACTTTTTGGGTCTATCCAGTCCCCTAGGCATTTGATCATCAAGATTGAAGCCTCCCACTTTCCTCAATTAGGTTTTTTTATTTTTCTAATTAGTATATTATATTATCAACCTAATTTGGACACATAAAAGTAGCTTCCTTTTATTATTCCATTAAAGAAGATTTTTTAAACTCAATATTTAGTACCAAGTACTAAATTTTTTTAAAAAAATATTAATAATAGTAATCAAAACATTTACTCCATAGGGTAGTACAAAAATTTATTTTGGCACAAATATATTGTCTAGCCTAAGAAATTACATTTCAATCCTAGAAGATTGGCCTATTTGTAATCACATCTTGTCTATGGTCAATAGGAAATTTACTAGCTTAGAGTCCCTCTAAGCTTCATTGAGCCTCAATAGCAATCCTACACAATAGGTATACTTATCACTTGGCCCTTTTCCGTCTCAAGTGCTCGAGTGATCAAAATAAAACAAATACCTACCTCCCTCAGTAGCATATATTTTCATACTCCACAAAGTGCTAAGAAGTGTTACGCTATGGATCCCAATGTTTTGAACCACCATATTTAATAACATGTCTAACTGCTACAAGCACAATACCCTAAGATATATATCTCATTCTTTTCAAATCAAAAAATGAATATAATGATAGAAACATTATTTTTAACACAGTTTATAATCTATGCAATTCATAGAGTCTATCCCTTAATCAATTTGGTATTCTTTTCTAAAAAATAAATCATAATTCTGGTACCTTTTAGCATTTTATAATAGTAAATTTTAGTTATATATAATTTATGAAGCAAAAGACTCATCTTATGTGCTTTTCTAGCATCTTGAGCTTCTTTCTTTTCTAAATTGAAGTGCATATATAAGTAACCATATAATTTAACTAAATAATTTATGAAAATTTGAGATCTAGATATTTGGAAATAACCCTTTTTTTCTTTACCAAATCTGATTATCTTTTATGGGTTAACCATCATTGTTATAGGATATGACCGTAACTTGGGATTGTTGTGCAAGTCATCATGTTGAATGAGTTCAAGGATGACTTCAAGGTATGCTTCAGCTTCAAGTAGAGATTTAGCACCATTGACCAATTCATCATGCATGGGATCCTGCACAACATCTCTGTCTCTTGGGACCTATGGAATAGACTCAATGAAATCCATTGAGCTTCTACACTATGTGGAGAAAAGAGTAAATACCACTACAAGATATAGACCTTATAGCGACGTTTAAAGCGACGGAAATACAAACAACAAAATTTGCCCCCGTCGTCGCAAAAAGCGTTGTTGTTGACGACGCCATAGAATCGTCGCTATAACCGTCGCTATATGCGTCGCTATAATCGTCGCTATAACCGTCGCTATATGCGACGCATATAGCGACGGTTACAGAGAATTTGCGATGTTGATAGCGACGGCAATAGCGACGCGTGCAGTAAATTTGCGACGCAAATAGCGACGGTAACAGAGAAAAAAAAAATTTGTGGCAAGGCAGCACTGTGTGCTGTATGAGAGCCATACAAAATAGTTTCTGCACTGCTTCATACAAAGCGTTTGCAAACAAAAAGAATGTATACTGAAATCATAAAACTGATGGATGAAATAAATACATGATATCGCATAAAATGCGATTGGTACAATCATAAAACAATATCACTAATACATAGAAAATGTCTACATAGATCGGGCGACTAAAAACTAAAGGTATGTGAGCTCTAAGGATCCAAGGGCGAGCTACAAATCGTCGTCCCCCGAAAGCTCTTCCCGCTGTAAAGGAGCATCAAATGGATTCTGCAGAAAAAGAAACAATATATCAATCCACCATACAATAATGCATTCAAATATCTCATGGTAACTACGGACAAGAAAGATGAGTGACTTACTGGGTAGCCGTGTCTATACAATCGGTCGATCAATGATCTGAGACCGTGCCTCTCCGCATATCGAGTCTCAAGGCCTTGCGGATAGCGATTTGTAATGGAGTGCTGCAAAGAAAACAAAATGCTAACTGTTAGAAACATGATTGTCAGTACAAAGAATATCTCAAAAAAACAAATAAGCAAAACAAAAGAGAATCTTACAAAGTCCTCCAAATATGTCCTGTGGCCGCCACTCCCAAGATGATGTACCGATCCGGCCTCGATTCGTGCCCTCGCCGCCTCCCGCTGCTGACTCCAACGTCCTGGCGAATTTGTAGCCTCCTCCCTCAGTCGGTGCCAGTCGTCTGCATCTAACCACTCGGGCTTTGGAGCCCCACTCTTGATTGCCTTGCGTGCGTCGGATCGTCTATGTGACATGTATGCACGCATGCAATCCATCATCCAGCCCGTAGAGAATCTATCCACTGCGGCTGGCACCGGGAACTCCTCGTGCAAGGATGCTACTATGTACTCCTTGCTCCCCTCCGGTATATTCCTCTAATGATCCAGGACGTTGTGCCGAAAAACTTGTTGGCACAACTCCCTCATGCGAGCCATCACCCTCCTCCCCTCATCATTCATGATGATGGCTCCTGACCTGCCATCCACTAGGTATCCATAATCCCTAGGAGTGTGCCATGTATGGGCCCTCTCCCATCTCCGTCCGCACTCCTGGGCATATCCAGGAGATCCCTGAACATCCGGTGTACCGACGGGGGTACCCTCTCCCGGAGTGCCACACAAAGGGGTGCCGCCAGAGGGTGTGCCACCAAAAGGAGTGCCACCAGAGGGGGTGCCACCAAAAGGAGTGCCACCAAAAGGCATGACATCTGCCGACGGCTGCGCAAAAGCCGGAGTAACTGGAGTGGACGTCCCCACAGGTGTGACAAATCCTGGCGGTGACCGAGCTCCAGCTGAACGACGAGACGGAGACATCGCGTCCGTGTCTCCACAGCAGCACCCCCCTGATCCTCCTGCAGTCGCAGTCCCTCCCTCTGGCCCAAGTCGCGAGCGTCGAGATCGTCTACTCGAAGCTGAAGCATCTGATCGCGCCGAAGCGGATCTAGCAGAGTGTCCTGACGAAGAACGAGACAGCTCCTGATCTGCTATCTCTCTGAATCTCGCGAGCTGATCTGGAGACATACGTGCCATCATCTCCTGAAACTCCTCATCGCTCATCCCTCGACTCATCCTGAAAATGTCGATACCTGCACAGATAAAAAATAATGTTAGAATAATCAATTTAAACTATACAAAGCACATTAATAAAATCATTTTTGAAAAATCCCTCTTAAAATGCATATCTTATCTACCTTTATGGAAGATCTAAACAACGAATTGAGTAATACAATTCTCCAAGAATGAAGTATTCTATGGTCCCATGTTAATCTCCTGACACAACTCTGCATACACTGGAAGGTCGATAGACATGTCACCACAAAACAACGAGTCTGTCTCGTTCTCAAAAAATTCTACGACTTCTGTATTTCCATCATTGTTAGCCGATGCAGGCTCCAAGCTTGCGGTGGCCTCCACCCCTTGTAATTTCGATCCCTCTATTTGCATATTTTCTTTATCTATGCCTGGAACATCGCTTTGATCGTATACTCTCGCACCTCGAGGAGTTGAAGGTATAACATACCACCATCGAGGTTGTCGGGGATTTGGATAGAAGATTACCTGTTCACAAACACTTACAAACCGTCTTCAAACCATTGTGACATAAACCATGTCGTATTACAATTAGCAAACAAATGCCTAGTTGCACCTGTTCACAATGGGCCGGCAACACAAAGGTGTCACACAAATCCATCCATGTTTTTTCGGAATCTATTTCGAGAAATCTAGATGGACCTCGTCGAACTATTGCGCCAGCTCCTCCAAGTACCACTTTGAACCACTGCACGTCGAATATTATCATGGAGAAGCTACGGTAATCCACCGTAATAATACTTTGCAAATTCCCAAAATACTCCATCTCATCCACAACCGTGTTCAGATCCGTTGCTCGTCGCCGGCTCTCTTGCTCAAACCTTGCCATGACACCACAGTCCATTGTGGAGCGCATTTTGTCAATACGCTCCACCCGAAAATGCCGTCCGCGCGACCACGCTGCACTATATATTTTGTACTGCACATTGAAACACTCAAATTAGATGTAGCAAGAAAATTTAGATACGACACATTCTAAACCCCTCATTACCTTTGGACTACATCCCCTCGAGAACTCCCACTCCTCCATTGAGACCTCTGTCCCTTCGCTGGATGCTGCGGTCAAGGCTCCATGCAACCATCGTGTTGACATAAACCGCGGCATCTCCTCCATGCCTTCAGGATATCGAATCGGTCGGTGACGCGTACTGCGTCGGAATTCGGCTCGTGCTTCCTCTCGATCTTGCCTTGCAATCTGGTACTTGGCGAGCCACGTCTCCATGGAGGCATGGTGCAATATACAAAAGCGATTCACCTTCTCTTCCATTGAGGCATCCATTCTTTTTTCTACCCCATTTCCAACCACCACATCTCCAGTCAGCCTATCATCGTCCTTCAGCGTCCATAGCATTTCATTGTCTGGTTCCACCGTTGGTAGCCATTGTGAGATATGCACTAATGCCTCTGACACCAACCAACCTTCCGCCATGCTACCTTCCGGACGAGCTCGTTGTCGCACAAAGTCTTTCAGGGTTTTCATGAAGCGCTCCAGGAAGAACATCCATCGCGTATGGACAGGTCCAGCAATCTCCACTTCATCCACAAGATGCACAAGAAGGTGAACTTGTATCGTGAGCATGCTAGTGGGCAGGTATTTCTCAAAGAGACAGACCGTCTCAACTGCTCCCCGCCTTGCGGATTCAATAGAGGACGTCTTAATCTCTTTCTGTGAGATCCATTGCACCAAAGTCGACAGCTTGTAAATGGCCCCGCGAATTTCTGGAGTTAGGCATCCTGCGATCGCGATCGGTAGGACAAACTGCCAAAAATGAGAAAGCATTAAGAATAATGGTCACTTTTCAAATTTCAAAATGTCCACGCTAATTAAAATCCATTCTGTTCACAAACCTGACATATCTTATGCCAATCATGGGATTTTAGCCCAGAAATCTGGTCATCTTTAGAAAATGCAGACCTGAGAGAACGCATCATACCCGTCGGAGTGCGGATAGACTTGATTACTTGCTTCACAATGCGCTCTTCTTTGGTAGACAAAACCCAGGGAGGGCGAGGAAGCTGCACTCCCCCTTCAGCACTCGACTGCGGCCAAAGCGCCTTCATCTTACCTACCTCCTTTAAATCCATTCGTGCCCCTATAGTGTCTCTCTTTCCTGTGATGTGGTCCCATAGCAAGCTGCCCACATTTTTGAAAATATGCATGGGATCCAACAAGTGGTTGACCTGTAAGTGGGTCCAATATGGCAACTCGTAGAAAACTGAGAACCGCCGCATTCCATTTGGATGTGAATCCGGGTTTACCATTTTCAGCTCGTACCAGCTTGCAGCGTTCATACGTGCTGGAGGTCGTCCAAGAAAACCTTCCCTGAGTTCATGATCCTCCGGCAAGAAAGTGGCGTGTCCTTGGTATACCATCTTCTTCATGGTTCGTGACCTTCGGGAGTCTAACTGTGGCCCACACAATGGACATGCATGATAACCTGAGGTAACGAGACCTGCAAGGCGATCCACGACCTAGTGAATACTTGATTGAATGAAATAAAATATAGATATTACCGGCGAGAACAAAGGTCTGCTCACCTGAGCACTCTCCCAATCCCGGAAAGTCATGCATCGTCCACATGAGAATGGCTCGAATGTTGGCTGACCGCCGACCATCGCGCCCGCTCATATCTTGCACCGTGACCCCCTCCTCCCACAAAATCTTAAGCTCATCGACTAATGGAGGAAGATACACGTCCATATTTTTTACTTTGTAGCGGCCCGGGACGAGCAAGCTAAGGATGAGATGTCCTTTCTTCGTAGAAAGCCATGGAGGAATGTTGTAGTTGACAAGCACTATAGGCCACACACTGTAAGAAGTCGAGCGCAGACCGAATGGGTTCACACCATCCATGGCGAGACCGAGCCGAAGATTCCTTGGCTCTCGCGCAAAGCCTGGGAAGGTAGAGTCAATGTGGCTCCATGCGCCCGAATCTGCTGATATTCGTTAAACTCCATCCGTGGACCTATTCTGCACATGCCACGTTGTCAAGCTTGCCATGGCAGACGTGCGAAACATGTGGTTTATGCGGGGGATGAGCGGAAAGTGTCTGAGGACTTTTTGAGGGATGGTTTGCCCTTGCAAGTCCTGTCGATACCTGTGAGCACCACACTTTCGGCATGTCTCCATACTCTCGTATTCATCTCGAAACAATATGCAGTCGTTGATACATGCATGGATGTTATTGTAGTCCATGCCAAGCTTCCATAAAACATGTCGCGCATCATCACGAGACTCAGGCATGGTGTTTGCAGGTGGCAATATATGATATTTCAATAACCTGAAAAAATCATAAAACACCTTGAAAAATCTATCCATGTTTGCAATAATAATGTTTAAAAAAAAAAACAATGAAGTCTGTGTGCAAGGTACCTGAATAACTCAGTCACACTCGTATCGCTCCAACCGTATTTTGCTTGCACACTTAAGAGTGCAAGCAATGTCTTCAACCGAGATACTCGGCACCCATCATATAATGGTATGGATGCTTCCTCTCTGAGCGGGTCAGATGTCTCAACATCCATGGGAATCAATGCATCGATCATTGCCTCCATCTCAGGCTCCAAGATTGTAGGCAAGTCGGGAAGGTTGTCTGTCTCCTCTGGCATTGACGGTATAGATGGGCCTTGCGAGTGGTCGATTGGCTCCTGCAATCCATCCATCGCACGTCCACGAACTCTTCTAATTGGCCGCAAAGGGTGCACTCCCCCTTGGGTCGAGACATCACCCCCCTGGATACAAAATTTACCAACAAGACCCAATCTTATTGTGTATGGTTTTCAATTAGCTTGAGAGTACAATGCATAAAAAATGCTAACTTCAAATTACCATTTGCTGAAAGTCTGCAATCGCCTGATCAATGATCTCAGATTGAAACTCGCCAAATCGTCGTACGAGTTCTATAGACAATCGGCGTTTTCGTCTAATTGCCAACTTGCATTGAGAGCAAGGACATGGGACACGCTGATTAAGATATGACTCGCGGTCTTGAACAATAGGACCTTCTTCGTTTGCTATCTTATCTACATTACAGCAAACAAGTCTTAAATGGATAGCTTTATGGAGATGTACGTCAAGTTGCAAGTTGACCATAAACCTTGCATTGTATATAGTAGTCGAGAGATTTTCCGATGTTATATCTCGGCCTTGTATCATGCTCAACGATTTGTTTGTCCCGGTAGATAATTTTTTGTTATATCTCGACTTTGAGTATAAGTAATCCATTTTAAAATTAATGCGCACCATCTATGAAATTTTATAACTATAGTAATAAAATTTATTTCAATCAATTCTACTCATAGTCATAAGACCTGAGAGAAATTATCCTATACTCAATTTAAGGGTTTCTTTTTCTATAACAATAATTTTGGGTTCATTTTGATGAAGTACGTGGCCGTATGCAAAGCACATTGCATACCATTATCAATACGTATATTATCTTAAATTTTCTTCCCTTCCCTCTCCCTCTCTTTCTCTCCCTCTCCCTCTCTTTCTCTCCCTCTCCCTCTCTTCCTCTCTTTCTCTCACCCTCACCCTCTCCCTCTCCCTCTCGTTCTCTTTCTCTCCCTCTCTCATTTCCTCCCTCCCCCTCCCTCTCCCTCTCCCTCCCTCTTTCTCCCTCTCCCTCTCCCTCTCCCTCTCCCTCTCCCTCCCTCATTTCCTTCCCCTCCCCCTCCCTCTCCCTCTTCCTCTCCCTCTCCCTCTCTTTCTCTTTTTTTCCCTCTCCCTCTCTATCTCTCTTTCTCTCTCATTTCCTAAACAAGCAAAAAATAAAGTGATTTAAACATCCTCCAAGCAAAAGGGAGAGGGAGAGATACAATGCACTCTCCCTCTCTTTCTCTTTCTATCCCTCTCTCATTTCCTTTCCCTTCCTCTCCCTCTCACTCTCTTTCTCTCTCATTTCCTCTCCTAAACAAGTAAAAAATAAAGTGATTCAAACATTAAACAAGCAAAAGGGAGAGGGAGGGAGAGAGAGAATGCACTCTCCCTCCTTCTCCCTCTCTTTCTCTTTCTCTCCCTCTCCTATTTCCTCCCCCTCCCTCTCCCTCTCCCTCTATTTCTCTTTCTCTTTCTTTCCCTCTCCCTCTCCCTCTCCCTCTCCCTCTCCCTCTCCCTCTCCCTCTCTCTTACTCTCTCGTTTCCTCTCCTAAACAAGCAAAGAAGAAAGTAATTTAAACATTAAACAATCAAAAGGGAGAGAGAGAATGCACTCTCCCTCTCTTTCTCTCCCTCTCTCTCCCTCTCCCTCTCCTTCTCTTTCATTTCCTCTCCTAAACAAACAAAAGAGAATGATTTAAACCTTGAAAAAGTAAAAGAAAGAGAGAGGGAGACTCACCAATGAGATATGGCGAGCGTGGGCGACTTCTCTTTGCAACGAGGGCTCCTCCTCTCCTTCACGAACAACGACGGTGGCAGTGGCGGCGGCGGCGGCGGCGGCAAGTCTCTTCCTCCTCTTCTCCCACAAAGCCTTGGCTCTCTCCCTCACTCTCTCCCTCGCTCTCGCTCTCAAAAGGCGAAGAAAACAAAATGAAAACGGCGCTCTGGTTTCGGCCGCGCTTTTTTTCCCTGCGGCGTCGCAATTGGCGTCGCAATATGCGTCGCTATTTGCGTCGCAAATGCGACGCAAATAGCGACGCATATAGCGACGCCAATTGCGACGTATATAGCGACGCCTATAGTGACGTCGACATCCGCCGTCGCTAATCAGCGTCGCTATTGCCTCATTCCCTTGTAGTGTACCTCAAAGAATTTTGATAAGGCTTCCATGTGATTGTAGAATAGAGAAAGGAATAGGATAGCTATCCCACAATCATCATAGTGGTGTTTTCTATAGGAGTTGTCTCTTTTTATGACACCCCTACCCCTATTCATATAGTAATTAAAAGGAAAAGGGGACTCATTTTTTGTATTATTTATGGATGATGTCAAGAGGGGGATCCATTTTTAAAAAAATCACTCTTTTGTCTCCAAAAATAAAGAATTTTTTGATTTGTTGGAGTTTTTTTTAAAAAGACTACAAATCACTTTCATGTAGCGAGCAAGGGCACAATGTTGTAGCATCTCTCCAAGCCTCATGACTAAGGTGGCGACGAAGACATAGAACTTGGCATCTTGGCCTTGGTATATTTCAAAATGGGCTAAAAATACTTTGTTGACATAATTAGTTGAATGTAAGAAGAAACCGCTCACTTGAAGGATAAACTTCTTGAGTGGTCACCCATCCCAACCATGTCATCGGTCAAGTATGCTTAACTACCAAGTGACTATATCTTAAGTTATTTCTTGTTATTGTTTATACAACAAACATAGTTTTAATAAGCTTGTCTTCAGAGGATTTCTCAAGTACTTCAAATTATGAGTTGGCCTATAACATCTTGATAATATTAACTTCATTAATCTTTATTATCCATTGACTATATAGCCTTGTAGACGTAGCTCTCTTGAACCTTGGCTCCGATACCACATATGAGGTGCCTTCTCCAATAGACTTAGAGGAGTTATTGAGTAGTCAATCAAAATTCATATCCATAAACAACATCACCCGCTCTCCTTGAGTGGAGAGCTCATGGAAAACATCAAAGTTAGTTGAACATGGGAATCCTAGTTTTACTTCACATGACAAGCATGGACATGTCACCCCTAACAACAATCTAGCATCCACCTAAGAAAGGTCACTTTTTAATCTTTTAGAGGCGAGAGTAGGATTAATACCACACTTCGTTCAAAGAGAGTAAGAGATAGGAAAGAGTTTAACTCAATCCCTCTACCCATAAAGTGAAATCTTAACTCTGGTCTTGTTAAATGGGATTGGACTTGGAAACTAATTCTATCAGCATCGGGGTTCACAATCAAACCAACTTTATCTAGTGTGAAAAAGTTACTGAATTTATCCCACTTTCCTTGATTGGGTTACATTTAGTATTTTCATTAGCAAAACATATTACATACAATTGGGCCACATAAAAGCATTTTTCTTTTATTATTTTGTTAATCAATATTTGTTAAAATTAATATTTGTATATACTAAATAATTTTTAAATTAAATATATTATTTTATAATAGTAATTAAAACCTTCACTATATAGAGCAATACAAAACCATCTTTTTGCACAAAGATAGTGTCCACAACCTAGGATAGAATCTTCTAATCCCACAAATGTATGTGATTGTACTTCATCTAGTGCCCATCAACAAATAATTTACTAGCTCAAAGTCTCTCTAAGCTTTCCTAAGCCTCAAAATCCATCCTAAATAATAAAGGTAATCACTTGGCCCTTTCCCTCTCAAGTACTCAAGTGATCAAAACAAAACAAACACTACCTCCCTCAAAAGTGTAGGAACCCCCACCCACATGTAAAGTTTTCTACACTTTGCATAGCACTAATAAGAATTGGGCTAGGAATCCCAATGTCTCAAACCACCATACTCCATAACACATCTATCTATTACAAGTATGAAACCATAATATACATATCTCATCATTCTCAATTCCAAAAATAAATGTAACCGGAGAATAGTTGTTTTTAACACACTTTATAACATATATGATTCATTGAGTCTATCCCTTCATCAATTCAAATATTCATTTCTAAAAAATAAATCATAATTCTAGTAATTTTAGCATTTTCTATTAGTAGATTTAAGTAAATTTTAGCCATGTACAATTGATGTAGCAAAAAACTCGTTATATGTACTTTTCTCATATCTCAAGCTTCTTTCTTTAATTACATCAAAGTGCATCTGAGAAAAAAATAATTAAATTAAATTATTTATGAAAATTTAATATAAAATTGAAAATTCAGAGATTAGCCTTCTTCCTTTCAAAAATCTAGCTTATGTTCTAGGGGCCAACAATCATTGTTACAAATGGTATAACCACAACTTCAAGGTGCTATACAATGACCGTTTCTTTGGATTGAGTACATTCAGGAACAACTTGCAAGTATGCTTTAGCTTCATAATGAGTTCTAGTATCAATAATACTTCCTTGTGTATGGAATACTACACAACATCTTTGCATCTCTTAGGAGTCATGGAATAGACTCAATGAAATTTGACAGAGCTTTCACACCATGTAGAGAGGAGAGAGGACCTTGGAGGCAAGGCTTCTATGTGATTGCAGAAGAGAAAGAGAGAGAGGAAAGCTTTTTCATTGCAATTAGTAAAGTGGAGTCTTCTCTCAGAGGTGTCTCTTTTTGTGTAGCCCCTATTGTATTTATACAGTGATTTGGAGGGGGGAGCTTGGTCTTATTGTTCTCACTCACATGATTGATGGTGTTAGAAGGGGGATCCATTTTTTAAGTGTAGCACTCCTTTTTCCTCAAAACATGTATCGAGATTTTAAACAAAAGAAACCACAAACTATGGCCATGCAGTGGGTAAGGTCATTGTGTTGCACAATGACTCTTTGAAGCTCATAGATAAGGTAGTGACCAAGATATTGACCTTGGCATACTTGGCAATGAGCTATGAAGGCTTTGTTGGCACCATTGGCTACAACAGTCGAGAGAAATTCCTTACTTCTTAAGAGGTTAGCCATCCCAATAGTGTTGTCACTTAAGTGCACTTAACTACCAAAGTGACTATCCACTAGGCTAGTTCTTATCATTATTTTATACTACAAATATAATTTTAATAAACTTTGCTTGGGAGGGTTTCTCAAGTACTTCTAGTTATAAATTCATATATAATACTTCATTAATAAAATAAAAAATATCCTCATTATTAAAACACAATTAGGGCCAGTTTAAAATGTGTGATATTTATTATATTTAAATTTATGATTTGATTTTTAAAACCAAACATATGTTAATGTAATAAAAATCAACAAATAAGATACATATATTGACTATCATTAACCATTCACAATGCATCAAATTCTCCATAGCTCATAATGGAGAAGAAGGTTCCAACTAGCATAAATTCCCACATGTGACCTACCTTATGGATAAAAACTACACATATACCATGACTTGGGAAAAGGTCACAGTACATTCCAAGCACTACAAGGAAACAAAGCAATAGCAACGTCGCTTAACAACGCAGAATAGTGGAGTCGCTATTAGCGTCGCAAATAGTAATGCCCCATAGAGAAAAAAAGCAGGCCGAAACCCGACCGCGTTTCATTTCGCACATTCGTGAAAGTTTTTGAGAGGAGAGAGAGAGAGAGAGAGAGAGAGAGAGAGAGAGAGAGAGAGAGAGAGAGAGACCATTTTGCATTGAGGGTGAGAGAGGGAGAGGAAGCAGGCTTGTCACTGCCACCGTCATTTGTGAAGGAGAGGAGGAGCCGCCGTCGCGAAGAGGAGCCGCCAAACCCTCTTGCAAATCTTTACGGTGAGTCCATTCTCTCTCTCTTTTACTTTTTTAGGGTTTAATTTGTGTATATTGAGAGAGGGAGAGGAAATGAGAGAGAAAGAGAGGGAGAGGGAGAGGGAGAGGGAGGGGGAGGAAAGGGAGAGGGAGAGGGAGAGGGAGGGAGAGAAAGAGAAAGAGAGGGAGAGGAAATGAGAGAGAAAGAGAGGGAGAGGGAGGAAATGGGAGAGGGAGGGGGAGGGAGGGAGAGAGAGAGAAAGAGAAGGAGAGGGAGAGGGAGAGGGAGGAAATGAGAGAGGGAGAGGGAGGGAGAGAGAGAGAAAGAGAGGGAGAGGGAGAGGGAGGAAATGGAAGAGGGAGGAGGATGAAATGAGAGAACGAGAGGGAGGGAGGGAGAGTGCATTCTCTCTCTTTTTTTATATATAATTTGTGTATATTGAGAGAGGGAGAGGAAATGAGAGAGAAGGAGAGGGAGGAAATGGGAGAGGGAGGGGGAGGAAATGAGAGGGAGGGAGAGAGAAAGAAAGGGGGAGGGAGAGGAAATGAGAGAGGGAGAGGGAGACATTAAACATAATAGGGAAATGAGAGAGGGAGAGGGAGGGAGACATTAAACATAATAGCAAAATGAGAAAGGGAGAGGAAATGAGAGAGGGAGAGGGAGAGGGAGAGGGAGAGGGGGGGGGGGAGACGAAAACATAATAGGGAAATGAGAGAGGGAGAAGGAGGGAGAAGAAATGAGAGAAGAAGAGGAAGAGAGCAAAAGGAAATGAGAGAGGGAGAAGAGAGAGAAAAAAATAAGAGAATGAGAGGAGAGAGAAAAAGAGAGAAGATGTTAAACATAATAGGAAAAGAGAGAAAGAGAGGGTGTGGGTGAGGGTGAGGGTGAGGGAGGGAGAGGAAATGAGAGAGAGAGAGAGAGGAAGAGAGAAAAGGAAATGAGACAGGGAGAGGAGAGAGAAAATAAAATGAGAGAGAGAGGAGAGATAAAAAGA
The DNA here is from genome assembly GCF_053477565.2 of Lygodium microphyllum. Classification (NCBI taxonomy): domain Eukaryota; kingdom Viridiplantae; phylum Streptophyta; class Polypodiopsida; order Schizaeales; family Lygodiaceae; genus Lygodium; species Lygodium microphyllum. The sequence goes on along the minus strand of NC_141149.1, from coordinate 39,482,158 downwards.
GAGAAAAATCATTAAACCTAATGGAAAAAGAGAGAAAAAGAGGGTCAGGTGAGGGAGGGAGAGGAGATGAGAGAGGGAGTGGAGAGAGAAAAAGAGAAAAAAATCATTAAACCTAATAGAGAAAGAGAGAAAGAGAGAAGGAGAGGGTGAGGGTGAGAGAGGGAGAGGAAATGAGAGAGGGAGAGAAAGAGAGAAAGGGAAATGAGAGAGGGAGAGGAGAGAGAAAAGAGAGAATTCATTAAACCTAATAGGGAAAGAGAGAAAGAAAGGGTCAGGGTGAGGGAGGGAGAGGAAATGAGAGAGGGAAAGAAAGAGAGAAATGGAAATGAGAGAGGGAGAGGGGAGAGAAAAAGAAATGAGAGAGGGAGAGGAGAGATAAAAATAGAGAAAAATCATTAAACCTAATAGGGAAATAGAGAAAGAGAGGGTTAGGGTGAGGGAGGGAGAGGAAATGAGAGAGGGAGAGAAAGAGAGAAAAGTAAATAGGACCTTACAATAAGCTCATCCTAGGCTCATGGGGGTTAGGCAGATCCTCAACAAACTTAAGGGATATATGGCTAGAGAGCCCTAGCATACTTGTGCCTCCTAGCATAATGTTCTTCTTACAAAGAGATCTCTCATACATGGGGCTTGTCCTAGCCTCCACCACGCAAATATACAATGAAGGCAATCAGCCTATCAGTATGAAAAAAAATTATTTTTCATAACGTAATCCCAAAAATAACTTTGGATATTCCATAAAAATCAATCTCTTCTTTAAAAAAAATACAGAAAACTAAAACAGCATCATTCATATGCTTCGCAAAACTAAAACAACATCACCACAAGATCTCTTAGGAAACTCATCTTCAACTATCAATTTTAATTAATAAATATAATATAAAATCACTTGCAAGGAAGAACACTCTTTTATCATTAACCCTCTTTCTTCCTTAGAATAGTCTTAGGAACAAATTTATGCTCTAACAAGCATATATTTGAGCATAATAACTATTTTAAGGTTTATTCCATGAGTAGTAGTAGTAGTATATATGCAACCATCAAGCTAGAGATCATGCTTTGGTATCTGTGGAGATCTCAATCTCATGCTCTCATAGAGATTGTAGTGTGCAATAGTGTGGAGAGAAGATGGGTGAGTTGTAAATGGTAAAGGAGAATTCTATTGATGATGGAGAGAAGATGAGGTGAATCGCCAATCCTATTCTTAGTGAGTGGAATCTACCCATAGTCATGGTTGTTGTGGTCATGGTTGTGGTTGTGGTCGTGGTCGTGGTCATGGTCGTGGTCATGGTCATGGTCGTGGTCGTGGTCGTGGTCGTGGTCATGGTCATGGTCATCGTGGTCACGGCCGTGGTCGTGGGTCGTAGTTGTGGTCGTTGTAGTCGTAATCATGAATGTGGTCGTGGCCGTGGTTGTAGTCATAGTTGTAGTCGTAGTTGTAGTCATAGTCATGGTCGTGGTCGTAGTCGTAGTCGTAGTCGTAGTCGTGGTCGTGGTTGTGGTTGTGGTCGTGGTCATGGTCGTGGTCGTGGTCATAGTCATCGTGGTCGTGGTCGTGGTCATGGTCGTGGTCATGGTCGTAGTCGTAGTTGTAGTCGTGGTCGTAGTCGTCATCGTAATTGTGGTCATAGTCGTAACGTAGAAAAAGAGAGAGAGATAGAAGGAGAGGATAACAATTTAAGAAAAAAAAGAATGATAACAAAAATAAATTATTTGTTGTAACGTAGACAAAATGGAAAACGATGAAGGTCATGTTGTTCAAGATCGCGAGGCATATCTTAATCAGTGTGTCCCATGTCCTTGCTCTCAATGCAAGCCGACAATTAGATGAAAACGTCGATTGTCTATAGAATATGTACGATGATTTGGGGAGTTTCAATCTGAGATCATTGATCAGGCGATTACATATTTTCAGCAAACGGTAAGAAAAGTTAATATCAATCATGCATTGTACTCGCAAGCTAATTGAATACCATATACAATAAGATTGGGTCTGGCTGGCAAATTTTCTATAGAGGGAGGTGATGTCTCGTCCCAAGGAGGAGTGCACCCTTTGCAGCCAATTAGAAGAGTTCGTGGGCATGCGATGGATGGAGTGCATGAGCCAATCCACCACTTGCAAGGCCAATCTATGCCGTCAATGCCAGAGGAGACAGGCAACCTTCCAGACCTACCTACAATCTTGGAGCCTGAGATGGAGGCAATGATTGATGCATTGATTCCCATGGATGTCGAGACTTGTGATCTGCTTAGAGAGGAAGCATCCATACCATTATATGATGGGTGCCGAGTATCTCGCCTGAAGACACTGCTTGCACTCTTAAGTGTGCAATAAAAATACGGGTGGAGTGATGTGAGTGTGACCGAGTTGTTCAGGTACCTTGTACATACTCTTCGTTGATTTTTTTTCTGGCACTATTATTAAAAACATTTGTGCTTTTTCAAGGTGTTTATGATTTTTTTCAAGTTATTGAAATATCACATATTACCACCTACAAATACCATGCCTCAATCTCATGATGATGTACGACATGTTTTACGAAAGCTTGGCATGGACTACAACAATATCCATGCATGTATCAACAATTGCATACTGTTTCGAGGAGAATACGAGACTATGGAGACATGTCCAAAGTGTGGTGCTCACAGGTATCGACAAGTCTTTCAAGGGCAAACCATCACTCAAAAAGTTCTCAGACACTTTTCGCTTATCCCCCGCATAAACCACATGTTTCGTACATCCAACATGGCGAGCTTGACAATGTGGCATATGCAGAATAGGTCCACGGATGGAGTTCAACGAATATCAGCAGATTCATGCGCATGGAGCCACATTGACTCTACCTTCCCATGCTTTTCCTGAGAGCCAAGGAATCTTCGGCTTGGTTTTGCATTGGATGGCGTGAACCCATTCAGTCTGCACTCAACTTCTTACAGTGTGTGGCCTATAGCCCTTGTCAACTACAATATCCCTTCATGGATTTCTACAAAGAAAGGACATCTCATCCTTAGCTTACTCGTCCCCAGCCGCTACAAAATCAAAAATATGGACGTGTATCTTCGTCCATTAGTTGATGACCTTAAGATTTTGTGGGAGGAGGGGCTCACCCTACAAGATATGAGCAAGCACGATGGTCGGCGGTCTGCCAATATTCGAGCCATTCTCATGTGGACGATGCATGACTTTCTGGGGTTCGAAGAGTGCTCAGGTGAACAAGCCTCCATTCTCGTTGGCAATATCTATATTTTATCTCATTCAAGCTTGTATTCATTGAGTCGTGGTGTTGGAACATGTCTGGTTACCTCAGGTTATCATGCATGTCCATTGTGCGGGCCATAGTTAGACTCCCAAAGGTCACGAACCATGAAGAAGATGGTATATCAAGGACACCCCGCTTTCTTGCTAGAGGATCATGAACTCAGGGAAGGTTTTCTTGGACAACCTCCAACACATATGAATGCCGCAAGCTAGTACGAGCTGAAAATGGTCCACACGGAGTCAAATCCAAATGGAATGCAGCAGTTCTCAATTTTCTATGAGTTGCCATATTGGACCCACTTACAGGTCAACCCATGCATATTTTCAAGAATGTGGGCAGCTTGCTATGGGACCACATCACAGGAAAGAGAGACACTACAGGGGAATGAATGGATTTGAAGGATGTAGGTAACATGGAGGCGCTTTGGCCGCAGTCGAGTGCTGATGGTCGCATGCAACTACCTCGCGCTCCTTGGGTTTTGTCCACTAAAGAAGAGCGCATTGTGAAGCAAGTAGTCAAGTGTATCCGCACTCCGATGGGTATGATGATGTGTTCTCTCAGGTCTACATTTTCTAAAGACGACCAATTATCAGGGCTAAAATCCCATCAGTGGCATAAGATATGTTAGGTTTGTACTAAGAATGGATTGTAATTGGCGTGTGCATTGTGCTATTTGGAGTGTAGCCATTATTCATAATGCTTTCTCATTTGTGGCAGTTTGTACTACCGATCGCGATCGCAGGATGTCTTACTCTAGAAATACATGGGGACATTTACATGTTGTCAACTTTGGTGCATTGGATCTCACAGAAGGAGATTAAGACATTCTCTATTGAATCCACAATGTGGGGAGCAGTGGAGACGGTCTATCTCTTTGAGAAATATCTGCCCACCAGCATGCTCACGATACAAATCCACCTTCTTGTGCATCTTATAAATGAAGTGGAGATTGCTGGACCTGTCCATATGCGATGGATGTTCTTCCTGGAGCACTTCATGAAAATCCTGAAAGGCTTTATGCGACAACAACTTCAACTAGAAGGTAGCATGGCTGAAGGTTGGTTGGTGTCTGAGGCGCTAGTGCATATTTCACAATGGCTACCAATTGTGGATCCAGACAACAAAATGCTATGGTCGCTAAAGGAAAATGATAGAATGACTGGAGATGTGGTGATTGGAAATGGGGTAGAAAACAGAATGGATGCCTCAATGGAGGAGAAGGTGAATCGCTTTTGTATGTTGCACCATGTCTCTATGGAGACGTGGCTCTCCAAGTACCAGATTGCTAAGCAAGATTGAGAGGAAGCGCGATCTGAATTTCGACATAGTACGCGTCATCGATCGACTTGATATCCCAAGGGAATGAAGGAGATGCCGCGGTTCATGTCAATGCAATGGTTGCATGGAGCTTTGACCGCAGCGTCTTGCGAAGGGATAGAGATCTCCATGGGGGAGTGGGAATTCTCAAGGGGATGTAGTCCAAAGGTGATGAGGTGTTTAGGATTTGTCGTATCTATATTTTATATGCGACATCTAATTTGAGTGTTTCAATGTACAGTACAAAATATATAGTGCAGCGTGGTCGTGCGACGGCATTTTCAAGTGGAGTGTATTGACAAAATGCGCTTCACAATGGACTGTGGTATCATGGCAAGGTTTGAGCAAGAGATCCGATGACGAGAAACCGATTCAAACATGGTTATAGATGAGATGGAGTATTTTGGAAACTTGCAAAGTATTGTTACAGTGGATTACCGTAGCTTCTCCATGATACTATTCAATGTGCAGTGGTTCAAAGTGGTACTTGGAGGAGCTAGAGCAACAGTTCGACAAGGTCCATCTGGATTTCTCGAAATAGATTCCGAAAGCAAATGGCAGATTTGCGCGACACCTTTGTGTTGTTGGCCCATTGTGAACAGGTGCATGGACTCATTTGTTTATTAATTGTATTACAACATTGTAATGTGTCCACTAGTATTATCCATGACATGTCTTAGCAGTCCATTGGAAAGGATGTCTAGAAAGCTCCGCCCGTCACTCCCATGGAATGTTACGGGATTTGCAATCTAGGTCTTCCCGCGTCTGCCATGCAGCGGAAGTATCCTGTCCATTCCCACTTAGGATCGACCAGAATTAGGATTTTTCTGATTGGTCATTACCTAATAGCAACTAGCGTCGGATCCAAGCGAACTACTTTACGCAGAAACGCCAGGTCTGAAGTGGATTTACACTGCACTTGGTTCAAGGAGAATGGGAAACGAGAGGGATGCAAAGCTCAACCTCTCTCCCATAAGGCATAGTCCCATTCCGTTTCCCTAAAACAGCGTAAATCGGTTAAGACATAACTCTAGGTCATCGCTTTCGTTATTCATTTCCTTTGACGATCATCCCGCTGTTCTTCGAGATTTTGAGAAAAGTTCCCGGTTAACCGAGACCACCCAACCATAGGATGGACCCATGGCCCATCCTCCGTACTTTTCTCGGTTTGTTTTAGTTATGTAATTATCTAACACATTAATTTGACATGTAACAATCAGCTTCTTTAATAAATCCGTTAAGCACTAGTTCCTTCACATAATCTTATTGTCAAGAATCACGTGGTGGGGGGAGTTGCTCAAGATGCTGCGCCGAACACACACAGAATGCACAAGGAGAAGCTCACTTAAGAGACAAGAAGAGAGATGGAGGCCAAAACGTTTTCTTACTGATTTCTTCTTCTTCTTTCACACACTTTACAATGTACACAAAGTATAGATAAGATGCAACATAAAGAAAAGTCGCCTACTAAGTCAAACAATCCATAACCGACTACACTAGTCGACTGGCGCTATAACTATGCCAGTTGTAAATAGGTGTAACAACCTGATTATAATAAGTAATGAGTCCGTGGCCATGTGTGAGTCATAATGACCACCGAGGTGCTAAGTGTAGACATGTGGACCCATCTAACTAGGCGGTCCATCATCTATGTCCACATGTGTTGAGCTTGCCATCTCAACACTCCCCCTCAAGCTCAATTGCATCTCTGCAACTCCAAGTAAGCTTCGAAACTTTTGAAGCTTCTCTGTACCCAACGCCTTTGTGAATATGTCAGCTATCTGATCCTGTGTGCTGACATACACCAAGTCAATCTCACCTGCTAGTACCTTCTCTCTCACAAAGTGGTAGTGTACCTCAATATGTTTTGTCCTGGCATGGAGCACAGGGCTCCTAGCCAACTGTATACTGCTCATGTTGTCACAATAAATGACAACTGGACCTTCCACCTGCACATCCAAATCAGCCAATAACTTTTGCAGCCATACTACCTCACATGCTGCAACAGCAACACCTCTATACTCAGCCTCTGTACTCGACAAAGAAACTGTAGATTGCTTTTTGCTGCTCCAAGCAACTGCTGCACTACCAAGAGAGAACATGTATCCGCTAGTAGATCTTATATCAGACATACTACCAGCCCAAACTGCATCTGTGTATCCAAACACATGTACGTCTGTACCTACCTCATAGAAAAGTCCATAATGTAATGTGGACTTCACATATCTCAATATGCGTCTCACTGCATCCAAGTGTGGCTTTCTAGGTACTTGCATAAACTGACTCACAAGACCAACAGCGTAGCTCAAGTGTGGCCTTGTAATGGTCATGTAGATCAAACTCCCCACTATCCTCCTAAACATAGTAGGGTCTTCTATCTCATTCCCAACATCAGCACTCAACTTTACATTTTGCTCAAACGGGACTGAAAGTGGTTTGCATGTTGTCATACCATACTTGGACAACATATCCAAGCCATACTGTCTTTGGGACAGCCATATACCATCATCACATATGATCACCTCAATGCCAAGGAAGTATCTTAGCTCACCTAAATCCTTTATCTCAAACTTCTTCTTCAAAAAGTCCTTGACTTCAGCAATCCCACTATCACTATCACCTGTAATAATCAAGTTATCCACATAGATGACTATGATGACCAAACGTGCATCTCCCTTTCTCACATAAAGTGAGTGATCAGCATCAGAAACATAAAAGCCAATATTGACAAAATACTCTCTGATCTTGTCAGACCATGCTCTAGGTGCTTGCTTGAGCCCATAGAGTGCCTTCTTCAACCTGGACACATACGTGGGATGCTCTAAATCTTCATAACCTGCTAGTTGATCCATATGCACTTCTTCCTGCAAATCACCATGTAAGAAGGCATTCTTTACATCCATTTGCTGTAGCCTCCAACCTTTGGCTGCTGCCAAAGAAATCACACATCTGACAAATGTCATCCTAGCAACTGGACTGAAGGTTTCATCATAATCTATGCCATATGTCTGAGCATAGCCTTTTGCAACCAGCCTAGCTTTGTACCTACTAATAGAACCATCTGCATTGTGCTTAATCTTATAAACCCACTTACATCCAATAGCTTTCTTTCCCTTTGGCAATGATACTAGATCCCAAGTCTTATTGGCCTCTAATGCAGCCATCTCCTCATCCATTGCTGCATCCCAATGAGCATGACCAACAGCCTCCTCAAAACATGTAGGCTCAACATCCTCAACTAGTTTCACCATATAAGCATAATGGTGAGCTGCACAACCTTCAAAACCAAATATTTTAATAGGGTATCTCACCCTGCTAGACCTGCGTACCACTAGATCACTCAATGGAGTCTTTACATTAACGCGTGCTCTCTGCACACCTGGAGTCCTCACTGAAGGAATGCCAAGCTCTCTGAGCCACTGGAGTCTCCATCAAGAACTGCATCAATGCCTTCTGACACTTTATTCTTTTCTTTGTCTTTACCTGTAGTGCTACTAGATGCACCTGAAGATGTAGAGATACTCCTTAGTCTCCCAGACCAAGGACTACCAGATGATGTCTCTGGTCCACTAAGAGTTTGTGATTCTTGCTTTTCAGCCTGCACATTAGTGTCATGATCATCATCATCATCCAATGCATCACCACTAGATGCATACCAACTGCTCATTTCATCAAATATGACATCCCTGCTCACTCTGAACTTACATGTGACAGGGTTGTAACAACGATACCCTTTCTGCTCTAAAGAGTATCCAATAAAGACACTTTTCAGCCTTTGGATCCAGTTTCTTCCGCAACTCATCTGGCACATGAACATACGCAATGCAGTCAAACACTTTCAAGTGTGAAACATCAGGCTTCTTACCTGTGAAACATTCTTCGGGGGTCATACCATGAACTGCGGTTGTGGGAGTTCTATTCATAATATAAACAGCAGTATGAACAGCCTCAGACCAAAAATGCTTAGGCATATTCTTTTCAGCCATCAAGGCACATGCAACTTCTGCAATATGCCTGTTTTTCCTTTCTGCAACCCCATTTTGTTGTGGGGTATACATGCATGTGAACTGTCTCTTTATCCCATGAGACCTCAGAAAATCAATGAACTCATTTGAGAGGTACTCTCCCCCTCCATCTGACCTCAAGCACTTTACTTTCAAGCTTGTTTCTCTTTCAACTGCAGCCTTGAAAGTTCTAAAGTGCTCAAAAGCTTCACTGTTTTCCTTCATAAAATATACCCACAGCTTTCTAGAACAATCATCAATGAATGTGACAAAGTATGAACTGCCTCCAAGAGATACATTTTGTGTAGGCCCCCAAATGTCTGTATGCACAACATCAAAGATATTTATGCTTACATCTCTGTCATGTGAAAAGGGTTGTCTTGCCTGCTTACCAAACTGACATGCTTCGCATACCTTATGAAATTCTGCAACTTTAAATATAGGCAAACCTGTAACCAACCCTTTGGACTGCATTAATTTCAGCCTTTGTACATTTGCATGTCCAATGCGTTTGTGCCAAATTTCAATGTTTGCAACAACACCTTTTCCTTTGGCATACATAGCAGCATTCATAGTAGGAATTCCAGCATCCAAAGTAAACATACATCCAACTCTACTTCCCTTTGCTACCAACTTGCACTTGTCATTGAAATTTTCTACAAAGCAGCCCTTTGCATTAAATCTGACTTGCAGCCCTTGCTCTACCATTTGACCGATAGACACCAAGTTCTTTGTTATAGATGGCACATGTAATACATCTGAGAGACTCTTTGTCTTACCATGATGCAAAGACAAGGGAACTTTTCCAATGTGTGAAATTGGGTGGCATGAATCATCACCCGTCTGCACATAACCTGCATTCTGCAAATCCTGCATCTCTCCAAACCATTCTGCATGGCCAGTCATATGATTGGATGCACCTGAATCAACATACCAAACATCTTCATGTGTTCCCTTGCCTGTAACAACATTCAGCATATGCTGCATAACAAACAAACGTTCATTTTTATCTTCATTCTGTTGTGAAGACGATGCGTAGTTTCCTTGCTGCAACTTACCACTGCGGATATCATCTTTCTTAGCATAACATTGGGCTGCAATATGACCTATTTTGCCACAGTAGTGGCACACAATACCAGAGTTGTTAGAACCTCTGTTCTACCATCCACTTCTTGTCAAGATTGTGGGAGAGAAGGAAGGAGTCTCGCTTGAAGCTTTATTGCTTACATAATGGGGGAAGACACAAGGGTGGAGGCTGAAAAACAGTTTTCCTCTTCTTAGTTGTGTAAGCCAAAAGAACTCAAGTACAAAGAAAATAGAAGAACCCTCTATATGGGTCTCAAACCAAACTAACTAAGGTGGCATACTAACTGAGCCATGAACTAGAGTAGATAAGGATAGCTATCATGTAGCTATTATTCATGGGCGGTGTACCAACCGCGTCTGCAACTGACAAGTCGGTGACATAAATACACAACGGTCACCCTGGCGTATCACGAGTGGAGCTCGATATCTCAACACTCCCCCTCGATCTTAATCCCAATTCCTGCACACCATGCAGGTCTCTGAACTTGCGCAGCTTCTCTGCGCCCAATGCCTTTGTGAATATGTCAGCTACCTGATCCTCTGTGCTGACATAAACTAGATCAATAAGACCTAGTAAAACCCTCTCTCGCGCATAGTGATAATGCACCTCAATGTGCTTTGTTCTAGCATGATAGACTGGGTTATTTGCCAAGTGTATACTACTCATGTTGTCACAATAAATGACAACTGGCCCATCTGTAGACTGATGCATATCATAAAGTAGCTTATGCAACCAAGCTACCTCACATGCAGCCATTGCTGCATCCCTGTACTCAGCCTCTGTGCTCGACAAGGCAACTGTAGGCTGTTTCTTGCTGCTCCAAGTGACTGCAGCACTCCCAAAAGAGAACACATATCCACTGGTAGATTGTCTATCAGAAATACTACCAGCCCAATCAACATCAGTGTATCCATGCAACTGTATCTGAACCCCAGTCTCATAAAATAGTCCATACTGCAATGTGGACTTCACATACCTGAGTATGCGTCTAGCCGCATCCAAATGTGGTTTCCTTGGAGCCTGCATAAACTGACTTACCAATCCAACAGCATAGCTCAAATCTGGCCTGGTAATAGTCATATAAATCAAACTTCCTACTATGCATCTGTACATAGTAGGGTCTTCTAGAAGCTTACCTGCATCTGTGCTCAGCTTCACATTCTGCTCCAAAGGAACTGAAATAGGCTTACAGCCTGTCATCCCATATTTGAACAGCATGTCCAATCCATACTGCCTCTGCAAGAGCTGTATCCCACTTGGTGATCTAATCACCTCAATGCCCAAGAAATAACGCAGCTCTCCCAAATCCTTCATCTCAAACTTCTGCTTTAATAGCATTTTCACATGAAGGATATCTTCATCTTTGTCACCTGTCATAATCAAATCATCAACATAAATGACAAGTAGCATAATACCTTTCTCTGTTTTTCTCACATAAAGTGAGAAATCTGCCTTGGAAATCTGAAAGCCAATAGTGACAAGATACTGTCCTATTTTGTCAGACCATGCTCTAGGTGCTTGCTTTAAGCCATACAAGGCTTTCTTCAACCTGCAAACAAACTCAGGATGAACAGCATGCACATAACCTGGTGGCTGCTCCATATAGACCTCTTCTTGCAAATCACCATGCAAGAAGGCATTCTTTACATCCATCTGATGTAAAGACCATCCCTTTGATGCAGCCATAGCAATGACTGCTCTTAGAGTTGCCATCCTTGCAACTGGACTGAATGTTTCTTCATAGTCAATGCCATATGTTTGTGCATACCCCTTGACTACTAATCTTGCCTTGTATCTGTTCACAGAACCATCTGCATTGTGCTTCACCTTATAAACCCACTTACAGCCAATTGCATTCTTACCTTTAGGCAAAGGTACTAACTCCCATGTAGCATTTGCTTCCAAGGCATCCATTTCTTCATCCATGGCTTTCTCCCATTTTTCTTTTCCCATGGCTTGCTCAAAAGATGTGGGTTCTGGTTCCTGTATCACTTTGACCATATATGCATAGTGAATGGCTGTAAATCCATCATATTTCAGTCTATCCACAGGATACCTAGCTCTCGTAGACCTGCGCAAAGTAGGTTCACTCCCAGGTGCTCTCAAAACATCCCTGGTCTTCCTTACTCCAGGTGTAACAATAGAAGGAATACCCAACTCATCATCAATGCTCTGTTCTGAGCCACTGGATTCACCATCCACATAAGAGTGACCTGCATTCACATCAAACATGGGCTGATCAACCTTCTCTTTTCCTTTTCGTGATACCTGCATACCACTATCTGCATTGCTTTGAAAATATTCTCCTGATCTCAATCTGCCTGTCCATGGCAAAGAATGTGAACCACTGCTAGAGGACGCTCCAGGTCCACTAATATTTTGTGACTGCTGCTGTGAATTCTGTGCAGCATTACCATTTTGTGCATCTACATCATCAATCACATTTACTGGTTTATACCAGCTACTCATCTCATCAAAAACAACATCTCTGCTCATTGTAAACTTACGAGTAGAAGGGTTATAGCATCTATACCCTTTTTGCTGCAGAGAGTAACCAATAAAGATGCACTTCTCAGCTTTTGGATCTAACTTGGATCTCAGCTCATCTGGCACATGTACATAGGCAATGCAACCAAAAATTTTCAAATGAGAAATATCTGGTTTCCTACCAGTATACCTCTCCTCTGGAGTCATTCCATGTATTGCTGCAGTGGGAGTCCTGTTCATTATGTAGACTGCTGTAGCAACTGCTTCAGCCCAATAAAAATCAGGCAAGTCTTTTTCATTGAGCATGGCACGAGATACCTCTCCAATATGCCTGCTTTTCCTTTCTGCAATTCCATTTTTTTGTGGGGTATAACTGCATGAATATTGCTGCTTTATGCCATGCTCCTGCAAGAACTTTGCAAACTCATTTGAGAGGTACTCTCCCCCTCCATCTGACCTTAGGCATTTTATTTGCAGACCTGTTTCTTTTTCAGCCATAGCTTTAAGGGTTTTGAAATGCCCAAAAACTTCACTTTTCTTTTTCATAAAATACACCCAAACTTTTCTGCTATAGTCATCAATAAAAGTGACAAAATAATGACAGCCTCCAAGAGATGCAGCTTTAGTAGTCCACACATCAGAGTGGATTAATTCCAATGGCTTTTCACTCTCTTGAACATGTCTAGAAAATGGTTTCCTTGCCTGTTTTCCAAACTGACAGGCTTCACATACCTTATGCATTTCTGCAACCTTGAATTTTGGCAATCCTGCAACAATATTTTGGGCCTGCATTGATTTAAGTCGCTGTACATTAACATGACCAATGCGTTTATGCCAGATATCAATATCTGCAACTACACCGGTCCCATGTGCAAACATTGCTGCACTCAATTCAGACATGTCTGCATCCAATGTAAACATTCTGCCCTTCTTATTTCCTTTTGCTATCAAGCGACCTTTATTTTTCATATCCTCAACAAAGCATCCATGAGGATTAAATCTGACCTGCAAGCCCTGCTCAACCATTTGACCAACTGAAGCCAGATTCTTGGTGATATTCGGGACATGAAATACATCGGACAAGTATTTCTTTTTCCCATCCTGCATAGACAAAGGAATTTTTCCAATCTGCACAATAGGATGTGCAGTATCATCACCAGTCTCCACAAATCCTGGTTTTTCCATTTTTCTTGCATCCTCCATCCATTCTGCATGACCTGTCATGTGGTTTGATGCACCTGAGTCAATATACCATACATCATTGCTTTCTTCTGCACTTGTCACAGAATTGTTCATGTGCTGCACCATAAACAAGTGCTCATTTCTGTCATCACCCTATCTACTAGAAGATGCATAATTCCCTTGTTGCAGTTTTCCATTCATGATATCATTCTGCTTTTTATAGCAGTCTTTAGCCATATGACCCATTTTACCACAATAGTAGCATTCAACATTACTGTTTGCATTTTGGCCTCTTTGCCATCCACCACGACCTCTTTGGCTCCCCCTGCCTCTAGAGTTACCACGTCCTCCTCCATAGGACTGGTTTTCTTGAGTTTGCTGCATATTCTGATTTCTGCCACGGCCTCCAAATCGGCCTCCTCTACCTCTGCCTCTATCTCTTCCAGCATTTGAGTAGAAGACAGCTTCTTTTGAAGTTCCTCCTGAAGAAGATGCACCACCATTTCTCTGTTCCTCAGAAATTAGAAGAGCAATCAACTCCTCAAAATCAGGAAATCTTTCACGAACTGAAATGGATGTCCGAAACTGTGCATAATCCTTTCCAAGACCATTCAAGGTCACGGAAACTAAATCATCATCTTCCACTGGCGACCCAATGGAAGCAAGTGCATCTGTAATCTTCTTCACCTTCATGTGGTAGTCATTGATGCTCATATTTTCTCTTTGCACATTGTGCAACTCTTGCTTGAGCTGCATTTTCCTGGCTTGCGTATTTGTGCTATACATCTTTGACAGAGTATCCCATGCCTCCTTTGGCGTACTTGCATCCTGAATATGCACAATCATAGAGTCTGAAATGCTGATAGACAGCCAGTACATAACTTTCCTGGCTCTCTCATGCCATGCTTTGAATGCCTGCATCTGTTGTTGATTGGGAACATCAGGAAGAACTGGTTCTTCTTCATTTCTTGCAACAAATTCCCAATATCCTTTTCCCATAAGGAAATTTGTCATTCTAAACTTCCATGCTTGGAAGTTGTTCTTGTCAGGCTTTTTAGTGACAATCTGTGAAAGAGAATCAGACGCCATTACAGAACACTGCAAAAAATTCTGTCACTGCAAAGAACATAGCTTCAACCTCACAAGGGCAAATCTGCAAAACTGGCGAAAGTGGTATTTGACCACACAGTCACTTCCTAGTGACGATTTTGCATAAACAGGAACCAAGGATGATTCTGTAACTCCCAATGTCTCTGCACATAAGCATACGATGCAATTTCTGTGGTAACTTTTCACCGACCTGTAGAACAGTGGTCGCACAGCATAAAACTGGGCTTTTTTCTGAGTGCGTGCAGAAAACTTCCGCCTCCAAAACAGGCCCCGAAATGGCCTCAAATCAAAAAAACAGGGTCGCCGCGAGCTAAAGCTCATGCCCGCAGCATATATTGCCCTCTTGCTTCACCGCGAAGGGCGTCTCAACCTGAGACAATGTACTCCTGCACTTTCCGGCTGTGCTACCTGCAGAGATCTACTCCCAAAACAGAAAATGAAAGCAACACTGCTCCTCTTACCAGAACACCGTGTGCTTGGCTTGCTTTCTTGAGCTCCTTACCACGAACAAGGCTCTGATACCATGTCAAGATTGTGGGAGAGAAGGAAGGAGTCTCGCTTGAAGCTTTCTTGCTTGCATAATGGGGGAAGACACAAGGGTGGAGGCTGAAAAACAGTTTTCCTCTTCTTAGTTGTGTAAGCCAAAAGAACTCAAGTACAAAGAAAATAGAAGAACCCTCTATATGGGTCTCAAACCAAACTCAACTAACTAAGGTGGCATACTAACTGAGCCACGAACTAGAGTAGATAAGGATAGCTATCATGTAGCTATTATTCATGGGCGGTATACCAACCGCGTCTGCAACTGACAAGTCGGTGACATAAATACACAACGGTCACCCTGGCGTATCACGAGTGGAGCTCGATATCTCAACACCTCTTCCTCTAAAGCTCCCCCTGCCTCTAAAGTTACCACGACCTCCTGAAACCTGCATATCGCCAAATTGCTGATTCAATCTGTTTTGCTAGTTGTCACTACCACGTATTGTACCACGGCCTCTTGAAGAGAACCTACCACGTCCCCTTCCTGAACTGGAGTAGAAAGCTTGGACATGTTCACCACTTCTTTCAGATGTCTCACTCTGCATGTTGATCTCTTCAGTGATCATAAGGGAGACCAACTCATCGAAATTTGGAAATGGCTTTCTAACATATACGAAAGTTACAAAAGACTTCCAAGCCTTTTCATTGTTAAGTTCACCCAAGGTAGGCGACACTAAATCATCATCATCGGGCATTGCATCAATCGCTGCCAATGCATCTGCAATGCTCCTTACCTTCAATGCATACTCATTGATAGACATCTTTCCTTTCTTTAATATATTCAACTCTTGCTTGAGTTGAATCTTTCGTGCCTTTGTATTTACAAAAAACATACTTTCAAGTATGGTCCAAGCTGCATATGCATTCTCTGCATTTCTAATGTGTCCTAGTACATTATTGTTAATAACTACAGACAACCAATATATGACCTTCTTGTCTTTTGCATTCCATTCCTTTCATGCCTTTGTCTCTTCTGCAGTTGGAGGATCACTCACCTCCGGCTCCTTTTCTTCACCTAAAACGAACTTGTAGAGGCCTTTTCCAATAAGGAAGTTCATGACACGAAACTTCCATGATGGGTAGTTGTTCTTGTTGAGCTTCTCAATGATGGGGCTTCCACTGTTCTCTGCTATTATCACAAAACTAATACCAAACAACAAGAAAATCTTCTGCAACCCTCGACCTGTAGTGCACAGCAATACACCAGACAGCCTTTTTCACTGTTTGCTCAACAATACATTCAATTTGCAACCAGTTTGCAAATAAACCTTGTGTTTACTCACTGGTAAACACCTTTGAACTTATAGATCTGAAATCTGTAACCTGCGCACCCACTTTTGGTCAATACTGTCGAAGTCACAATGTACCCTGAAACTGTTGTCCGCAACCTTGCGGCTCTAAAACAGGCCCTGAAACGGCCTCAAATGCCCAAAATAACTATGGGACAGCCCTAAAGGGCTATTCTGTAGAATATACAGTGCTCTTTGCGCACACCAAATCTCACTGCAATCTGAGATTTTTGCTCTGCCTTGCTTTCGGTGCCTCCACAGGCACTATCCAAGAGAAAGAGTGGAAGGATGGGAGAGCTTCTTACCCGTGGCTTGCTTGCTCGAACCTTGCTCTTCTCCTTTGCTTCAACCTTCAAAATCAGGCTCTCTCAGTGGTGCGGCTCTGATACCATGTCAAGAATCGCATGGTGGGGGGAGTTGCTCAAGATGCTGCACCGAACACACACAGAATGCACAAGGAGAAGCTCACTCAAGAGACAAGAAGAGAGATGGAGGCCAAAAAGTTTTCTTGCTGATTTCTTCTTCTTCTTTCACACACTTTACAATGTACACAAAGTATAGATAAGATGCAACATAAAGGAAAGTGGCCTACTAAGTCAAACAATGCATAACCGACTACACTAGTCGATTGGCGCTATAACTATGCCAGTTGTAAATAGGTATAACAACCTGAATATAATAAGTAATGAGTCAGTGGCGTTGTGTGAGTCATAATGACCACCGATGTGCTAAGTGTAGACGTGTGGACCCATCTAACCACGCGGTCCATCATCCATGTCCACATGTGTTGAGCTTGCCATCTCAACACTTATCACGTGACATAGAAAAACAATATGAAACAAGTTATTTATTAACATATCATCATTTTTATCTTTGAAATACAAGGAGTTCCGCCCATAGGCTTGTCCATAATCCGCCCGAAGGCTATCCAGTAATCCACAGGGATCACTATTCCAAGCTTCCGCCTGTAAACTAGTATGCGGGCCTTGAGATCCAATCTCGAGTCACATTAGCCTCTTGTGCAGGACCCGGAAGGTGAGGGATTTATGGCCGAAGCCGCCCTTGGCACCCAAGCATCCTCCTGCTCCAAGTAGAGCTCAACGGAGAGACCTCTCGCGGCGGGTTCAGTCCATGTTTCCGGCGCGGTCAACAACCCCCTTGGTTAGGGTCAGGCAGGCAGTCAGGGGTAACTGAAACTGCCCCTCCCTTCAGGCCTTCAACCTGAAGTATAGATATTCATTTAATTTGTAATTCATAAATCAAACAGTGCTCTAAAATCTCTAGCAAGCACAAACATTCCATTAATCGACCTTGTTGTTTGGCAAACTGCTAAGGAATGATTCTTTCCTTTCGAATGCATCAGCACTTGTTCCAAGGTGTATTTTGGGTTAGGGCGTACCTTATTAACCCAACATGGTCAACCCTTAAGTTCATTGGATACTTTAGTTTTTTGGTTTTTAACTTTCCTTATTTAGAAGGATATCAAAGAATACATCCTTTTGCAAGATAACTTGCGTAAGGATCCGCCATCCTTGTTGAGGGTATTTAACATTTCTTCTTGTGAATCAATCACAAGACTATATGACTTCGTACTTGTTGCGCAAGTCCTGCATCGTAATATATGATGAAATAATCCGTTTTAGTTTCTTTAGGGGACCTAGGGTCTCTTTTTAAGAACCTCAGGGACAAACCCTAGTTCTTTTACATTTAGAAATTTATTGACCCTACAATCAGGGAAGATAGTCAAGTGTTTAAGGTATAAATGTTTCTTGGTCTTTAAATCATTCCCAAGGCATATTTCGCAGCATAGGTATCTCTAAGTTTACATTAATTCGGTTATCTTTTAGAAGGTAATATTGAGATCACCTCAGCACGATTTGTTATCCTTGTGACAATTGATTTTTCAGTCCTAAACTTTAATGCTTTGAGGTTACGTAAATTCAATTAATCTTCATTTTTCCTTGCAAACAAAACTCATGCCAAATAACAATCTTTTCCTTGCTAAGATATGCAATTAGCAATGATAACTTCCTAGAATTCAAGCAACGTAAGAAACATTTCATGAATTTCATCTTCTATGATGATTCTTTGCAAAAAGGAATAGGGGCTAATGGTGCAAGATGCAATTTTTATACCTTCAAGATATAACCGAAATATACTACTATAGTAGGTAGATAATCTTGCTCGTAATTCGTTTCAATGCATGATGCTATTCGAAGGAACCATGTTTTATACATTATCATTTTTGCATGTTCAATTAAACTAAACTCCTTCATCCTAAATAACTCGGAAAAAAAATATATCTTATCCCTAACAATTCATCTTTGCGTGATTGACTTAAAACCGATATAAAACCAAGAAGAAAAAACTTGGTTTTGGGGTGAGATATCCACATGGATACTGGGAGATGAGCCTCCCACAACTACTCCTTGGACTTTCTTAGCCGGCATTGCAGTTCGAATGTGAAGGTAGCTTTTACTCTTTCTTTCGGATTTCCACCGTTTCTCTTTCGAGGCAAGGAGCCGTTTAAATGATTGACCACGAGAAGGAATAATAAGACCTTTAGGTTCTTATCTTCTTTGGAGAGGGAAAGGTTTATAAAGCCTAAGAAGGCCCTATAGGGTATATACACAGCAAAAAGGTTATGGGTGAGTGTGGCTTTGCAACCACATGAACCTTTGGAGAAGTTTGGGCTTTCGGTAAAAGGTATAGAAAGGGAATTTTTAGAGTAGTAAAGGTTTTTGGGATTTTAACCCAGACTGAGAGGAAAAGGTGAAGGGTGAAGGCTTATAGTAGGGGGGGAGAGAGAAAAGGGTGTGTAAGGAAAAGGGAACACGTGGTTAGAAAGGGCTTAGGGGGGGTTTGTTAAAAGGAATATGAGGGGGGTGCAACACGGTTTCAAGGAAACACAAGAAGGGACTTTACAAATTTAGGCACGCGGAAGGGATTTGTGGGTTAATGAGGCCAAGAGTTGTGGGGGTTTAACGGCCCTGAGGAAGGGGTTAAGGCCTTATGACCAGGGTGGGGTAAAAGGATTCCAAATGGGGTAAAACTGGGAGGGGGTGAAAAGGGTAAAGTATAGGAAGGGCTTGAGGGTTTTAAAAACTCGGGGGTGAAATGAAAGAGTAGAAGGGATATGGGTATAGGAAGGGGGGCTCAAAGGAGCCCCCCTTAGAAGCTTCAAGAAGCTTCTTGAAGCTTCTGTGGGGGGGTTAGGAGCCACGTGAGGGGGAATTTTGACACGACGACTGGGGGGTAATTTGCAGGTGGCAATGATGGCACATGGCGGCAGGTGGCAGCGACAGCTCGATAGCAATCAGGCGGTGACCTCCTTTCACAGATTTTTGCAGGGCGGCAGCAACACGAACGATGACTTCTTTCCCCCACCTCCTCTCTCGTCTAGCTCCCTAGTACCTGCGGCCCTCCCTCTTTATATAGGGGAGGGGAGGGAATCCCCCCCCCTTGATGTGTCTGCCTGCATGGCGATGGGGATGAGCAAGCTCCAACGAGGAGCTTGCTGGCTCCCTACCCCCATCCCCCTTCCAGCACGATGTGTCACCGCGTGAGGATGCGAATTTTTAAAAAATATATATATTTGATATATTTCATTCTCTCCCCCTTAGAGGAATCGAGATGTCCTCATCTCGAGATAAACTGGGGATATTGATGGTTGAGAGTTTCTTCTTCTATCCAAGTGGCATCCTCTTCGGGATAATCTTTCCACTGGACGAGGCATTCTTTCAAGGTTCTGGATCTTAACTGTCTCTCCCTAACATCTAAGATCTTATCCGGCCTTAGTTCAAGGACTCCTTGACTAGACATTACAATTTGTTTGTCATCAAGTCCATGGTAAGGGTTGGGTACATATTTTTTCAATAGGCTGATATGGAATACATTGTGAACCTTTAGGTTCTCAGGGAGTTGCAATCTATAAGCATTGGGTCCTAGGCATTTGAGGATTTTGTACGGCCCACAATACCTTGGACTTAGCTTCTTGCAATCTCCTAGGGATAGAGAACTCTTTTTAGGGCGTACACAAATGAAGACCATGTCTCCTTCTTCGAAGACTCTTTCTTGACGCTTCAAATCTGCGTATGCCTTTTGTCTATCCTTGGCCACTTGTATGTCTTGTCTTATTGACTTTATTTGATCATCCATGTCTTCCAACATCTCTCTTGATGCTTCAACCCTTAGGGTTGGATCAGAAAAGTTTAGGGGACTTCGACAATCATGACCATACAATGCTTAGAAAGGAGTCATCTGAATGCTGTGCTAGTAAAAAGCATTGTAGACAAATTCAATCAATGGCAAGTATTGAATCCACCTCTTCGGCTCTTGACAGCAGTATGCCCTAAGCATATCCTGGATGACTTGATTTACACGCTGTGTTTGGCCATCCATTTGGGGATGGTAGGCAGTGCTAAAACAGAGTTGAGTCCCAATAGCTTCAAAGATAGCTCTCCAGAAGTGTGATGTGAAGAGAGAATCTCGATCACTAATGATTCTCCTGGGTAAACCATGTAGTTTGAATATTTCTTTGATAAACAATCTTGCAATGTTGGAGGCTTTATAGATTGTATTTACTGGAGTAAGGTGTGCAACTTTAGTAAGCATGTCAACTACAACCATGATGGAGTTGTATCCTCCCTGGATTTGGGGTAGGCCTACAACAAAATCCATACTGATGAATTCCCATTTCATTTGGGGGATGTCAAGCGGTTGCAGTTTCCCTGGCATCATGACATGTTTGGCTTTGATACGTTGGCAAGACAAACACTCAGTGACATATTTGAGAACGTCACCTTTGAGCCTCTCCCAATGGTAGCTCTTCCTAACTGCATTAAGAGTCTTAGCATAGCCAGGATGTCCTACAAAAGGGGAATCATGATCTTCCCACATTATCTTCTGCTTAATTGACTAGCTTGTTGGTATACACAGCCTTGTTCTGTAATACACAAGTCCATTAACAATGGAAAATTCCTGATACTTAGCTCGCAACTTTTGCTTCTGCTCCTTGGTAGAGATTTCTTTTAGCATTGCTTGGTAGGCCAAATCATGGCATGCTTCCTCTCTAGCTAACTCAAGTATAGGGTTGTTTGGTATAGATACTTTTGTACCTAGAGATCTGGCCGTTGATGGATTCTGCAAGATTAGGGAATTTAGGAATGCCTTGTGACTAAGTGCATCGGCAACTACATTCTCTTTCCCTGGTCGGTACTTGATTTCAAAGTCATATTCCTCCAACACTTCAATCCATTGACGTTGCCTCATGTTCTCTTCTGGGTAAAGATCCATTTGAGACTCTTATGATCGGTTACTTGAGTAAACTTGTTACCCAACAGGTAGTGTCTCCAAAGCTTTAGAGCATGAATGACATCTAGAAATTCCAGATCATGCGTGGCATAATTCTTTTCATGACTCTTCAATTTCCTTGAAGAGTATGCTACTGGATGACCTTCCTGCATAAGTACACACCCCAAGGCAAGAATGCTAGCATCAGTTACTACCTCGAACTCCTTATTGAGGTCTAGAAGTTTTAAAATAGGTGCTGATACCAAACTTTGCTTCAATCTATCGAAGCTATTTTATTTGGGAGTTGACCATGTAATGGAAGTCTGCTTCTTTAGTAAGTCCGTCAAAGGTGCTGCAATCAAAGCACAGTTTTTGATGAAAACCCTATACCATCCTATCAATCCAAGAAAGCTACGTATCTCTTTGATGGATATTGGTATTGGCCATTCAAGCAAATCTCTGACCTTGGCTGGGTCTACTGATATTCCTTCTGATGATACTATGAATCCCATATATTCAATCTGACGCTTGAAGAATGCACACTTTTTCATTTTTGCATACAGCTTATGTGACCTCATTGTCTCAAGGACAATCCGCAGTTGAGGTTCATGATCTTCTTCCTGTTTAGAATAGACTAAAGTTTTATCGAAGAAGACAAGCACGAAATCATCAAGATATGGCCTAAAGATGTCCTGCATTAATCTATTGAAGGTAGCATGACATAACCAGGAACTCAAAGTGCCCATATCTTGTATTGAAGGCCATCTTTGGGATATCTTCTTCCTTGATCCTTATCTGATAGTAACCTTACTTGAGATCAATCTTGGAGAAGATCTTTGCACCCTGAAGATGATCAAGAATCTCATCTATTCTAGGAATAGGATACTTGTTCTTGACTGTTGATTGATTCAACCCTCGGTAATCAATACATAGTCGAAGTGTCCCATCTTTCTTTTTGTGGAATAGTACTAGAGCTCCCCATGGTGAATTGCTAGGCCGGATGTAGCCCTAATCTAATAGTTGCTTGAGTTGTTCCTTCACCTCAATTGCTTTTGGTATGGACATTCTATAAGGTCTCTTTGCAATTGGTGCAGCTACAGGCATTAACCTAATCTCATGATCCACTTCTCTTTGAGGCGGAAGATTGGTCAACTCTTCAGGGAATACGTCCGCGTATTCCTTTAGCCAAGAAGGTCCTTCATGAGACTCTTGCTTTTGATCTAACTTGTTGAGTTTGATCAAGTAAACGAGTAATCCTTTTCTGACTCCTTTTATGATCCGAGATACTTTGGCCAATTGGATTCTTGGCACTCCTGCCTCACCTTGAGTTGTGACTAATTCCCTTTTAGAGTTTCGAAAGGAAACTTGACCCTTTCCACAGTGAATGTGGGCGTCGTTGGGCTTAAGCCAATCCATTCCGAGTAGATACTTATGGATACCTAAATTCATGACTCAAAATTTGACCGAAGTCTTCTTTCCTCTCAGAAAGAATTCCACCTTAGCAGTTTGCCTGGTACAAGTTACCTCACGACCATTTGCCAATTCCACAATCAGGGTAGGTGTTTCTACTGTGGCTATTCCTAATCTTTTTGCACATGCTGATGAGATAAAGGAATGTGTACTGCCACAATCAATCAAGGTTTTCAAACCTTTACCTTGATAGTCCGAAGGTGTCTGAATCACTGAGAACTGGCGATTTGGCCCTTTCTTGTGTAAAGCGGCATGGACTATCGCTCTTTCGAATTCTGCTTCCATGGTCGGATCTTCCTCTTCTTCTTCTTTGCATCTTTGCCTATTGGCAATGCAAGAGATTCTTCCTCTTCCTCGTGTAGCGGCTCCTTGACCACGGCCTGTTCCTTGAAAAGGCGCTTGGCGATGTCCTCCACCAAGCTTGGGACATTGCCTCTTGAAGTGACCGGGTTCGTTGTAGTGGAAACAACGGAGGTTTTAGCCATTACTTTGAGTAGGAACAAAGTTGTTGACGTTATTTGTCCTTGCTTTCTTTCTTTGTCCCTGATTATGACCTTGAAATCTCTTCATTTGAGGTCTGAATGCTCCCCTGTTCGGGTCATTGTAAGACCAAGTTTTGTTACCCCTTGGTCTAGCTTGCACCTCCTGAATTATATGCGCCGCTCGAATGAGTGCATCCTGAAGATTTGATGGACGCATAGATTCGAGACGGGCATTTACTGGTGGATTTAAGCCCGCACAAAATTTGGACAACTGTTGTGTTATGTCCATCTGCGGCGCATACTTTAAAAGTGAGACGAATTTAGAGTAGTATGTGTCAAGAGTGAGTCCTAGTTGTTTTAGCTTGTAGAACTCCTTCATTTTTTGTGTGCGATATGCAGGTGGTAAGTATCTTCCCTGCACGGCTTTCTTTAGCTTCTCCTAGGTAACGGATCCCTCCGCGATCCCTTGATCCCTGCACCATTGCTTCCACCAAAGTCTGGCTTTGCCAATGATCTTTAACTTGGCGAGCATAGCCTGATTGGTGAGTGCAGTACCGGCTGCTTCAAAGTAATCCTCCATGGATTCAATCCAAATTTCAGCATCAGCCTGGACGAATCTGCCTCTCCGGTCAAACTCGGGTGGCTTAATCTACTTGAGAAGGAACTTCTTCTCCTGGATCACAGCAGTACTTGATGTAGGAGGTGAATTAGGAACCTGTACTTGGGGTTGTGCCTGAATAAAGGTTTTCTTAATGTTATTATACGATAATCAACGTTAGCTTATATGACATCTTTAATTCGACTATCTCGTAAATAATGTAGCTACTTAACTTTTTATCAACTCTTATACACAACTAGACATTGATAAAAAGAAGTCTTTATTTGTATTTACATGGGCATAGCCCTTTCGAATACAACGTTCCCTGTGATGATAAGTCAATTGTTACATTTAGTTTGGGGAGAACAACGTTGTATTGCATTTATCTATAGGAACTGTATAATAGTAGGGTTATGGATCATGGATCTTCAGGAATCGATAAGTCATTGGAAGTTCACGATATCCTTTCCATTGAAATCCATACTTCTCATGGTAGCCCAACACTTTAATCTTGTCGGCAGGGATTACACGAGTTACTTCCTCATATACATATGGGTTCATCTCAATCCTCCGACCTTGAATATATAAAGTCGAATTTACGTGAGCTTCCACAAAAATGAACAGCTTCACGACTTTCAAGTCTTCCAACCACTTGATCCTCTTTAGGTTGGTCTGTAGATAAGCAAATCGGTGGGCAACTATATAATAGATTCATGAAGCACATGTCCATCTTCGTTCTATATATAAAGGTGATGGATTATAAATATGCTCTAGGATGTTCGTCATCCCAATTCTTTGTCTATAAAGCGGAGAATGCATTGCAGTCATAAACATGACTCGAAATACCAAAAACTTGTTCCACGCTTCGTAATTCTGCAAGACAGCATTGAAGGTAAGGAAATGTTTGGACAGCAACAATTTCTTTACTTCATTTTATTGAGATTTTATAAAAGCAATTTCGTTATTGGTCGACTCTAATACCAACTATAACGTGTCCACTAGTATCATCCAGGACACGTCTTAGCATTCCATCGGAAAGGATGTCTAGAAAGCTCCGCCCGGCACTCCCATGGAATGTTAAGGGATTTGCGATCTAGGTCTTCCCACGTCTGCCATGCAGCGGAAGTATCTTGGCCGTTCCCACTTAGGATCAACTGGAATTAGGGTTTTCCTGATTGGTCATTACTTAACAGCAACTAGCGTCGGATCCAAACGAACTACTTTACGCAGAAACACCAGGTCCGAAGCGGATTCACACTGCACTTGGTTCAAGGAGAATGGGAAACGAGAGGGATGCAAAGCTCAACCTCTCTGCCATAAGGCATAGTCCCATTCCGTTCCCCTAAAACAACGTAAATCGGTTAAGACATAACTCTAGGTCATCGCTTTTGTTATTCGTTTCCTTTTACGATCATCCCACTGTTCTTCGAGATTTTGAGAAAAGTTCTTGGTTAACCAGGACTACCCAACCGTAGGATGGACCCATGGTCCATCCTCCGCACTTTCCTCGGTTTGTTTTAGTTATGTAATTATCTAACACATTAATTTGACATGTAACAATCAGCTTCTTTAATTAATCCGTTAAGCACGAGTAACTCTCGCAGATGAGAAAGTTTCATGTTTACGTGATATTTTCTCCTTGATATATCGAGTGGCCTTAGGATTAGATAACTAAATATACAAAGAAGTCATATTTGAGATTCTAGGGTTGATATTCATTTCTTCACTACAAGATATAGGCCTTATACCGACATTAAAAAAGACGAAAATGTAAATAACAAAAATTTTCCCCGTCGTCGCAAAAAGCATTGTTATTGGCGACGCCATAGAACAGTCGGCATTGGCGTCGGTATCAGTGTCACATTTGTGACGCTGATAGCGATGGTTTGTGATGAAAATAACGATGCCAATAATGATGCGAGTAGTAAATTTGTGACGCTAATAGCGATGATAATAGGGAACATATAGCATTGTGTGCTTTATTTGAGCCATACAAAATAGTTTCTGCACTGTACGTACAATGCTCCTACAAATATAAAAAAAGTATACTGATATCATAACATTGATACATGAAATAAATACATGATCGCATAATAAGGGATTTGTACAATCATGACAAGATATCACTAATACATAGAAAATGTCTACACAGATTAGGTGACCAAAAAATAAAGGTGTGTGAGCTCTAGGGATCCAAGGGCAAGCTACATATCCTCGCCATCCGAAAGCTTGTCCCGCCACAAAGGAGCATCAAATGAACTCTGCAAAAAAAGAAACAACACATCAGTCCACCATACAATAATGCATTCTAATTAAACATGGTAACTACGGAAAAGAAAGATGAGTGACTTACAGGGCCGTTGCATCTATACAATTGGTCGATCAATGAAGTGAGACCGTGCCTCTCTGCATATCGGGTCTCAAGGCCAGTCGGATTGCGATTTGTAATAAAGTGCTGCAAAGAAAACAAAATGCTAACTGCTAGAAAGATGATTGTCAGTACAAAGGATATTGCAAAAAAATAAACAAGTAAAACAAAAGAAAAACTTACAAAGTCCTCCAAATATGTCATGTGGCCACCACCACTCCCAAGATGATGGACCACTCCGGGTCGCGCCCTCGCCGCCTCGCATTGCTGACTCCAATGTCCTAGAGAATCTGTAGCCTCCTCCCTCAGTTGGCGCCAGTCGTCCTCATCTAACTACTCGGGCTTTGTAGCCCCACTCTTGATTGCCTTGCGTGCGTCGGATCGTCTGTGTGACATATATGCATGCATGCAATCCATCATCTAGCCCATAGAAAATCTATCTGCTGAGGCTGGAATCGAAAACTCATCATGCAAGGATGCTATTATGTAGTCCTTCCTCCCCTCCGGTATGTTCTTCCAATGATCTAAGACGTTGTGCCGAAAAACGTTTTGGCACAAATCTCTCATGCAAGCCATTACCCTCCTCTCCTCATCATTTATGATGATGGCTCCTGACCTATCATCGACTAGATATGCATATCCCCCTGGGATATGCCTAATATGGGTCCTCTCCCATCTGCGTCCAAGCTCTTGGGCATATCCAGGAGACCCTTGTGCATCCGGTGTACGGATCGGGGTAATATTTGTCAGAGTGGCACCCATAGGGATGCCACCTGCAGACGGCTAAGAGCAAAAGCAGAAGTAAGTGGAGTAGATGTCCCCACAGGTGTGACAAATCCTGGAGGTGATGCAACTCCAGCTGAACGATGAGACAGAGACACCTCGTCCGTGCCTCCACAGCATCCACTTGAGCCTGAGCCATGCTCCCTAGAGCTGCCACGAGAGCGAGGAGTCGCACTTGTATCCCGTGTCGACCGTGGGCTCACTGCCTCCATATCTTTGCAGCACCCCCCTGACCCTGAAGCACTCCCTCCCTTTGGCCCAATTCTAGAGTATCGAGCTCATCTACTCAAAGCTGAAGCATCCCATCACGCTGAAGTAGATCTAGTAGAGCAATGTGACGAAGACCGAGACAGCTCCAGGTCTGCCATGTCTCTGAATCTCGCGATCTAGTCTGGAGACATGCGCGTGAAGATATCCTGTAACTCCTCATCTCTCATCCCTCGACTCATCCTGAAAATGTCACCTGTACTACAAACAAAAAATGATGTTAGAATAATCAATTTAAATCATACAAAGCACAGTAATATAAATCCTAAAAAAAATATCTCACTTAAAATGCATATCTTATGTACCCTTATAAGCGATTGGTCAACAAATTGAGTAAGTGGATGCTCCAAGTATGAAGTATCCTATGGTCCCATGTCAATCTTCTGGACACAACTCCGCATACACTAGAAGGTCAATAGACATGTCACCACAAAAGGATGAGTCCACCTTGTTCTCAAAGAATTCTTGGACTCCTGCATTTCCATCATTGTTAGCTGATGCTGGCTCCAAGCTTTCGGTGGCCTCCATCCCTTGCAATATCGACCCCTCTATTTGCATATTGTCTTCATTTATGCTCAGAACATCGCTTTGATCATATACTCTCGCACTTTGGGGAGTTGAAGGTATAGCATACCACCATCGAGGTTATTGAGGGTTTGGATAGAAGATTATCTGTTCACAAACACATACAAGAGAGTTTAAAATATTGTGACATGTACCATGTTTGTAATATATCAAATATATATATATTTTAAAAATTCACCTCCTCACGCGGCGGCACGTCGTGTTGGAAGGGGGATGGGAGTAGGGAGCCAGCAAGCTCCTCGCTAGAGCTTGCTCAGCCCCATCGCCATGCAGGCGGACACGTCAAGGGGGGAGGATTCCCTCCCCTCCCCTATATAAAGCGGGAGGGCCGCAGGTACTAGGGAGCTAGATGAGAGAGGAGGTGGGGAAACAAAGTCATCGTTCGTGTTGCTGCCGCCCTGCAAAAATCTGTGGAAGGAGGTCGCCGCCTGATTGTTGCCAAGCTGCCACCACTGCCGCCTGCCGTCGTGCGCCATCATCACCATCTGCAAATTACCCCCCAGTCATCGCGTCAAAATTCCCCCTCATGTGGCTCCTAACCCCCCACAGAAGCTTCAAGAAGCTTCTTGAAGCTTCAAGAAGCTTCTTGAAGCTTCAAGAAGCTTCTTGAAGCTTCTAAGGGGGGCTCCTCTAAGCCCCCCTTCCTATACCCATATCCCTTCTACTCTTTCATTTCACCCCCGGGTTTTTAAAACCCTCAAGCCCTTCCTATACTTTACCCTTTTCACCCCCTCCCGGTTTTACCCCATTTGGAATCCTTTTACCCTGCCCCGGTCATAAGGCCTTAACCCCTTCCCGAGGGCCGTTAAACCCCCACAACCCTTGGCCTCATTAGCCCACAAATCCCTTCCCCGTGCCTAAATTTGTAAAGTCCCTTCTTGTGTTTCCTTGAAACCGTATTGCACCCCCCTCATATTCCTTTTAACACACCCCCCCTAAGCCCTTTCTGACCTCGTGTTCCCTTTTCCTTACATACCCTTCTCTCTCTCCCCCCCTACTATAAGCCTTCACCCTTCACCTTTCCCTCTCACTTCCAGGTTAAAATCCCAAAAACCTTTACTACTCTAAAAATTCCCTTTCCATACCTTTTACCCAAAGCCCAAAGTTCTCCAAAGGTTCATGTGGTTGCAAAGCCACACTCACCCATAACCTTTTTGCTGTGTATATACCCTATAGGGCCTTCTTAGGCTTTATAAACCTTTCCCTCTCCGAAGAAGCTAAGAACCTAAAGGTCTTATTATTCCTTCTCGTGGTCAATCATTTAAACGGCTCCTTGCCTCGAAAGAGAGATGGTGGAAATCCGAAAGAAAGAGTAAAAGCTGCCTTCACATTCGAACTGTGATGCCGGCTAAGAAAGTCCAAGGAGTAGTTGTGGGAGGCTCATCTCCCGGTATCCATGTGGATATCTCACCCCAAAACCAAGTTTTTCCTTCTTGGTTTTATATCAGTTTTAAGTCAATCACGCAAAGATGAATTGTTAGGGATAATATATATATTTTTTCCGAGTTATTTACGATGAAGGAGTTTAGTTTAATTGAACATGCAAAAATGATAATGTATAAAACATAGTTCCTTTGAATAGCATCATGCATTGAAAAAAATTATGAGCAAGATTATCTATCTACTATAGTAGTATATTTTGGTTAAATCTTGAAGGTAAAAAAACTGCATCTTGCACCATTAGCCCCTATTCCTTTTTGCAGCGAATCATCATAGAAGATGAAATTCATGAAAGGTTTCTTACATTGCTTGAATTCTAGGAAGTTGTCATTGCTAATTGCATATCTTAGCAAGGAAAGGATTGTTATTTGGCATGAGTTTCGTTTGCAAGGAAAAATGAATATTAATTGAATTTACGTAACCTCAAAGCATTAAAGTTTAGGACTGAAAAATCAATTGTCACAAGGATAACAAATCATGCCGAGGTGACCTCAATATTACCTTCTAAAAGATAACCGAATTAATGTAAACTTAGAAATACCTATGCTACGAAATATTCCTTGGGAATGATTTAAAGACCAAGAAATGTTTATACCTTAAATACTTGACTATCTTCCCTGATTGTAGGGTCAATAAATTCGTAAATGTAAAAGAACTAGGGTTTGTCCCTGAGGTTCTTAAAAAGAGACCCTAGGTCCGACAAACTTCAGCCTAAAGAAACTAAAACGGATTATTTCATCGTATATTACGATGCAAGACTTGTGCAGCAAGTACGAAGTCATATAGTCTTGTGATTGATTCACAAGAAGAAAGGTTAAATACCCTCAACAAGGATGGCGGATCCTTACGCAAGTTATCTTGCAAAAGGATGTATTCTTTGATATCCTTCTAAATAAGGAAAGTTAAAAACCAGAAGACTAAAGTATCCAATGAACTTAATGGTTGACCAAGTTGGGTTAATAAGGTACGCCCAACCCAGAATATAAGAGATCTTGCCAAGTTGCAAGACACCTTGGAACAAGTGCTGATACATTCGAAAGGAAAGAATCATTCCTTAGCAGTTTGCCAAACAACAAGGTTGATTAATGGAAATGTTTGTGCTTGCTAGAGATTTTAGAGCACTATTTAATTTATGAATTACAAATTAAATGAATATCTATACTTCAGGTTGAAGGCCTGAAGGGAGGGGAGTTTCAGTTACCCCTGACTGCCTGCCTGACCCTAACCTAGGGGGTTGTTGACCGCGCCGGGAACGTGGACCGTACCCGCCGCGAGAGGTCTCTCCGTTGAGCTCTACTTGGAGTAGGAGGACGCTTGGGTGCTAGGGGGAGCTCTAGCCGTAAATCCCTCGCCTTCCGAGTCCTGCACAAGAGGCTAACGTGACTCGGGATTGGATCTCGAGGCCCGTATACTAGTTTATGGGCAGAAGCTTGGAATAGTGATCCCTGTGGATTACCGGATAGCCTTCGAGCATATTATGGACAAGCCTATGGGCGGAACTCCTTGTATTTCAAAGATAAAAATGATGATATGTTAATAAATAACTTGTTTGATATTGTTTTTATATATCACGTGATAAGATTATGTGTTCAAACAAGTGTGATTGCTTCATTAATTATTTTTATCCCTTAACTACTTAACCTTGCAACCCTTCTCCTTTTAACCTTGGAACTAAATATGAGGTTCCACCTCCAACAAACACGAAGGAATCCAAATTTTAATTCATATGGAAAATGTGGACAAGTCACCTCTAACAACAATCTAGCACCCCTTAAGAAAGATCACTTTGTAATCAATTAGAGACCATAGTAGGTTTAACATCCACTTGGTTTAGAGATAGTGAGAGGTAGGGGAGAGTATAACTCGATCCCCCCTATCTATAAAGTAAAATATAAGCTTTTGCTCCCTAAAATGGTATTGGACCTAGAAACTAGTTCTATCGATATTGAGTCGTCTTGAAATAATTAGCTCTATCTACCTAGGCCATAGGCATTCCATCATCGAGATCGAAGTCTTCCACTTTTCTCGATTGGGTTTATTGTAGTTTTCTAATTAGCATACTACCATGCTGTTTGGACACATAAAAGTAGCTTTCTTTATTATTCAATTAAATAGGTTTCATTAAACTCAATCCTTAGTATAACAAATAATTTAGGCATCAAATATTGTATTTCATAATAGCAATCAAAACCTTCAAGTCCAGAGTGTTACAAACACATCTTTTTGAAGAAAGACATTATCCATCCTAGGATAGGATCATCCAATTCCACATAATTGTATTGTATGTTATTACACTCCATCTATGGTCAATATGAAATTTACTAGCTCAAAGCCCCTTTTGAGCTTCCTTGAATCTTAGGAGTTGTCTTGCATAACAAGGTTACTTATCACTCGGCCCTTTAACCTCTCAAGTGCTCAAGTGATCAAAACAAAACAAATGCCCATATCTCCCTCAAAAGCATAGAACTCCCACCCAAATGTTAGTTTTTCCATACATTGTTAGGTACTAAGAAGCATTGGTTTAGGGATACCAAGTCCTGAATCACTATATTTCATAACTATTATAAACACAAAACCATAAGATACATATCTCATCATTCTCAAATCTAAAAAGTAGATATATTGTTTTTAAGTTGTTTTGTATCATACCATTAGATTATCTTGTACCAAAAAAATACATACCTTGAACTAGCTAGATCATCATCCATCTCTCCACATAATGCTAGGAAGAATTGCAATCATTTGA
This sequence comes from Lygodium microphyllum, assembly GCF_053477565.2. Taxonomy (NCBI): domain Eukaryota; kingdom Viridiplantae; phylum Streptophyta; class Polypodiopsida; order Schizaeales; family Lygodiaceae; genus Lygodium; species Lygodium microphyllum. The sequence continues at coordinate 39,449,848 of NC_141149.1, read as the reverse complement.
GCATGGGATTTGGTCCATCAAATTCATTATCTATCAGGAAAAATACATAAGCTAAAATACATAGTAGTCTTTACAAAACTCAAAATTCAAACTCTCAAGTATTAAGTTTTTTTTTTCTTGAATGTGTTGAATTATCCTCACCAACTTTTGCTACATTCATGGGCTTTGAAATGGCAAGATCAAAAGAGAAAGTTGCTTTAGGAGAGAGTAAGCAAGCCTTAGCTACCCTTCATAAATGAAGAGTAGGAAAAATATAATCTCAATATGGAGACATGGAAGCACCACTAACTAAGATACTAATAAATTCAAAACCTTGCCAAAGGGATAGCCATAGATCAAAAAGGGATAGCCATAAATTCAAAACCTTGCCAAAGGGATAGCCATAGATCCAAAAGGAAATGATTTGGTCAACAAGTGTACCTTACAATAATAATTGGAGAAGTTTGAAGGCATAGTTGACTACAATAGATGTAATAAATTTCTCACATCTTACGATCCCAACATAAACTAGAGTAATTACAATAGAGTATCCAATTGGTTGGCTTCAAGTAGAGAAACCACTCTGAGCTGATGTGGTGCATAGAGCTTTAAACTCATTAGAGAAGAAGAAAAAGGTGCCAAAAAGAAAATAGATGTCTTCATTCCATTAGATATGGTGAAATAGGATGTGAAAAATGATGGCGTGAGGATAGAGAAAACTTTATACACAATTATTGAGACCCAAGTGAAGCTAATCTCCACACACTTTTCAAAAGCACTAGATACAATTCAACTATGTGACCATAGCTTGGATACTCTGGATTGCATATCTCTCTAAACCATTCTCCACGAGGAAGTTATGTGATTAGAGAAACCTGAGTCTGCATACCATATGTCATTCTTAGATGAAGCATCAAAAATCATAGTATTTGTAAAATGTTGTATGAAAAAAAGCTATTCACTTCTATTATCGTTTTTTTTGCAAGTGGAAGCATAATTTTCTTGTTTTTTTTCATTTTTTCAATTTTTATTTGAAATAATTAGAAGAAATATAACCTTTTTCACTAGAATGTCAGCATTCTCTATTATCACCAAAATTATATTATTGTTAGTTAAAGCCTACCACTTGCCCTCTTTGGCTCCCCCTTCCTCAGGACTATCCTTCCCTATTTTGCTATGCACCATAACTTTGATCACAACCACCACCTTGGCCTTGGCCATGACCTCAACCTTTGCTAGTAAAGTAAAACACCTATTTAGACATGCTCTTACTTTGAGAAGTAGAGAAATCCAAACCAAGGTTCTTGTCCTCAAGTATTGGCATAGAAATCAAATATGCAAAGTCATGCATAACATTTTTGGTATTCATAAATGACCTAAAGCTCTTTTACTCATTTCCAAGTCCATTTAAACATCACTACAAGGGAATAGGGATATAGCAATGAGTGTTTCCAATGCAAATAAAGACACTACTTTGTGGAAAAAAAAGCAAGTGAAACCCGAGCGTAGCATTTTGCTACAAAGAGTTTGAGAGAGAGTGAAAGAGATTGTGGCTTTGGGAGGGAGAGGGAGAGGGAGAGAAAGAGAGAAATAGAGAGAAGGAGAGCTTGTTGCTGTCACCGCTACCCACCGGTGTCCGTGAAGAAGAGGGTTAGTTAGAAAACTAAAGCTGCTCTTCAAGGGAAGAGGGTGTTTAAATTGTCCATGGATTATTTAAATAGCAAAGTGGTCTTGTTTAGCCAAGAGAATTCCATTAAAAATCTGAAATGCTAGATTAGGTCAAGTTAGGAATGATCGAATGTCAACTATCCTAGTGTGTCATCCTAGATCCAAATCAATGTTATTTTAGGGGCCCTAAGTTGAGAATATCCCTTATTAATAAAGTGGTCGATACATATTATTCCCCCTCATTTCTCACTGTCTTCAAACCAATGCAATGTTCTACTTAAGTTTGAGAGATGATAGCAAAGTAGTTATCTTAAGCTAATGTTAGATAACCATGGTAGAAGACTATAGTCATGATTAAGGATTGCTTTAATGTTGACCTTGTGGGGTTGAGGTGGAACTTTCCTTAAGAAGTAAACTTAAGTAGCTTGAGGTATTGCAATTTGGTTATTACAAGGGAGTTTTGGGCGAAAGTAACATTGATTACCTCTTGATAAATTTGTGCCATTAGGATTTGGTGGATAGACATGTTACAAATATAGATATACACCTACATATGACTATAGTCTCTAGATCTGCAAGGCCATGCACTCTCTAGATTTTGGATAAAAAAGGATCAACTTGTGCACACCTTAGATTGACTTTACAATCTTTCTACATTATGAAAGGTGTTGGATATAGAATGGCATGCATTGCTTTATCAATTCCGATCATCTTTCCTATATTAGAACCAACCTTGAGTAGATATAGTGGATGGGAAATCTAAAAGTTGTTTAATGTTTATTTTGAAGGAATCTATGGTTAACCATACTATTAATGTATCTAATTTCCATGGCTAAATCTTTATAATAGGATTCTTATCATGATGTAATGGCTCTTAGCTATTGGAAAAACTTAAATAAAAGATGATTCTTTGCCTTCTACTTGTGTAAGATCAATAGCTCCTAAAAAATTATGTTAAAATGTAAGAAGATTTATATGGAATCTTTATAATGTATATCAAACTAGTTCGTTATCTACTGTAAATCAACATGTTTCAATTGATGTTAAGTCTATTGAGTTATAAGAGAAGAAATATCTTCTCAATGAAATTAAAAAAGAAAAAGAGAATGAGAACAAAAATCAGTTGTTTTTCGTAACGTAGACAAAATGGAAAACCATGATGGCCGTGATGTTCAAGATCGTGAGGTGTATCTTAATCAGCATGTCCCGTGTCCTTGCTCTCAACGCAAGCTAGCAATCAGACGAAAGAGTTTCTTGTCTGTAGAACACATACAATGCTTGGGCGAGTTCCAATCAAAGATCATTGATCATGTGATCTCAGACTTTGAGAAAATGGTAAGAAAATTGTGTATCAATCATATCTTACATTCACAAACTAATTGAATATCATATACAAAATCACTAGACGTGGACGTAAAATTTATACAGGGAGGTGAAGTCTCATCACAAGGAGGAATGCACCTATTGCGGCTAGTTAGAAGAGTTTGTGGTTGTGCAATGGATGGAGTGCCTGAGCCAATCCACCACTTGGAAGCACGACTAAATCTATACTGTCAATACCAAAGGAGATAGGCAACCTTTCGAACCTTTCTCCAATCTTGGAACCTAAGATGGAAGAAATGATTGATGCCCATGGATGCTAAGACATATGATCTGCTAAGAGAGAGAGTAGTCTCTCATGAAGGGATGGAGGTCTCTACTGATGAGGAGTGGAAATTCTCGAGGGGATGTACTCCAAAGGTGACCACATGTTTTATAAGCTATCGTATCTAGATTCTACATGTAACAACTAATCTAACAATTTCAATGTATAGTATAAGATATACAATGCGGTTGGTCATGGGGACAAAATTTTCACCTCAAGTGCATCGACAAAATGCGCTCCACAACGGATTGTGGTGTCATGGCAAAGTTTGAGAAAGATAGCTAATGGCGAGCCACGAATCCAAACATTATTATAGCTGAGATGGAGTATTTTGAAAACTTGAAAAGTGTTATCTTAGTGGATTACCGTAGCTTCTCCATGATCATATTCAATGTGCAATGGTTCAAAGTGATATTGGAAGGAGTAGAGGCAACCATTTGGTAAGGTCCATCCGAATTTCTCGAAATAGACTCTGAGAAAAGATGGATGGGTCTATGTGACATGTTTGTCTTGCCGGTCCATTGTGAACAGGTGCATGAACTATTTTTTAAAATTTTTCCATGACACAAATATGTCACAAATGTTGAATCTCTCTTATAATTTATTTTGAATAGGTAATTTTCAATCCAAACCCCCAACAACCTCAACGGTGGTATATTGTGCCTTCAGCTCCTCGAAATGCAAGAGTGTATAATGAAAGTAATGTTTCTAGCACAGATGAGGACAATATGGAGATGGAGGGGTCGATATTGCAAGGGGTGGAGATCGAAGATGGCTTGGAGCGTGTCAAGGAAGCAGAATCGGGTAACAATGACAGAAAGACAGGAGGCCAAGAATTCTTTGAGAACCAGGTGGACTCATCCTCTTGTGGTGACCTATCTATCAACCTTTCAATGTATGTAGAGTTATGCTAGGAGATTGACATGGGACCATAGGCTATGTCATACTTGCAGCATCCGCCTACTCAATTTGTTCATGAATTTATTATAAGGGTACTCTAGAATATACATTTTAAGTAACATAATTTTTTTAAGAGTTTTATTATCATGATTTTCTTAAATCTTTATATTGATTATGGTAACATCACTTTCTGCATGTGCAGGTGACCTTTGACGATATTTGGAGAGTAGGATGAGTGGAGGGATGAGTGACGAGGAGTTGTAGGAGATATTCACACGTATGTCTCTAGATCAGATGGCCCGACTCAAATACATGGTGGACCAAATGTCTCTTGAACACCATCAAGCCGTTCTATTAGATCTACTTTGGTACGCTCTAATGCTTTGATTTCTACTAGATGAGGTTGATGTGACCTGAGCCTAGACGGAGGGAGTTGTTCTAGGAGGTGCTACAAAGATGTAGATGCTGTGAGCCTACGGTTGAATCGAGATACAAGTGCTACTCCTCGCTCTTGTGCAGGTTCGAGAGAGGATGGCTCAAGTGGTTGTTGTGGAGGCACCAATGCAATGTCTCCGTCTTGTCGTTTTGGTGGAGTTGCATCACATATAGAATTTGTCACACTTGAGGAGTTTCTGGTACATACCACAACAGAGGACTATATAGTAGCATCCCTACATGAGGAGTTTCTGGTACCCACCACAACAGAGAGGTTTTTCACAGGGTGGATGATGGAGTGCATGCGTATGTACATGTCATATAGACGATTGCACACAAGGCACTCAAGAGAGGCACCTCAAAGCCCAAGTGGCTCTAGAGATGGATGACTAGCATAGACTCAAGGAGGAGGCTATAGATTCTCCAAGACGTTGGTGACAGCAGTGGGAGGCAATGAGGGCACCACTAGAGGCAAGGGTGGTCCATCGTCTTGGGAGTGGTGGTGGCCAAAGGACTTATCTGGAGGACTTTGTAAGTTTTTCTTTTGTTCTTCTCGCTTTCTTATTTGCAATATCGTGTGTACTAACAATCATGTTTCTAATAGTTGTATTCATTTTTCTTACAAACCAAAATTCCACCAGCTTAGAGACTCGATATACAAAGAGACACAGTCTCACTACATTGATCAATAGAATGTATACACATGGAGGCCCAGTAAGTCACTCATCATTCTTCTCTGTAGTTACTATTTTTATTAAAATGCATTATGTATGGTGGACTAATGTGTAGTTGTTCATTTTTCAGACTCCATTTGATGTTTCTTTGCATTGGAATGAGCTTTTGAATGGCAAGGATCTATAGCTCACACTTGGATTCGTGGAGTACACATCCTCTTCCTTTTTGGTCATGTGATTTATACAAGAATATTCTATATACTATGTTGTTATTATCCTTTGTATCTTGCCATAATTTCCATGATTTTTCATCAGCAATCTTGTACTTATTCTATGTATCAACCTTGTGGAATCAAGTACATTTTGCACTCCTCTTGATGACCATTGCACACTTGACAAGCTGCTCTACCACCAAAAAATAAAATTCCTTGTAACCATCACTATTAGTGTCACAAATTTATTGCACGTGTTGCTATTGGTGTCGCAATATGCATCGCAAACCGTCTCATTTAGCATTGGTATTTGCATTGCAAAACGGGCGCACGTAGCGATGCTAATATCGACACAAATTGTGACGATCTCATGGAGACGCTAATACCGACACATTTAGCGACAACATGGGCAATTTTTTGTATGAACATTTTCGTTGCTTTGAATGTTTTTATGAGGCCTATATCTTGTAGTGCATGCTTTCAAAATATCATCATCATCAACTACTACACTAATAAATCCAAGAGCTTTCACAATACTCTTGATCTTTAATGCATAATCATTGATGGATAAATTGTCTCTTTTAAGTCTTTTGACTTTTATGTTTACCTCAAAAAATATTGGAAATGTAATAAAGAAATATGTGCATACAACAAGCCTAAGGTATTAGAATTAGGGCTTATTATATCAGAAAGGAAATGTGACTATGCATATCATATTTTTGCACAATAATTAAGTACTATCTTGAGGCATCCATGTTGGGCCTCCCACCTTTGGAAGAGGTGAGTGTTTTTCTCCATAATAGCCTAAGAGGTGAGTATTTTGTTCAACTACCATCATCGTCTCCATTGTATTTCCTCTATGATAAAATTGTTCTTATAGCTATGGCTATTTTCTTATTTCTTGAGTATTTCATGAATATTTTCTTTGTGTAAGAACTGTGAGAGTTACCCTTCTTTACATATGATGGCTCATATGAAAGAGCTCATCAAAATTTTCATTTCAATCATGTTGGTCAAATTATTATGTGTGTTTTAGTGATCTAAAAGTATAAAATACGAAAACTTTTATGTTGGGAGGCCACCTTGCATAGCCCACTATTTTACCCTTATCTCATTGAGACTCTATCCAAATCATTCCCCAATGAAAATCTACTCAATGTACTTCTAAATAACACTCATTCTTCGCATCCCATTGATGCCTTTAAACAATATTATACATAACCACCAATCCATAATCCTCTTTAATAATGTTCCCATCCAATAGATGCTCCAAAGTAAAGATTATAGATTCAATAATTAAGAGAGGGCCAATTTGAGTATTTTCTCCTAAAATTTATTAAGCCAAATATCCTTCAATGCATATGATCTTCAAGAAATTTGAAAGCTTGTGCAAGCTTTAATTTCTATCTAGTTAAATCCTTCTTGAAAGAGAAGCATCAAGCCTTTGAACTTACAAAAATTATGATATTAACATGACGGATTATTTTTTATGCTGAGAATTGCTTAAAAATAGCCAAAAATTCCAAATTTCAAGGGAAAAATAGACTTCATTGAAGGCAACGGTTGCAATTAGTATGATTTTAAGCAGCAATGTCTTAAAGTGCTTAAAAGACCCACTAGATGACACTTGGTGAATTTTCATAAATTTTTGGTGTGTCAGACGAGACCTTGGGAGATGCCCGATAGTGGGGGACTTCGAGATGGTCAAGTAAAAGTTTCCAGATCATGAATCAGACACTGGACAAGGAAGCAGGAGTGCTCGAGCAGCCAAGGACAAAGGGTAGGTGGGAATAGGCTTTAGAGAGCCCAAAAGTCATGCCTTTTGGGGCTCCCTTTGGGGGCCCTAACAAAATCAAAATCATGGGGGGGGAGGGGAGGTGTATTTTTCAGTGCAGGCTGAGAGAAGGTGCCATTTTTTGCCACAATTGATGGAGGGGAGCTATGGCACTTACAAACAACCCCCAACTGATCTCATGCCTAAGATGCATCCTATATTTACTCCTCATCACCTATTTTCACTCATCAAATGGCTGTCTGATTGTGGAGATGCAGTATCAGTCTTTTTCTCTCCTCTTTCTCTCTGTTGCATAGAGGCACTTCATGTGGCAAGAATCAATAATAAGACAATCGGGAGATGGATGCTTGTCCGGGAGGCACCAGATTGTTCCAAGAGGCTGAGGAGGCTGAAGATCTATGCTGAGTCCATGGCTAGTTGGTCGATACACAGTCCTAATTAAATATTCAAAAAACCCGAAACATGCAAAAAGGCGGTATGGTCTATTTTATGAAAGAATTTTACTTGTTTTTTATCGTTCATGGTCTAAATGGTGTGCACATGAGCTGAAATTTTATTTGAATGTTCCTTGCATTATGTTTGAGGGCTGCAATCACTATTATGTAGAACTCGTATTGATTTACAGTAATTATAAACTTTTAAAACCCGAAAAAATACTAATTTTGATGGAAATGTGATAGTTTCTTTGATTTTGAGTGGAAAAAATGAGTGGACATGGGATAAAATAAGGAAAAATGATCAGTTTTAGTTTCAATGATTAGTCATCAGAAAAAAACTAGAAAATACCTATTTTCTTTTAAAAATAAATAGAAAAAATTGAAAAAAATGGGTTTCTTGCGTTTTGAAAAAATGAAAAAATGAGATCTATGTATGTGAGTGTCTGATGAGGCTGAAGCATGAGGTTAAGCCTCAGTTTGGCCCTTGTACTTTGTGTTAAAGTGTGTATTTATTGCTTTTACATACAAAAAATGACATAAAAGAACCTCTACACCTATGCAACGCAGTAAAATTTAAACGATGAGGGGGAGGATGATGTTATATAATAGCTTAAGCACTGAAATAATACAAAGTTTGATTTTTCTCCTTATTCATAACATTTAGGATGCGGTTTATTTGGAAATAATGGATCTAGCAACACGAGGTTCGCATTGGTGCTAGGTTCCTGCAACGAAGCATTGCGTATTAGCGAAATTCATTAGAAGGGTTGTTTTTACATAACACATAGGCTAATTTCAAAGCGTAATTGTTTGTGCATAATAAGACATCCACCATTGCATGAATCATACACATGGTATATATTCATGGCATGCATAGTAATTGGTTGAAGTATAAATGACCCATGCTGAAGAGAGTAAGGCACCCAAGCTGTAGGTCTAGATGGTGGGTCCAAGGGGACAAGTAAGTGAGGATTGGTACATTCCTAGAATGATATAATATCAGTACCAAGAGCGGAGTCTGTTTCGTATGTGTTATATGTGTTAGCGACGCATCGAGGGGCCAAACCCCAAGGTGTAGGAGGGTCGCAGTGGGGCAGTGGCAATGAGCGGAGGGGTGCCTCCTATGTTGTTCTTTGTAGTGAATAACACCAAAATGTGTAGGGTCTTCCTCTGAGGAGTCTAAGAAGGTTAAGGGTTGGACTCTAAACACGATACAAATGCAAAATGTACGTACGATGGCAGGGGCAATGTGTCATGTAGATGCTCCTGACCGCGAGGCCATGAGGTTGTCTTATGCATGTCAGAGGTCTGGCTAGTGCTATAGCCAGTGCTAGCCCATTTTAGGTCTCATTAGTGGTGCGTCTGCCGAGAGTTGCCAACAAGTGGGGTTCTTGAATCTAGGGTTTTTAGGGACCAAATATTCGGTTTATGTCCTCTGACAAGGACCGTCAAGCCAAAATACTAAAAGCAGAACGTGCTGAGAGGGCTAGATGGCAGTTGGAGATTGTAAGACGCTATTCTCCTCAAAGGAGCAGCCCGTTATGCATAAGCGGTAGTGGTTCTAGTAACCTAAGTGTTACGAGTATCTCTTCAAGTGCAAGTGGAAGTCTTAGTACTTCCCTACTTCCAATTAATCAACCCACAACAAGTGGGGGTGTAGTTGCACCTACACAAAATCCCCTTGTCAATCCGGTTGTAGCCATTGCACAACCCATCGCAATTCTAGTAGTAGGTACACCCGATTTACTGACATAAGGAGCACCTTTGCCCATTTTCCATGGGTTAGTAGAAGAAGATGGAGAGCTCCATATTAAGGAGTTTCAAATTCTCATGTTCAACTATCGGATCCAAGACAAAGGACACCTAATGATATTTTTCAACATGATGTTAAAAGGAAGAGTGGTAGTATGGTATCACGGTTCAGAAGCTAGAACCATAACTACCAGTGCCCAATTCTTCACAGCCTTCTGAAGAGAGTTTGCCCCTGAAAGGGGTGGGCATTATTGGTTACGTGTCTTGAATGTAACATGTCAAGAACCAAATGAGAATGTCAAGGCCTATGCCAAAAAACTAAAGTAAGTTTTTCGCAAACTTAATACTTATATCCCCATTCTAGCGGCTGCATAGTTACAATATTTCCTACATGGAATGGATTTTAATATCCAGGTGTAGCTTAGTAGTGTCACTTTGGCTGGCATTGACATTGCTATTACCCAAGTAGAAGGAGTAGAGTCATGCTTTCAAGTGGCTTATGCAGCAAGGATAAATTGGAATGGTAATAATTTGGCCTTGACTAATGGGAATCAAGGGGATCCCATGTCAAATGTGAATGGGAGAGGGAGTATCATGCCGAATTTGCCTATGTTACCGGCCCCTCTTAGTATGACTATGCCCATGGCTAGTGAGGCGGCCTCACTAAATAGTGGTGTGGAAGACAAACAATGAATCCTAATGTTGTCCCAATAGGTCAGCGGCCAATTCCTTATCAAGTAGTTAGGCCGATGGGACGAAAGATAGATGATCGCGGCTATGAGTTGAATGCCTCTAATATCCTTGCCAAAGTTAAGGACAATGCAATATTTGCGTAAAGTCTCGCCACTTAGTTGCTACCTGTTGGAGTAAGATCATTTCTCTCCAACAAGGGAGTAAACAACCAGGTCCACTTAACCATCGCGCACAAGGGAATAATCTCCAACAAGATGAGGGACCAAGATAAATACTGCAACGAGGAAAGGCTATTGTAGAGGAGTTGCCTCATGGTAGTGGAGTCAACCTTATTGAGGCCGTATATGTCAATGATTCTAAAACTTCTAATCTACAAGCCATAACAAGAGGTCAAAAGATCAAAGAGAGTGACAAAGGAATTGTAAAACCTGTCGCTAAGCAAGATGCTAGGGAAAAACGAGTCATGAATCCTGATATGGAAGGTGGACCTTTAAGACCTGTTGGTAGTAAAGTTGATCCCGAGAAGGATAAAGGGTTGCCAAGAAAAGAAGGTAAAGGCTAAAAAAGAGGCACCAAAGCTGATTGAAAGACCAAAGGAGAGAATGGTTTGGCATGAGAAGAGAACTTTGGCTAACTACCACAACTTTGACCTAGCAAGTTCTCTTTGTGAAGTTAAACCATGCATAAATCTCCTACAATTGATTAAACTTTCTCCAGGAGTACGCAAGGAATTCAAGAATATCATGTGTATAGCGTATATTGTAGAATCTTTGGGCACTACAGTGAGAGAAGATTAGTTTGATCATGTTGAAAAGCATTGCCCTAGGGTTCCAGTATATGTGGATGGAATATTAGTGGAGCATGCTATCGTGGACACTAGATCCTCCATCAATATCATGAGTTCAGCTTTGATGGAGAGGTTAGGTTTAGAGGTCCAAAAAGATGGCTCCACACTTCTTAGGATGGCTGATGATAGTCTAAGAGAACCGAACGGTTGCATCACTAAAGTTCATGTTACAGTTGTGAGCGTGAAATGCTATCTAGACTTTAGGGTGATAAGGTTTGCATGATGTCCTAGCTATCGAGTTTTTGCTAGGCAGGCCATGGATTCTACGGACAGACTGTCAAGTTGATATACCCGCTAGTTGAGTGATTCTAGGTCAAGGTGCCCATCATGTAATAGTGGATTCTTACCCTGAGTCTCCTCAAAGTGAGAGAGCTCCATCATCCTCCACAAAACTAGAAATAGTAGATGATCCATCTGGTAGTGAGACGTCATCGAGCGATGGATCTAAAGAAGGGTCCACTATGGAGAATATTTATCAGATAACCTTGAATGAGTCGATAGATCCTCAAGATCGAATAAGAGATGCGGATGTTATTGAGTTGGACCTTGGCACCCCTAATGATTCGTGGCCAATCAAATTAGGTTCCATGCTCAGTGCGAAAGAGAGAGAGGACTATGTGTCCCTGATTCAAGAGTTTCGTGACATCTTTGCTTGAAGCTATGAAGAACTTAGGGGTATTCCTCCCAGTCATCTGGCTATGCATACCATTCCTGTAAAGGAAGGTATCTGCCCTATACGTCAAAAAGTAAGGCCTAGGCCTTTTGAACTAAGGGAGGGGTTGTTTGAAGAGCTTCAGAAGTTGCGAAAGATGGGTTTGATCTTCCCAATTCAGCATACTAAATGGTGTTTGCCAGTTGTGATTAGAAAAAAAAACAATAATCAAATCCATCTTTGTGTAGACTTTAGAGAGCTAAATAAATAGACTATTAAAGATTACTACCCATTGCCATTTATTGACCAACTTTTGGATTAATTGGCGGGTAGGGAAATATATTCGTTCATGGATTGCTTTGCAGGGTATAACCAAATGGTGATTGCTGAGCAAGACAAGCTGAAAACGACATTTATCACTATCTTCGCTATCTTTGCATACCATGTGATGGCATTTGGTTTATGTAATACACTGGTTCATGGCAAAGAACAGCCGACAGGACCTTTGGTGACATCTCCCTAGAGGAGTTGAAAGTATTCATTGATGACCTGGGGGCAGCCACCGTAAGGGAAAGGTAGTTGAATATTTTGTGGAAGTGTTTCGAGTGTTGCAGACAATTTTGCAAAGCTCTCAACCCATGGAAGTGCGTCTTTCAAGTGCCTTATGGGCTGTTATTAGGCCATGTGGTCAGTTTCGTAGGGATTGCGATTGACCCTTAAAAAATCAAGGTCATAGTCACCATGAGTCCGCCACGTACTCCAAAGGAAGTGCATAGGTTTGTGTCATCGGTAGGGTATTATTAGAGGTTTATCAATGCCTTGGTAGAAAGAATGTTGCCACTGACGAACCTATTTTTCTTTAACTGTCTGTTTGGATGGAATGATGCTTGCAAAGTATCTTTTGCCAATGTGAAGCAAGAGATTGTCAAAGCACATGTTTTAAAAGCACCTAAAAGGGGCAAAATGTTCTATATATTTTCAGCAGCAACCATGTATAGTATTAGCTCCTGCTGCTTATCCCAAATTTGGGAGGAGAAGTGGTATCATCCGATAGCTTTTGCTAGTCAAAAGTTGGGTATATCAGAAATTAACTACACCTATATGGAGAAGTTATGCCTTGCAATGGTATTTGCAACCAAAAAGTTTTGGAACTACATTCTTTATGAGATTAAGGTGGTTTTTTATACGAAGGCGGAAGGGCTTAGATTGTTGTTGAATAAGTTACAGCCGCCTGATCGTTCAACAAAGTGGTTAATCACTTTGCAGGGATTTGATTATGAGATTAAGGTCAAGCCGTCGAAGCTACAAGGCATTGTAGAGTGTCTTGTGGATTTCGGAAAGCCAAAAGAGATCTCGGCTGAAGGAAGTGACATGGAAACTTTGTTCAAGATTGATACGATGTCTATTCCCTCCTGGTATGTTGCTATAACGCACTATCTTTCTACAGAAGAGACTAGAGCTACTTCATCAAAATCGGAGAAGAGAAAAATTAAACAGCATGCATTGAAATTTTTCTTGATTGCATGAACACTATATCGACAGGGTGTTGATGATATCTATCTCGATGTGTGATGCCTGATGAGGTTACATTTATACTGGAAGAGTGCCATGACTCCGCTTGTGGAGGGCACTTTGTTGGGCGGTTAATAGCATAGAAGGCTTAAGAACTGGATATTGGTGGTCGTCCATCTTCCATGATTCATTTGACTATGTCAAGAGATGTGATACATGTCAAAGACATGACAGTAGAGAGAATAGGAAGCTTCCACTTACGTCGATTATGGCTACCCTTCCATTTGAGAAGTGGGGCATTGATTTTGTGGGACCTATTATCCCATCCTCTACTACTCAGAAAATATACATTATAGTAGCAACTGATTACTTTACAAAGTGGTCAAAAGCACAGGTGACGAGGCATGACAATGCAAAAGAAACTGCTAGTTTCCTACTTGAGCAGTTTATCTGCCATTAGGGGAGTTTTGAGGTCTCGAAAATGCCCTGTAAGAGATCCTAGAGAGAGAAAATAATTTACGAAATAAAATCATTTTATAGAATTTTTAAAAGGTTTATATTTTGGTAAGTTAAAATATCAAAATTTGTTAATAAGTCATTGTCGTGATATTCTCGTGGTCACATCAAACCTAGAAATCTAGGTCGCCATAAAGTTGGCAAGGTTGTCATAATGAAGATCTTACCTCTCCTCATTAAAGTGAAAAGTAATATTCAATTTGAATTTTGGTGGATACTCGATTGCCTCCCTCCATCGTTTCTCCATCGTTTCTATCTTCTTTTTTTCTCCTCCTTATTAGTCTCTTCTTTGTTTTCGTTCTTGCTTCTAATCATATCCTTAGCTATGGATCAATCACCCAATGATCTCTGTAACTCAACTATGGATCAATCATCTAATGATCTCTGTAGCTCTCATAAAAGACCTCTCTATCATCTTCATATTGAGTTGGACAGTGAGTATGAACCAATAAGAAAGAGAACAAAATCTATCACGGTTACAGAGTCTATGAAACATATACCGAGGTTTGAAGGAAAGAAGAATATTTATCTTTGGTTAGATGGAAAGCTATATCCCAAAGATCCTAGCTGAAATAGCACTCCTCCTTTCTATAATAGCTCGTCATTAATGAGGTTTATTGGTGATGGCTACAATGGATTTTTAGGTTATACACTTAATCTTGTTGCAGAAAAGGATATCCTTGGACTAGAGAATCATCTTTTGATGAAACACAATATAGAGTTGTTGCAGAAGCTAAAGGATTGTCAACAAAAAATTCATTCATTGGAAAAGTGTATCAAAGCTTATCAACAAAAGCAAACTTTATTAGGCCTTCGAAATCAACAAAGAGCTCTTAAAAATATTGAGAATCTCAAACGAGGAGGAGGAGGCTGTGGTAAAAGAATCCAAGCAGCAATGTATATTTTTTTTCACTTGAAAAATCTTAAATATGGCTTTATTTAAACTACTTGCATTGATTTGTGATATTAATTTTGCTTAGATCTCTTCTACAACCAAATGCAAGTGAAAGAGATTCTTTAAAAGCAGCTCAGTTTTATTATCATCTTCTTCCTTCAGTAGTTTCAAAGGATATTTTGGAGAAGAAGAAATTTAAAAAGGCAAAGAAACAATGCTTGGAGTCATTTGTAAAGGATCATTCTTTGGATTCTGAGTTAGTATAGAAGACACTGGATAGTATTGGTATCAGTCGAGATGCTTATATGCAACTTTTCCAGCTTTTACAATCAAATATGAAGCAAGGATGGGTACACAATTGCATACTTCCGAAACCATTTGTGGTTAAGACTATCAGACAGAGAGTTAATAACAAAGTGATGGAGATTCTAGGTGAGCCTTTTCATATCAAGGCTAGCTTCAAGGGCAAGAAAAAGGAGGTTACATTCAATGAATTTAACAATATTTTCCTTGACTTGCCCACCCTACAATGCTTAATGATCAAATTTTATGACTTGTCAGTAGGAGAGGCATAGGGAGTGGCTAGATTTGTGATTAAACTTGATGAAAGTGAGATTCTGAAATGTAAAAAATTGGAGAGAATCTCTATCATCTTGATGAATAGAGCACTTTCGTCATGTCATTGCAGTCACTCAACATCATTTAGTGTTCAATTTGAATATAACATCTGGTGGCTAGGAGCATTTGAGGTAGATATTGAGAATTTTGATATACTATATTGGGTTTTTCATCAAACATCAATACCTAATGTTATTCAAAGGCAACAAGCAGGAGAAGAGCTATTTGTTGAAGGATTTGGGAACTACAGGATTGAGTGGCACATAGCTGGTGACCTAAAGACACTCAAATGTATGTATAATGTATCAAAGGGAGCTAACTCGAGATCTCCTTGCTTATACTGCATGTCACCAGCTGCAGAGTTAAACTCAAGCAATTGGAATAGAACTCCCTCTAGGCACAATAAGGATCCACAGTTTAAACCAGTCTTGGACATTCCTTTAGCGAATGCCCATATTTGTACACTTCATGTACTTTGCAGGATAATTGAAAAGCTTGTTCACCTCTATATAGGATTTGCATGGAAGTTGAAGCCATTATCAAATAGAACAGATGCTATAGCAAAGGTTGAAAAAGTTCTCTCTGCAATTGGTTTGCATGGTGGCAATGTTGTTATTGAACCAGATCTTCAAAAGTCTAAGGATGGTAATTGTGTCCCAAAAAAACCATCTATTGGTAGAGTGAAGGCTAGAAGGTTTCTAGGCTTTCATGGGATACTTGGCAAGATAAACTCGAGAAATGGTGGCTCAACTATTAAATTTAATCAGTGGAAATCCCTACATAATGCAGTTAAGGATCACACTGATAATGGACAAGCTCGAAATAGAAAAGCTAAAGTTTGGGAAACACTAGACAAAGTGTTTTTTTATTATGATAAGACTGAATGGAATGATGATGATCTCAAAGACTTTAAAAACCAATTGAACCTTTTCAAAAAGGCGATGATAGAAGCTTGGGGTGATCAACACTTTACTCACTATATGGTAAGAAGTTTGTATATGTTTGTTTCTTCATTGTCGAACTCATATAATGTTTTTTAATAACTTTCTTTATTTGTTGACTATACAACATATTCTATACAACCATGCTCCATACTTTATTAAACAATATGGATCTCTATCTATCTGGTCAACCCAAGGTATGGAAAAATCACATTATCAAGCAAGAACAAAATATTTCAGACACACAAGACATGGAGGTGGAAGACACAAAGCCAACAGTTTATTAGAGATCTTTCAATGGTTCTATCGACAAATTTGGCATAAATTCAAGCTTAAAGATACAACCACATCAAGCAATACATCATCTTTAGCAAGGACTATACAAATTGTTACCCAAAGAAGAAAAGATAGATATTTAAATTCTTGTGCAAAGCAAAGATTTACAGAATGGTTACAAACCAAACAAAGAGTTGGGAAAAGATGGGTTTCAAGAAACCCTTAATCTTTGGCATCTTCTAGTCTGATTGTGTTGCAGAAGAGTCCTTAGTTTCAGGCACCTCAACAGGGCCTTCAGAGGAGTCCTTGGTTTCAGGTAGCTCGATAGGGCCTCTAGAGGAATCTTTTGTTTCATCCCACTCAATAAGACCTCTGTATTTCAAAAACTCTTGTTTCCGATAGCCTGGAAGAAGCTTCAAATTCTTACTATCTCCTACATAAGAGAGCAAATAGGAGCCAAGAACTCCAAAATATCCAGCTCTAGATCCACTGTATCCGGGCATGAAGCCAAAAACTCTTATGGCTTCTTCCTTCTCCACCAAAATGATCTTGTCCAAACCTCTGCTGAAAACTTGAGATCCAATTACCTTTGAGATAGCTCTCAAAGCCATCATTGGTAGACTTGGAGAGCTTGACAATCTACTATGATATATTACAATTGTTTGATTGTTTAAGTTTCCAATGTAATGGCCAAGGCTTTGATTTTTTCCAAGATTCATTGGCCTAGAGTCCTTGGCCCTTCCAAGAAAGTTGTCTAGATCTTCAATCTCAATCTATAGAACAAATCACAACAGTACAAGATATAAGATATTTATCTATAATGCATAATAAAGTCTAACATAAACTCAATGGGTAACTTCGAATTATATTTCATACCTTAGGGTGTTCGTCTTCTTCAAGAAGACTATCATCATAAAGATTTATTGAACTCTTGGGCTTCTCATCTAATGGAGACTTCAATCTCTCCTCATACCCTACATCATCAATATGAAGTTTCTTCTGGACCTGCAAGAACTCTTCTTCTGTAGGTAGCCCCCCCTTTTTGTATTCTATGATCTGATTAATACATGTATGTAAGGCTATAGAGCTATCTTGGAAATTCTCTCCCTCAACATCAAGACTTGCTAGTGGTTCTTGTTCATAACCTATATGTTTCTGGACCTGCAAGAACTCTTCTTCTGTAGGTAGCCCCCCCTTTTCGTATTCTATGATCTGATTAATACATGTATGTAAGGCTATAGAGCTATCTTGGAAATTCTCTCCCTCAACATCAAGACTTGCTAGTGGTTCTTGTTCATAACCTATATGTTTCTGGACCTGCAAGAACTCTTCTTCTGTAGGTAGCCCCCCCTTTTCGTATTCTATGATCTGATTAATACATGTATGTAAGGCTATAGAGCTATCTTGAAAATTCTCTCCCTCAACATCAAGACTTGCTAGTGGTTCTTGTTCATAACCTATAAAATTCATGTCATTTTTGCCCCAACCTGCAAGGATTGCTAAGCAATAATCTTCTCTAAGATAAAAAAGATGTTGAATATCATTTAGCAACACATATCTTTTCTTGTTGATAAGATAAGTGGGAAATGTTGGAACACAGGCAAGAGGACCTTCTTTATCAACCTGTGCACTTGGCTCGATCTCCTTTTCTTCCACCATTGTGATATTGTCACTCTTGAATAAACCTACATCAAAACCTTGGACAAGTTGATTCTCAACATCTTCTTGGAACATCTCCTCCTTCTCTTCGACCTCCTTATCCATACTTGCAATATCCTCTAGCTTTCTCTATTGTTCTATATCTGGAGAAGAATTTTCCATGTACTGAAGATACACAATAAACCCAACGTCCTTGTGGATCAGAAGGCATTGGTGTTGGTACCTGTGGAAAGGGCAACATGTTTCTTTCTTTCTAAATTCCTCATCAATGAGGTTGAACCTGCCTAGCAAAGTTGACCTGGATGTATTGGTGGCTCCCATGACATCACTATAATGAACAAATCCATTGACTTCCAAACCTTGCACATGTCTATCATAAAAACATATATACTCCTTAAGTTTATCTTCAAGATAATCCAATAACTCCTTCAAATCAAAAGGAACATTGAAAATTTCCCTGATATAGCCAAACTTGGAAGAATTTCCAGTGGTGTGTAAGAAATCAAAGAGCCTATCATCAGATGTCTCAATTATCTCCTCTCATCCATTCCTTCCAGAGAAAGCTTCCTCTTTGTCATCTTGACCAGAAAAATATTTATCCCTGAAAAAAAAGCAGAATAGAACCAATATCCAATAAAACAAGATGGAACCATGGAAAGAGGCCCCAAAATTGATTTTCCAAGACAAAAAAATCAAAAAAGGAGAATTTTTTTTAGTTGACCGGTGAAACTCAAAAATTCAAGTATCCAAGGTAAATGCCTGTGAAGAAATCGCGTTTCACCGGACACTACCTTGAAGACAAAAATTATTCCAATATCTCGCCGGTGAAACGCGATACTTAGCAAAATATCACTAACAGAGACATTGTTTCGCATTTCACTGGTCAAAAGATGCAAATCAAGAAGAGAAACATGAACTATAAATTAATTCTATGGAAACACAAAAATTGATGATAAAATCATTTTTGGAAAAGCTATGCTGCTTTTAAAAGATAGAAAGCACATAACATCTGTAATTGTTCAAGTGTTATAAAAAATCCTTTCTATAATAATCAAATTTATTTTGTTAAAATACTTGTAATAAAAAAAATTGTTACCTATCAAAGATTGTTGAACTGCTCTCCACACAGGAAGCAAGGACCTTGAAGGGAAGTCGAGATGAAATTTCGGCAGAAAAGAAGACAATGTCGGAGAAATGGCTTTAAAATACTTTTATATTGACCGTTAAGCATGTGGTGATAGTTCCAACAAAAAAAAT
The DNA here is from genome assembly GCF_053477565.2 of Lygodium microphyllum. Lineage (NCBI taxonomy): Eukaryota > Viridiplantae > Streptophyta > Polypodiopsida > Schizaeales > Lygodiaceae > Lygodium > Lygodium microphyllum. The sequence continues at coordinate 39,430,485 of NC_141149.1, read as the reverse complement.
TGTGTAATAATGAAAAAATACATGTACACGTGTCTCACTTAACACACCGTATCAAACTCCTCAGAAGATGTGCGCACTCTCTTTTTCCAAAAATATGTCACACATGTGTTACATAACCCTTTTCCAAGTTTAAAAAAAAATTCCGGTAAGCGAGAGTACGTCACACGTGTGTTATTAACACTTTGCGAAGAACGTTGAGTCCATGCAAACTCACCGCCTTCACCTTTCATCGCATTTCATCGCTACTCGACCTTTACCTTTGGTGTTCCTTCCAACCTCCAAGCATTTCCTTCCAATCTCCAAGCATTTCACTGCTTCCCCAACAAAGGAAACCTTCGAGCATATTGTCGTCTTTAGGTTGAGATTGTGAAGAACAAGCTAAAAAGAAGGTATGGTTTCTGCATCTTGCTTTTTAGTAACAGGCTCCATTCAATGCATTCTTTTGATACTTTTCCTTAATCCTTTATGTTATTATGAGCTTATGACCACTACAAAAGAATTTTTTCCACAGTGGGATCATTCCTTAATGTTGTGGAGATTTAAGAAAATCTTCAAATTTCTTCCCTAATTCTGTGAATATTTTATGTAATCTTAAAATCTTTCCTTAGATCAAAGTTCTTTTTTCTTGGTTTTGTCAAATTTTATGCTATTCATGAGTTGTCCGGTGAAACGCGAAAATAAGGTGCTTCAAGCAAGTCTCCTGGCTTAAATTCGCGTTTCACTGGACACAATGGACAACAAGTCTGGTGAAATGCAAAAAGAAGCAACTGCAAGGAGGCACCTTGCTTGACACTCGCGTTTCACTAGACACCTCGAGAAAAATTCAACTGAAACGCGAAAACGCCATGCAGCATGGATACCTCTTGTCTAGGACTCGCATTTTGTTGGACATGCTGGAGAAGAAGTAACATGTCTTTTTTTGGCAGATGGCTAGGACTAAGACAACAACAAGAAAAGAGAAGATTGATCCTAGGGATTTAGCATCAAAGATTCATCAGTCTTCAAAGCCTCAGAAGCTCTCTAGAAAGTCAAAGCCAAGGAGAAAGTTTTCTCAAAATGTCAGGTGCCTAAGGGAGATTAGGAAGGTAGTAAATGCTCCTGACAATGCAATTCCAAAGTTGTCTTTTCAGAGGCTTGTCAGGGAAATTTGTGATAGATATAGTTTGGATAGTTTCAGATGGACAAGAACAGCTCTTAACTGTATACAAGAAGCCACAGAGGATTTTTTAGTTGAGTTTTTTCAAGATGCCTACATTTGTGCTGCTCATGCTCATAGGCTCACACTCATGGACAAGGACATGGTAATTCTTAGGAGGCTAAGATATAGATTTTCAAAGGTCCTTGAGCCAATTCCCCTCATTGATATGAAGTCATTTAATATCCTTAATGTGCCCCCAGCTATTAAGAGAAAGAAAGATGATTCTGGTCTCAGGGTTGAGGATGTCACCCATGAGAAGGATACAAGGCAACATGAAAAAGAGGAGAAAGCTAAAGAGGAACAAGCAGATAAATGGAGAGAGTATAGGAGGCAAAGGGTTGAAGAAAGGGAAACAGAGCAACTAGAGTCTTTTGAAAATGAGCTAGCCACCCTTCTTGAAGCAGCTAATCCAAAAGGATTCAATGTGTTTTGTTTCTTACTTGGTGACTTAGGCAAAAGAACTGAGGTTATCTCCTTTGATGCTGCATGTGTTCAGATTCTTAAGGATAAAAGAAGAGAAGTAAATGACAGTATTATTTTTGTTGGCCTAAGGTATGTCCATCCATAATTACTTATACTTTTTGATATTTTTTTAACAATAAGATTTTTCTTGTTTATACTCACTATTTCTATGCCTTTTCTAGGTGTATAATGCATGAGTTTCCTTTGGATATACAACAAAAAATTGAGGTTCTTGATCCATCTATCTCATTCTTTATGAGGAATGAGCTTGATACAAGTTTTATTGAGCACTGGCTCAATTTGATTGACTTCGATACTTTGGAGCTCCTTATAATTCCATATAATGAAAAGTAAGTGATTCAATATTCTATTAGAGTTTTTGAGATTTTATCGTACTAATTTGTTGAGATATGATTGCTTTTAGTTCTCATTGGAGCTTGATTGCAAAAGACCTTGTGGATAAGCAATGCTTTTTAATCAACTCTATGAAAGGAAGCCATGGAAATGCTAAATTGTAAGTTATATTATCCAAGGGCTCCTTGATATTTCAATTCTTTTTTTTGTAAGTACTCTAAATTTCAACATATTTTATATACAGAGGTGCCAAAAGATTAATTGAAGAGCTAGAGAAAAGACCCCCTATGCCGTCTGATTTGCTTGCAACAATGCAATATAGACAAGTTGCGGTAAGTTATTCATTAAAATAATTGAAACATGAGTTTATTCTATGAACTACCATTCGTCCTCTTTATAGTTTTACTTTGTGTTGGTGGTTGCACTGTCCCCGTCAGGATGATAGCCATTCTTGTGGCTGGAGGGTGATTGCAAATGCCAGAAGAATGGTTAACTTTGTTTATCTTAATGATGATAAACATGTAAAGGTAATATGAAAGATGCTAAACTTTAAGATAGATATTAATTGCAAATAGTCCACTGATGATAAAAATATAGTCTATTGTAAGAACATTAATGAACTAAAACTCTTTTTTCTATAAATGTGTGACAGTTTTCGAAGGATTGCTATACATCTGAGCATGTTTGGTACATCAGAGCAAAGCTCTTGAAGTATATAATGGTCAATTGTATACAACCAACAACAGAGATTGGTGGGGATTTGCACCATGAAGGAGATGCGGTGCCTATAACCACGGAAGGCAAATCCACAGCTTCAACACCTTCTATACCCAAGACATCAAAGAAAGACAAAAGGACTCCTAGAAAGGATAGTTCTCCAAAAAAGAAATAGCTTTGCCATATCGCCTTGTAAGCCTTCATATATAGAAATTTGCCCTTCAGCCCTTGTATATCTCATAGAGATGGCAGATAGACATCTGCTACAAAATTTGTATATATATTTTATATTGATAGTAAAGATATCTTTTCTTAAATGTCATTGCAGTGTATATTATTTTCTCTCCTTTTCGATATCTGCAAAAAATAAATTACAAATGTTTGTTAGTTAGAAAGTGAGATCTTGATATACATCTAAGTAGATATAATATGATGTGAAAACTTACTCGTTTCTTGTCAAGTTGGAATACAAAGGAGCATGGTAGTTCAATGTCTTCATTTTGTAAATCCATCCTCACTTGATGTAGTGTACATGATTTTCTGATCTTTAAGATTGCAATAATATCCTCGTTGAACCAAATATCAAGATCCACTATAGGATCCTTGCTGAAATCATTAAGATTCTGGTCTAAAGCAACTAGACTACTACCAACAAAATGCCATCGACTATAATAAAAGCTAAGGATAAAATTTTGAGTAGGAATCATATATTTACAAGCTATAGAGTCTTGATCTATCTTACATATAATTTTTCCTTCTGTCCTTGTATCCCATCCTTCATCAACAAATTGTATGATATGATCATATGTCAGTCTCTTCACTGAAAGCATGGTTTTTGTTATTCTTATCTCCATATTAGAGAAGAAATCAATAAATATATTAATAGGCATAAATAAAGTAACTTTGCTTAGTCTACTTGAGATATTAGATTTTAGTGCTTTCTGGATCTCAGAAAATATCTTACATCTATAGCCCTCACTAGTAGTTGGACTTGGCAAAGGCCACTCAAAGCTTGAAAAATCTGGCAAAGGAAGGAGTTTTATTGATCCCCATTGGCAACACCGCATAGGAATAACATAAGAATGGTCATAAAAGAATGTTCCATTCTCTGCAAACTCTGTCTTCTTTCTGCCTCTATGCATTTCTTCTCCAATTGAACCATGTATAACATCAATAACATCAATAATAGATTCCACTGGTTGCCATTCCTCAAGATTAGAGGGATAGACATCTACAAGACAAACAAATATTATAATGGAAAAACCTAAACCATGTTTAAGAAAGGAAAAACTTTAAGAATCAAATTCTTACAATTTGTTCTATGCATTGGAAATTTTGAAGATCCAGGTTTCAAACACAGCTCTCTATGCATGAACACATGTTGCACTAGTACCTCTTTGATGCTATTCTTATTTGCTCCAAGCTTAAAATCTCGGATTTTGCCCTTCCAAGCAGAGATAAACGAGCTCTCATGTCTTTGCCTTTTTCCATGTTTTGCTTGTTGCATGGTGATCCAACTACCTTTGCTAATGATAGTAGAAATCCATCTTTCATCAGTTTGGAATGAGTTAAACACTGATATGGATGTGATTTGGGAGCTTGGACGCCTTGTTGAAGGTTGAATTTCTGTATCCATGGTAGAAGAGAGAGATACATGCACAAAGAGAGAGAGAGAGAGAGTGAGAGAGAGAGAGAGAGAGAGAGAGAAAGGACTAGGCTACCATAATGGAGGGAAAAACAATAGAGGAATAAAAGAAAGGAGGGAAAAAACTGAGCGCCATGCTTTTCACCAATTTGAATTTCAATTACATCAGTCATTATCATTAATCTAGAAACATCATTAAATAAAAGTAGCTGAGACTCTATGCCATTAATGCAAAAGATGTCATAATCACGAATATAATAGACTAAAAATACATAATAAAAATACAAATTCATAATATTATCATATTTATATATTTTTGTAAAATAATTTTTTAATTTTTTTAAAATAGAAGTTCCGTTACGGAGGCTTTGCTCTTATTGGTCTAGAGCACTCTCTCTCCACATCGTAAAAGGCATTTTCGAGACCTCAAAACTCCCCTAATGCGTTTTGGTCTACCAAAGGAAATAGTATCAGACCGTGGAACCCATTTTTTGAACAAGGTAATTAAAAGCCTAACTGAAGCATGGAAAAGTAAGCATAACAAGGTGACCCCCTATAATCCGCAAGCAAATGGACAAGTTGAAAGTACCAATAAGCAGCTTGTGGGTATCCTATCCAAAATAGTCTCCGAAAAGAAGCGGGACTGGGATACAAAATTATATGTGGTAGTATATGCATATAATACGGCGTTTAAGCGAGCCACTAGCCACATCCCATTCAAATTAGTTTATGGGGAGGAGTGTGTGTCTTGCCCTTAGAAATTGAGGTGCCAACCATTAGATTCGCAATCAATCATTCTTTGGGTGATGAAGATGCCCTATTCGAGTGTTTTACGACTATAGCCCACTTGGATGAACTTAAAATGTAGAGTCCGTTGCACCAGGAGGTGGCTAAACATTAGATCAAGTGGTTGCATGATCTAAAAGTAAAGAAATGTACATTTAAAAAGGGGTAGTTAGTTCTATACTATGATGTGCGTAGGGAGCTATTTCTAGGAAAGCTGGAACCTAGATGGGATAGCCCTTACAAGATAGTTCGATTAGGTAAAAATAAGTCCAAGGCTTTATTAGCTGATCTACAAGGAGTGGAATTTAAGAATAAGGTTAAAATTAATAAGATTAAATCTTATTATTTATGAATATGCTAATATACTAAATGCATTAAAGGTTTATGATGGGGTTGATTTGAGACCTGCATGAGAGCTTAAACTAGTTGATGGGGTGGTTAATCCCTTATTTGGAGTACCTATATCTCAAGCAAAGATATCATCAGGGGAAGCTTATCTGGTGGATCAAGGGATACAAAGTGATTGAGCAAGAAGACGGTACCTTTGTGTGGGAGATCAAAGTTTTCTGCCATCACTGTTTGCAGATTTTCACAAGCATCCCTGTTGAGTTTAATGAAGAAGGTGGGATGGAGACATCACTTCATCCTCTAAATATGTTGAATTTTGACTACCATAATTAAGAATAGGGGAGTTCTTGATGGCTAGCTACGTAAACCTATTATGGACGTACACGTTATACTTTGATGGAGCGTCCCAGGGACCTAATAAAAAAGGGAGTGTTGGAGTAGTTATCCGAGATCCCCGATAGGGTTGCAATGAAATTATTTGTTTATCTCGGGGTAGGATTCACTAATAACATGGTAGAGTATAAATCCTTGATTATGGGACTGAATATTGCCAAGAAAGGTGGTATTCGGCGGTTGTTGGTAAAGGGGGATTCCCAACTGATCTTAAATCAACTCAATGGGACATATACAGTCCAGAATCCCATCCTTCGTATGTATCATCGAACTGCTATAACCCTACTTGATGAGTTTGAGAGTGTATCTCTTCAGCTCATTCCACGTTATTAGAATCAGTTTGCGGATTCCTTAGCTAATTTTGCTTATGAAGAGGACCTCTTCTTTAGCTGTGATCCTAGTCCGGATGTCGCTCTTGATAATGTGATGAGACATGGTCGCTTGTGGGGAATGTTATCATACCTCGCGTTATATGGCAGGCGATGGTTGATATGGGTAATGCGAAGAGTGGCCGAGACCCATCTACCACTATTATCCTAGATCCATAGGTTGATCAGACGACATGTTATGCATACGCCTCTTGTTATATATGTAGGAGGTATGGGTCACAACTTGATGCATTTGGTTTAGGGTTAAGAGCCCTATTTTTCCCCTAGAATGGAGCGTTTTTTTTGTATATTCGCCTTTTTCCAAGGAGAGAACTATATGAGCTGGTTTGCTTGATTTTCTTAGGCCAAGAGGGCCAGTTCTTTTAAGGTTTTAATGATTTATTTCCTTAGGCCAGGAATGCCAGTTAGTTTTGTCATGTCATGTTTGATTTCTTTAGGCCAGGAGGGCCAGCTAGTTTGCAGTGAAATGTGCTATTTCTTTAGGCCAAGAGGGCCCTATGTCTGTTTGGTGCAGGTACAGCACACCACCGCATAGAAAAGGCGAAGCCACGTCCTCATGCGTGAACACCCACTAGTAGCTCACTTGTACACACACGCACATCTAGAGATCCGCACGGCGTGGGAACAAGCAAGGAGGAGGGGAGGGTGGCTGCGGCGGATGGAGAGGGGTGTGGGTGGGAAAAGGGACTTGGGTAGGGGTAACTAGGGGTTAGTTAGGGTAACTGGGGGTGGGTTAGGGGTAGAATAACCACGGTTAGGGGAGGGGGGACAAATTTGGTGGAAGGGTGGATAAATCTGGAGGGGGGCTAAAAATAAGGGGGTAAATTTAGAGGGGAGGGCTAAAAATAGGGGGTAAATTTGGAGGGGAGGGCTAAAAATAGGGGGGGAGGGGGGGGATAGTGGCGAGGAGGGTGGAGGAGATGGTGGCGGGGGCCGAAGAGGGTGGAGAAGCAGCGCGGGCGAAGAGGGTGCAGGAGCGGTGAGGACAGTCGAGGCGTGACGGGGCAAGAGCCAAGAGGGAGGAGGTCGAGGGAGAGCATGGGGGGGCGACGAGCGAGAAGGAGAAGGAAGAAGAGGAGGAGGGGGGCACTGAGGGTGGAGACCCGAGGAGGACGAGGCATGTGCAGGAGAGGGAGAGTCCTCAAGGAGGCGCAGGGAAGGAGAGTCCGCAGGTGCGCGAGTATAAGTTAAGAAGGTTTTTTTTAAATTTTTGTATTTTTTTAAAATAATTTTTTTGTTTTGGTTTTTTTGGGGGTTATTTGTATTAATTAAATAATTTTTTTAAAAAATAAATGTTTGTTATTTTCTGTTGTGTTTGGTTCTTTTTTTTAAATGTGAGTTATTTTTTCGTTGTTGTTTTATTTTTTTATTTTTTTGGTTTGGTTGTTTAAGTATTTATTATTGTTTTGTGTATTGATGTTTTTTTAGTTTTTTTTAAAATTGATATTGTGATTTGTGTGGGGTTTTTTTTGTTTATTTTTTAAATTGTTATGATTTTGTTGTTTGTATTTTTGGGTTTTTTGTTTTAGTTTTGTTGTGTGAGTTGTGGTTGTGTTTTTTAAAAAAAAATATTTGTGTTGGGAGTTTTTTTTCTTGTTAATTGTTATGAGTTTTTTTGTTTTGTTTTTTTTTTCTCTTTTTTTTTGGGTTTTTGTGCGTATTTTTTGTTTTTATGGTTATTATGGTTAGAAAAAATGAGCGCACCTCCGTCCCGTGTACATGCACAGGGTGAGGGTAAAAAAATTTGCAGCGATGGGATTAAACAGGGCGGGACGACGATGCGAGAGACACCGAGACGACAGGGGCGTCCTGAGGCACGTAAAACCAAAACAGGCGTATTCATGCGCAACATGAGAAACGCGGCCACATGGCAAAAAGAAAGAAAAATTAATAAAACTCAAACCGCACGTTGAATCGAAAAACTGTAAAAAGGAAAAATGTGTCGGGAGACGAGGAAAAACGACAGAAAAATGTGATACGAGTTCCGGATCAAAATCAGGGTGTTCACATGGAAAAAACACAAAAAAATAGACTCGAAAACACATACGTGTATTAATATCGAAAAATCCGCGGGTCAGAATGAAGTGCAATAAACAAGAAAAATATTTGGGGGAAAGGGATTCACAGGGCTAACGCATCAAAACTTAGATTGGGGGAAATTGGGAGGGGTTCATATGGAAAAAACACAAAAAACACACTTGAAAACACTCGAAAAAAATAGTAACTAAAAATTTGGTAGTCAGAAGAGGGGGAAGGAAAAATGAAAAAGTGGGGGAGAGGCTGGCAAGACATGGCTGTCCAATGAAACTGAAATTCCGGTGAAAATAGGGCATGTTCACATGGAAAAATGTAAAAAATAGGCACAAAAAGGGTATGAAAATCCGCAAAAATTAATAGCGGATGAATCGTGCATTAGAATGATACGGAGTAAAAAAAAAATATTAGGAGAAATGGGTAGAGCAGGACTGGCACCTCAGATCAGGGTTTCGAAGCAATAAAGATGCGTTCACATGGAAAATCGTCCAATTTATGGGAATTGCTTTAAAAATTAATAACTCAAGAACCATTTATCGGAACATGGGTTGGTAAAAGGAAAAATAGGCAGTTTGAAGGGACGAACAAGGCTGTAAGGTTATATGTGAGTCTCAGTGAATGTAGGGCGCGTTTGCATGGAAAAATCACAAAACAAAGGATAAAGGCAAACTGTCAAGGAATAGCCCCGAGGACAGGGTGAAATAGATCAAAGGAGTGGGGAAAGGACCCATCAGGGTAAAATGAAGTCATGGCATAGATGCATGATCATAAGAGGGTATATGCATGGGGGTATGCAACAGAGATGCGCAAGGACACGTCCCCACACTTAAAACCTTAACAGGAAGGGTAAACCAAACAATAGGAACCTAGTACCACACATGAGACCAACCACGAACGTCCCCACACTTAGAACATTACCGTCACCACTGAGAAACAAAAGGTGTAGGGTAGAAAAACTTGGCCCATATTGCTGAGGAGGAATGTTGATTATCAAGGTTTCGTCTTGTATCGTTGTCATCCTGTTGGATTGATCAGATGACTGCCATAAACTAGATCCACCACCTCTACCTCATGGTGATCTCCCCCTGCCTCTAAACCCACCAAATCCACGCTGGCCTTGTGTATTTGCACCATGCCAATTACCTTGCTATTGCTGCTGTCCATAAGCATTACGAGTGTCACCACGACCTTGAAATGAACCACGACCTCTAAATCCTCTGCCACGCTGGCTAGAGTATAACACACTGTCTCTACTCTGAGATACACTAGAACCTGTATTCAAACCAAGCTTGACCTCTTCATGCAGCAACAAGGCAACTAGCTCTTCCCAGGTAGGGGGCTCTTCTCTAACAGAAATGGATGTGTCAAAAGCTTTGTACTCTTTCCCTAATCCATTCAAGGCAACATCAATCATATCATCTTCTGATACACTTGAGCCAATGGTAGCAAGTTGATCAGCTATGGTCTTAATCTCCGTGGTATACACCTGGATGCTCCTGCCATTCGTAGACATGTTGTTGAACTGTTGTTTCAACTAGATCTTCCGTGCATGTATCATGGTTCCATAATTTTTCATCAGTATGTCCCAAGCATCCTTCAGAGTCTCACATCCAGTGATTTGAATTACCATAGCATCATATATACATAGAGAAAACCAATGCAGCACCTTGAATGCTCTCGCATTCCATAGCCTATGAGCTCTTTTCTATTCATTAGTTGGATTCATTGAAGGCAACTTAGGAGTAGCCTCAACTCCTATACATAGATCCCAATAACCCCTGCCAACTAGAAAGTTCTTCATTCTGAATTTCCATAATGCAAAGTTCTTGTTGTCTAACTTCTCTCCAACTATCTGAGTGATATTATCAGTCCCATGTGCATTAGCCATGATGCAATAGACTGTCTGTCACATATTTAACTACCAGCAAACCAATAAGTATGACTGACCAAGTTCAGTCCACAACAGTTTATGACAGTTTTCTGCAGCTATTTGCAGAAAAAACCACGGTATTTCAGCCCACTGATAACCCAAAAAATTCCCAAAACAAATGGTCTAGCCCGTAGGTAAAATAGTCAATACATATGCTATATATTTGCTTCACTTTAAACTCTTGCAACCTCACTACCAGGGACCAAAGATGCAGTGTGAAAACTGTAGACTCTGTATAACCAGCAACAAATTCAAGTCCAAAAACAACATGCATACATGTCCCAAAACTTCCCAAATGGCTGCTAGTACATGTGTCAAGACATACATAGGCATAGAAGCACAAAGTAGTGCATACCGAGCAAGTACAAATGTCAACTAGTTTGGTTGTAGGTTGCAGTCAACCAAAAATTAGCATAACAAGCTTTAAGCAGCTCCAAAGATGCAGTGTGAAAACTGTAGATTGTGTATAACCAGCAACAAATTCAAGTCCAAAAACAACATGCATACATGTCATACATGTCCCAAAACTTCCCAGATGGATGCTAGTGCATGTTTCAAGCCATACATAGGCATAGAAGCACAAAGCAGTGCATACCCAGCAAGTACAAATGTCAACTAGTTTGGTTGTAGGTTGCAGTCAACCAAAAATCAGCATAACAAGCTTTAAGCAGCTCCAAAAAATCTTCAAATCATTGATGCCAGGAGGCATATTTCACGGTGGATTCCGTGCCATGGTGGATTCCGTGAGGTTTTACGGTGGATTCCGTAAACTTTGATGACTGGGGCTCATACACAAAGCGGATTCTTTGTGTGAGAAATTGATGGGGACGCCTGTCCTTTTCGGGTGTTTCATTAATTTAGTGTGTATATGGGTGATTCCATAACGGGTGATTCCGCAAAATGCATATTAAATTAATAAATGTTTATGAGTTTAGAGTGCGCACTCGTAATAAATTAAGGTTAGGATTTATTTCTAGCCAGTTGATTTATTTATATAGCTGAAGACTGCTAGGTATTTGCTTTTGTCGATTTAATTGTATTATTTTACTAACGATTGTGAATGCTTTAGTTGATATGTAGAGATAGCAACAGTGGCGGACGAAAGCATTGGAGGATAGTGAGTATTCGATTTATGGATTATATTTTGATGGGCGCATACCTTAGGCATGGCGCCTATATTTTATCATGCCTATTTATTGAGGCGTTGGATATTTATTATTATTTTGTATGCGCATGGGCGCAAGATTATGTTATTTCTATTTGGACATTGTATTGGGCATGCCAGACTCTTTGGGCACCGTCCATTAGCTTTATTCCTATTTTGTGTTAAAGCAAACTCAAAAGCTAAAAGCTTGCTATTTTGTAATTTGGGCTATTATTTGAGCTTGAAGATGAATAATACATAAAATACATGTTTTGTGGAGTGCTCACACAAGGCATGGGGGGAGATTGCACCCAATTGGTCTCTTCCTCTTGTTGTTCATGCTTTTTACCTTGTAATTTGTGCAAAAAGTAGAGTTCTATTGTTCTTGGGGACCTTCTGGCATTCACTATGCAAGCGTACAACATCCGATCTATGCATCAGTGGTATCAGAGCGAAGTTGAGATCAAGAGCTTCCAATCGCTACCCATCTCGTGCGAAGGCGGAGCTCCTGGAATGATCAGGCTCTATGGTCAATTTCGTCGCGAACCGTCGATACAGGAAGATTTCTGGCGATCAAGAACCCCTGTTTCCATCATCGGATTGCGAAGGACGAGTCTGCAGAGGCGGAGGACCACTCCTACATCTTCTTCATCAAGTTGTCAAAAACCAGTGAGATAAGCTCCATAGCTTACAAGTTTAAAAGTTTTTATTTTTAGTAAGCTTAATATTAAAGCTTGATAAGCTTTAAGAAGCTTAAAGCTTCGAAATTGCAACGCGAGATCTCAGAGTATGTCTGAAAATTCAGCCACGTTTAAAAAACGCCCCCCCCCCCCCCCCCATGAATTTCGCCGTTGGCTCTCCATTAAGCCCCAAGCTTAGTCACTTAAGCTCCTTAATCAGTCAAGTCATCCCAAACTTCAGGTCACACACAACCAGTCAAGTTCAGCAAGTTTTAACAAGTCAAAGTTCTGCAAGTCCGACAAAGCAAGCAAGTTCTGCAAGTCAACAAACTCTACAAGTCACATTAGTTTGGTACTCTGCAAGTCAGACAAGTCAATTGGAGTCAAAACTGACTTCTGTCCAAAACTCATAGAAGGGTTGTTCCTGTGTAGAAACTCCGAATTGCAAAGTTGTTCATTGGAAGGTATTCTACCCATACACAGGTTTTCTGAAGCATTTTTAGCATACGAAGAAGGATAAAATGTAGATTTTTCGAAGATTGTGAAAGTTACACCCAAAAATATATAAGCCTTGTATTCCCGAACTTGAGCTACGCTCATCCCGGTAACTTGATTTTGAGTGAGAAAGGTCTTTTGAGTTTTGCAGGATGACGGAACCACATATGGATGATCTTATGGCTGAAGGCGACCTACCTGAGCCTTTGATGGAGCAAAAGCTGGACTTAATCATGATGCTATTGGACGAAGAACGAAGGGCTAGGCAAGCGTTGCAAGTTCAATTGGCAAATTTACAAAGAGCATCTACCGACAAAGAAGAACCTCAATCCGAAGATCTTATCCGACGTACCATCGACACAACTCTCGAAGTGCAAACCATCCGCAAGGAATCAAAGATAAGTAAAAGAAGTTTCAAATTCCGTACTTTCAATGGCATACGAGAAGGAAAAACTGTTCTTGCATTCATTAGTCAGTTTGACGACTATTTCCATGAGGAAACCTATGCAGAAAAAGATAAAATCAAGTGTTGTCACTAACCATTTAGTGGACAGAGCATCTCTTTGGTGGACTGTGGTACGCAAGAGTATAGATTGTCCGACTACCTGGGAGAATGTCAAGAAGAAGTTCATGCAGAATTTCCTTCCTCCACAATTTCATGAGAAAGCTATAAAGCAATGGGATCTTCTTCAGCAACGGGATCGTGAGCCTATTCGTCAGTATACAGAGCGTTTTTGGAATGTACTACTCCAGTTACGCATGCTTGAAGACGTACCTGAAACGACACACAAGCGCAAGTATATGTCTGGACTCCTTGTGCATTACTATGCTGAAGTTAACATGTTCAAGCCTGCTACTCTTGAAGACGCGATTTCACTAGCTCACGACACTGAAGACAAGCTGCGAGGTAGAGACAGACATCCACAGCAATTCCAAGCCAATGGTAACTATGGATCTAAGCAGTTCAATTCAAATTTTAGAAGATTTAATCCAGGTCATTTCTCTTCATCATCTTTCCGTAAAAATTGGGCAAAACCACATGCATTACCATCCAATGTCAATCAAAATTCCAAGCCTATTCCACAGCCAAATCCTAATGTACCTAGACTTCTTGCCATTGCAAATAATGTAACCAAAGCCAAGCCAATAGTATGCTATAAATGCCACCAGCCTGGACATCTAGCAGCAAATTGCCATTCGAAGAAGCCACCTGTCCATATCAACTACCATGGAGCAATGGACGATAACGAACATGAAGATATGCCTGATTTTATAGAAGATGAGGATGACACTATTACTCCTTCGGATACTTTACCTGGTATGTCAACTCCACATTCTTTATTGACTATGAAATGTTTGGTGCATGGAAAGGAAAATATTATTTTGCATGATGACGGTAGCACTCATGATTTTATTTCAGCAAAGTTAGTAAAAGAATTGAAGTTACAGACTGTGGCTACGCATTATCGCATCAAAGCAGCATTCTTAGGTACTAGGTATAATGGTACACAGGAAGTGCATGACTTAGAGATTCAAATTGGTCAATACACTGAAAGAAGAAATTTTCTAGTTGTTCCATTACAGTCGAGTGATATTATTTTAGATATGCCTTGGCGTCACCAACATAACCCAAATATAGATTATTCCACACATTCAATGAATATTACTTTTCAAGGAAAACCTATTACATTGTATGGTATGCATGCATCTAATGTTTTTCCACTGCTTTCGCATACTCAAGCTAAACATGCATTACGCAAGAGTAGTAAATCCTATCTCATTTGGGTGAATGAATTGCAAGTAAAAGAAAATCATATGCATCCTAGGCATAAAGAATTTCTTGCACATTTTAAAGACTGTTTTGTTGAAGACCTACCACCTGGTTTACCTCCTTCACGTCTAGAAGACCATAAGATAGATTTGATTCCTGGTACACAACCACCTTGCAAAGCACCATATAGGCATAACCAGATAGAGCAAAAAGAAATTCAGAGTCTAGTTGAGGAATTACTAAATAGAGGATTGATTAGACCTAGTAGTTTTCCATTCGGTGCACCTGTTCTGTTAGTCAAGAAAAAGAATAATACCTATCGTATGTGCATTGACTATCAAGCTTTAAATAAGATCACTGTAAAGAATAGGTATCCCATTCCTAGAGTTGATGATCTTATGGACAAACTGCAAGGATATGCTATATTTAGTAAAATAGACCTTAAGTCTGGTTATCATCAGGTAAGACTAGATATGTCAGACATATTCAAGACTGCATTTCGAACACAGTTTGGTCATTATGAATTTTTAGTGATTCCATTTGGATTGACTAATGCATCTGCTACGTTTAGTAGAATGATGAACCGTATATTTTTGAAATATCAGTATTGTGTAATTGTCTTCTTTGATGATATTTTGGTGTTTAGTCAAAATGAGAAAGAACATTATGAGCATTTGTCATTGGTTTTCTAGTTACTAAAAGATAATCAATTGTATGTAAATCCTGAAAAGAGTGAAATCTTTAAAACAGAAATTGAGTATTTAGGTCATATTGTATCATCTGATGGAATTAAAGTTGATCCTAAGAAAATAGATGCAATATTGAATTGGCCTGTACCTAAAAACGTGCATGAGTTACATTCATTCCTTGGTCTTGCTAGTTTTTATAGGAAGTTTGTACGTAATTTTTCATTACTTGCTTTACCACTGACTAAACTTCTGAAGAAAGGTATTGTCTATCATCGGTCTAAAAATCAACAGAAATCCTTTGACTTATTGAAATATGCCTTAACCCATGCCCCTGTCCTACAGTTGCTTGATTTTAATAGACCATTCTTTCTAGTAGTGACCGATGCTAGTGGATCAAGAATAGGAGCTGTACTTATGCAAGACAATCATCCTATAGCCTATTCTAGTTGTAAGCTAAAACCCTCTGAATTGAAATATTCCACATATGACAAAGAACTATTAGCAGTTGTACAATCATTAAGATAGTGGAAACACTACTTAATGGGTTTAGAATTTATGATTAAAACCGATCAGCAAAGTATTAGACATTTACTTAGCCAACCCTAAATCTCTGACCGACATATCAAATGGGCATCCTTTATTTAAAGTTTTCATTCTATCATTCAATACCAACCCGAAAAAGAAAATGTAGTGGCTGATGCATTATGTAGAAGACCTGCCATTCATAATATTTCTGTTATATCTTTTGATTCTTTGATTGCTATGAAAGATACTTATCATCAGGATATTACTTTTCATGCTGATTGGAATAAATTAGTTCAAAATAACTTGATTCCTATTGATTCATTGTCATATAATGATGGATTTATGTTTTATGAAAATAGATTGTGTGTTACAATTCCATTCCGATCTTTTCTTTTGAACGAGATTCATTGTCCCCCATATCAAGGTCATAGAGGTATAATATCTACTTTATGTACATTAACTGAAGATTTTTATTGGCCACATATGGACATTGATGTATCTAACTTTGTTTCTGAATGTTTGATTTGTCAAAGAGTTAAGAGATATCATGGTAAACAGTATGGATTACTTATGCCTTTGTCTATTCCATCTAAACCATGGGAACAAATTTCTATGGATTTTATTACTGGTTTACCTAATACTAAATCTAACCATGATATGATTTGGACAGTAGTAGATAGATTTAGTAAACAAGTATATTTCATTCCATGTAAGAAAACTTTAACAGCATCACAAGCAGCACAATTGTTTTTGAAAATTGTTTTTACTAACCATGGATTGCCAAAAGTTATTATTTCAAACCGTGATTCTAGATTTTGTAACAACTTTTGGATTACTCTATGTGCTAACCTTGGCACAAAGATTGATTTCTCATCTGCATTTCATCCAGAAACTAATGGACAAATAGAAGCCACGAATAGCACTATTCTAGATCTCTTACATGCATATACTATCTCTAAACCTCAGACATGGGACACACATTTGCATTTATTACAGTTTGCATATAACAATACACCACACACATCTACAAAGAAAGCACCGTTTGAAGTGATTTATGGATATAGATAATCTACACCTGTTGCATCTTTGTCAAATAGAGTTCAGAGTGTTGATGATATTGCTAGTATGCATAGTACTATTTTTGATGAAGTTAAAGATATGATTGCCAAAGCCCAGCAATCATATACCAAACAAGACAATAAGAAAAGACAAGCAATGAATTTTAAAGTTGATGACTATGTTTGGTTGAGAATAGAAAAACGTAGACTACAAAGTGTAGATAGACACCTAGTTGTGAAATTAGCCCCTAGATTCTATGGACCATTTAGAATCATTCATAAAATAAATGACAATG
The DNA here is from genome assembly GCF_053477565.2 of Lygodium microphyllum. NCBI lineage: Eukaryota > Viridiplantae > Streptophyta > Polypodiopsida > Schizaeales > Lygodiaceae > Lygodium > Lygodium microphyllum. The sequence goes on along the minus strand of NC_141149.1, from coordinate 39,413,571 downwards.
CATTCAAGTTAGAATTACCACCTCATTGGAAAATTCACAACACATTTCACATTAGTTTACTAAGACCATTTAGAGGCCAATTACCTGTACACCCTGTTTATGAAAACCCACCTTTGTTAGAGGAAGAGACTGAAATACTTGAACCTGAAGCTATCATAGACACTAACTTAATGACCACTAGAACTGGCCGAAGATATTCTAGATATCTAGTTAAATTTAAGAACCATCCTAGGGCTAGCTTGTAGGCATGTGTCCCAAGTCATTTTATAATTTTGTATGGCCAAAAATATCTGAGACTCAACTCCCCCCATCTGGATATTCAATTGATTGCTCACCCTCAAATAGGGGAGAAGAGAGAGAGAGAGAGATAGAGAGAGAGAGAGAGAGAGAGAGAGAGAGAGAGAGAGAGAGAGAGAGAGAGAGAGAGAGAGAGAGAGAGAGAGAGAGAGTGTGTGTGTGTGTGTGTGTGTGTGTGTATGTAATCGAGTCCAAGCATTACTACCACCACAGAGTAAAGGGCAGTCATACTCAAACCTGACACAAGTGGATACTAACATCCTAATATGCGATCACTGTCTCGAATATAGAGTTTAACATAGTCAAAACAATGAAGACAAATACCAAGGTACTGAATGAACAAAATACTCAAATGTGTATTGCTAGATGGGATAATACAACAGTCTCAATAGAGATGAAAATGATAGTGGCCAAATGCTCAGGAACAATTGATGGAGGGATAGAAAGATCTCATAGACTCAAGACAACCAATGATACATACACAATTGGTACACTACTATTAGAAGCCATGACATACGACGTACAAAGCGGACAAGTTTGCTAATCTAGTAACACTCAATATGCTACTCAAAGGACTCATCAAAGGGACACATGAAAAATCTAATAGTCGAGCTTTTGATTCCTTTATCCTCTCTCAAATATTCTATTTGGATAGGCCTCTTCCTTATATACTCTATTGCTTTTGCTGCAATCTTCCCTCCATCCATGTGTTGTGCTAATGATCTTTATTGCTCCTATATACCTGTCAGCTCATAAATACATCATTGGCAGCCCTTGTGTTAAATACTGCTCCTACTGCCACCTTGAACATTGGTAAGCATGGTAGATTCGGGGACCCACAAAATTACTTGTTGATGTCACCGTCATCTAGGCAACTAGGGGGACACAATATTCTAAATCCGATTGCAAAGGAGTGATAAAGAAATTTTCTTCAATGAACAATGGATATTGGAAACCTTCAATATAATAATGATGCAACTAGAACCCATTGATGAGCTTTGGCAGAAAATTTTCCTATAAATCAATCAGATAGAATGAGTTAGTTTTAGAATTATGGAAGACATAGAAATAACCACTCCATCTAAATTGAACTTGCCTAGAAGTTTATCCATCTAGGTCTTAGAGACCAAGACAAGTTGGCCCTTTTGAAAAAGTGATTTCTTAGAAAGCCTATCCACTTGATGCTTTTACCAAGACTTGGACTTTGGATAAAATGCAAGCACTATGAATTTGGTCTTCTTTGAGTTGTGCAATGGCTTCCATTTGGAAGGGAAGAGTTTTCTCTAGAATGAGCCATCCTTGTACCATGATTTGTAAATTGGGTACTACATAATCCAAAGGCTTAATGGCTTCTTCTAGGCTGAATGCTAATTTGTAAGGGGTCATTCTAGTCACGATCTCGAAGGAGATGTGAAAGGCCCATAATGCTGTGGAAAGCTTGGTATCCCAATCTTTTCTATTCTAGTGGTTTGCCAACTTGGTTAGAATTTTACATAACACCTTGTTAGTTGATTCTACTAATCCACTACCTTGTAGATAATAAGGGGAGCACTTTTTATGTACAATTAGGAAAAAAAAAGTTAGTTCTTTGATGACCTTATTGAAGAAATGAAAACCTCTAAACAGAGCAATTCAATAGGGGTACCATGCTTGCAAAGATACCTCTGAATAGACATTTAGCACTGATTTGGTAGTGTTATCTAGTAGAGACCTTACTTCTATCTATTTGGTGCAATAATTATTTGCTATTAAGATATACTTGTTTCTTGAATAAGTAGATGTTGGTGAGATTAGACCAATAAAATCCAAACCTTAATTTTTGAACCACTCCAAAGGTAGGACTAGCTAGACCGGCAAGCGTTCTCAAGCACCAAGTTGACCCATCCTTTGACATGAGTCACATTGCTAGATCCACTTGCATACAACACAATGGCCACCACAAGCTAGCTTACTAGATTTTGTGGATTGTCACCTCTGGAACAAAGTGGCCTCTAGAAACTTCTTGTTTTAGCTTCCTCTAGAACTATAAGTTACTCCATTGGGAGGACTACTCTTTGTAACACTATAGAGAGGGTGTGATAATATAACTAGCTCGGCCTCAAAATGCTAGCTCAAAGAGCCAGTTGTTTGTGCTGGCCATTTTTGAGATGGGATGGAGCCACTTCGGTCTCCAAGAAAGTAATCATTTCTTCATACCATACCCACAGAGGATAAGGTGGCTCAAGCTCTGGTACATGCATTGCAGCTACAAATAAATGGGCATATGGGAACTCATATTTGACACTAGTGGGGAGTTCTTTGAAATTAAGGTGGTATAGAAATTTGGCAATCAGGGATCCAAGGCAATGTATTGCATTGTATTCAAAATCTTGTAACATTAAAATCCATTAGGCTAGTTGCCTAGTGACATTTGTTGCTTAACCAAATAAACTAAAGAGGAATGAGCTACATGAAAAACAAAAGCATGTCCAAGCAAATAGTGTCAAAACTTCTTGATGCTATAGATCATGCCAAGGCACTCTCTTTCCATGACTAAGTAGTTATTTTTTGCATTGGACAATCTCTTCCTTATATACAATACTAGGTGGAACCATCCATTGGCATCTTCTTGTGTAAACACACTACCAAAATCCATACTCGATGCATCAACAAATACATAAAATGGTTTCTCCCAATCCAATGGGATCACAATTGGGGCTCTTGAAAGAAATAGCCTGAGGTGATGAAATGCTAAGTTCACCTCTTAATTCTATGAAAATATAGATTTTGTCACATGTGCCAATTTGATCAACGGGACAATAAAGTACACTAAAAGTACTAGGTCACGACCATGGCCATTGAATTTGCTCCACGAAATTGAGTAGTGTGGATGGTGAATTTGGCATTGTAGCTTGCATGATTGCTGCCATCTTGGTGGGATCAACAACAATGCCATATTGAGAAATAATGTGGCCCAATAAAATTTCTCATTCAATAGCAAACATACATTTTAAAATATTTAAACTTAAGCTTACCTCTTGGTAGTGGGTTAGAAAAAACTAGAGGTGCATCAAACTAAGATTTTTTTTTCCAAATACACTAAAGTCATCCAAAAACACTTTCATAAACCAGTTGAATAAGACCCAAAGATCTCCTACATGTCTCTCTAAAAAGAGGTCAAAGCGTTCTTGACGTCAAACCACACTACCATATAGACATACACATCCTAGACAATAATGAACACTATTTTAGGTTGAATTTCTAGGATAAGTCTAACCTAGTTGTAGCCATTGAAACCAAAGAAAAGAGTACACCTCATGGTCACCCACTTCATCCATAATAGTATCCTAGCAGGGAAATGGAAACAAATCCAAATAGTGGCTGCATTGAGCTTTCTATGGTCAACATAGATCCGCAACTTCTTGTTCTTCTTGGGGACTATGACAATTAATCCAATCACCTCGATCTACTAGGGCTATGAAGCCAACTTGCAATAATCGGCCTATTTGACTTGTTTGGCCATGTGCAGGCTCATACGATATCATTGCATCCAAATTGGAACAACATCCGATTTCAAGTAAATCTAGTGCTAGTAGAATTTAGGATCCAATCCTTTCATCCCTGAGTACTCCCAAGTGAAAATGTCTTTAAACTGAGTTTGCAAACTCATGAGTTGCTCACAGAATTGCGGCTCTAGTTAGGAACTGATCTTCACTAGTTTGGAATTTTTTGGACCAAGGAACTTCACTTTCATGACTTTCTACATTTGTGCCTCAAACTTTGGCTTCTATCTTAGTACTTCTTTTATATCTAGGCTTCAGCAATCTCATCAATATCAACATCTTACTTCTCACAGTTCGGGCTCTCAATTTTGGAACTATTTGGAATGTGGTCCTTTGCCTTCTTCTCAAAGGTTTTGTCATGTAATCTCTATGGCTACATATATTGTACACTGATTTGCAACACATTAATTAGATACCATGGCTATAAATGTGCATTAACCTTTCAAAATTCCTCCTCCTCATGATTGCTTAAGCCTTCTATCATATTGATTGTTTTGGCTATAGCCAATTTGCATTGTAGTGAGGGAGGGGTAACATTTTTCAAGAACATACTAGTGACTTTATGTTGATTCATGCAGATTGTGAGTTTGTCTTTATCCTAGTGTCTGGGTTACTCTTGCTTAGCAAAGCCAAGGCCCTCCCAACAATAGGTGATAATTTTTACATGTGTGCTCCATATTTAACACAACTATTTAGACCCAAAATTGAATTATAGCAATTTCCAAGAGGATTGACCGTACGATGTTGAGTGGTCTCACCCATTGCTAATTTGCCATTTTGATCGGGATGGGTTCCCAATCCATCAATCCTAAATCTTGATAGGTTGTTAGTGTTATGATGTTGACATTGGATCCATGGTTGAATAGGACATATTGAATTATTGGAATGGTTGGATCTAAAAATGGGTCAGGTGGTATTGGCTCTTGTTGGATTCTTTGAACTATCACCTTCAGGGCATTAGTAGTCACCGCCACTACTTTAAGTTCCTGTAACATTGGGCACTTTAGTTGAATTGTCTTCATTAGGTGATCCTTGAAAGTTGGTATAAGATTCAAGAGATGTACTAAAGTCCTGCCCTTGATGTGTCATGAACAATTGTGGGGGATGTGTAGAGGGCTAGGGGACTAGGGATAGAGAGAGCCGACCAAGGTCACTGGGTGTACCTACTTTGAGGACCCCTAGGTGTTGTGATGTGATTGTGAGTGCTTCTTCTTCTTTATCCTTTTTTTTGTTTCTTTTTCTTTTCTTTTCTTTTTCTTTTTATTTTAATTTTTCTTCTTTCCTTTTCTTTCTCCCTTAAAAAAAAAAGAATAACATGAGTACAACCATTGCAATACATTGAGGCTATCAGCCTTTCAATTGGAGAGGGAAATGTCGAGATTCAAAGGTTGTGAAGTTGGATATTACAGTGACGATTGTGTCCTAGCCTTGTCCCAACCCCATCTTGTTAGTTCTTTGGATGAGTTTGGAATAGCCAAAATTGTTGGTGTGTTTTTCTCTACTATTGTGAGTTGTGTTTCGCTCTGCTATTGTGTGATCAACATCATTTTTTTGGTTTCTACTACCTCTAGGATTGATCTCTAGGGTCTTACCATGTCATTATTGGGTTGATCTTCTAGATTCTTCATGTGCTCTCTATTGTGATGATCATCTAGTGTATGATTCTTTTGTTGCTAGGATAAGCCTCTAGTTGCTTCCCTTTGTGAATTTTAGGATGACCATATGGATTCTTAATTCCATTGGGTTGGGGATCTTCCCTCGTAACTTTCTTGTTTTTCTCTTGCTTAGGGTTGACTGCCTATTCATATTCTTGGTGTGGTTTGAACTTTGTAGATTTTAGGCCTATGTTCATTTTGGATTTTGGGTGACTCCATCCTAAGTGTGGGTTTAGCTTCACACATTGTTATACTCCCTCTGTTGACAAGATATATATGCATCTCACTACTAGTTACTATGGATAATCCATCGTAGTGAAATGCAGCTTCCTTTCATTTCTATCATAGTTTTATTATCTCAATTATCCTTGTGTGACATAGAATTATTCTCCTCATAGGAGCTACTAAACTAGCTTGCGAGTCTAACTTCTTGACTAGAGGTGGTGGATATTTTATCGCAACTGACTCTCATGTGGGACACATCTTGCCACTGGATGGTGTACTTTCTCTTGCAATGCCCACAAAGTGCTTGTAGGTTTCAATGCAACTTCCTTGTATGTTTTTCCAAATCGGCTTACCACATGAACATTTGGCTTTGTTAGTTTCTTGATTTCAATCGTGTTGGATCTAGGCATAGGTGCTTCTTGTCCTTCCTTTTTTGGGCATCATATACATGAGCTTCTAGAAAGTCAGATCTCTAGAGTCCTTATATACAAAAAAAACAACATGGGGGCCAATGAATATTACTATTCTGGATGGGGGCCAATGCTAGTACTCTAGTGTACAAAAGAAACTGGATGGGAACCAATAAGTCCTTCTCTCGCACACATACCATGACCACTGTCAAGTTGCTAGTACTCTTCATTTGTGCAAGCAATTGCAGGTGTTTGTGCTTGGGTGGACAAAGTGGTGGTCCATTGCCCAAACAATAGGGATGCTCTTGTACCTTGCCATCCTCTTGGGTGGGCTATGTTGTACCTACCAATGTATCAATAGTACTCGGTGTTATGAGTGGCCATGTTACACATACAATACCATCTTTGATTTAGGCTGCATTCAACTTGAATGTGGTTGGGATTATTGCATTGTAAACACTGTAGGTTTTCAACCTCATTTTTTTTGAATGCTTTTCAATGTTTTCATGCCCTTTTCCTTCATTTTACTCTTACTGGCTTTTTCTCTTTCTCCTCCTCTATCAGTTTCCTCAACTTGATTCTACCTCCACAGTGGAATCCAAATGAGAATCAGTAGTGTCATTACTTTGGTTTTTTGGGCCAAGTTGGTGGATTTTGTCATTTTTTTGACTTTTTCTTTAGAAACTGTTCTAATCTAAGAGTTTTTTTGCAAAATGGATTGATACTATTACCAAAAAAATCATCAGAAGCAAAAGCTTTTTTGGGTTAGCTTATTGAAGACTTAAACATACAAGATATTTAACATCTCATCTTTGGATTGGGCATTTGGGTCAATTCTACTTTTGAGTAGGCTAAACTTAGTTGTATAGGCTTGGACAATAGGCTTGGAAAAATCGATTACCTTGTTCAATATTGCATAGCCTTTTTAGATTCTATGTACCTATTGAGTTGGGTTGAAATCTAATGCAAAATGTAGTGATTGCGTCATTCTAGGCTAGCCATCCATGCTCTACCACTAGTAGCAAGGTTGTAGCCTTTTTGCACATTGAAGATTTGAATAATAATGGCTTTGTGAGGTGCATTAACTTGACCAAGGAAGTTGCTTGTATAAGCCATATCAAATTGATGGAGCATTCGGTGGAAGATATTGAGAACTTGGAAAATGAAATACTAGGCAAGTGGGCCATTGGGACATGAACTGAATATGTTTAAGGGGGTATTGGCAAGATAGCAATTGATTGCATAGTAGCCAAGAAATGATTTGCTAGGCTTAGTGGACTAGGGGAAGAAATTGACAAAGATACAGAGGTGTGACCAGTTAGTGGAGTGGAACATGAACAAAATATATGCAATTGCTGAGAGGGTTGTTGTGCTCAGGACGTATCATTGCTGAGGATAGAAGGAGCCTAAGAAGATGGGACCATTTGGTGATGATTAGACCTAGATAGTCTTGCTTGTGGAAATACATTAGGAAACCTTGCAAATGCATATGAATTTATCTTAGCACACATAAGAATGATGATCGTGGTTGCCATGTGTAATTGGGTCCAAGCAGCATCACCACATAGTAAAGGGAAATCATATTCAGAGCCAACACGCATGGACACTGGCATCCTCATCTACAGTGAGTGACTTGATTCCAAAGTCTAACATAGTCAAGGAAATAAAGAGAGATACAAAGATACTCAATAAAGGAAATACTCAAATGTGTATTGCTAGATGGAACATCACAATAGTCTCAGTAGAGGAAAAAATGATAATGACTAAATACTCAAGTACAATTGATGGAGGGATAACAATATCTGATAGACTTGAGGCAACCAATGATACATACACAATGGAAGTACTACTACCACAAGCCATGACTCAAGACATGCAAAGGGGACAACTTTACTAATGTGGTATCACTTAGGATGCTAGTCAAAGGATTAGTGGAAGGGACACATAGAAAATCTAATAGTCAAGCTTTTGATACCTCGATGGTCTCATAAACCTTCTATTTGGGTAAGTCTCTTCCTTATATATCCTACTTCTTACTACAATATTCCCTCTACCCATGTATTGTACCAATGGTCTTCACTACTCTTGCACCCATTAGCTCATAAATGCACCACTCGTGGTCCTTCCTTTAAATGTTGCTACTATTGCTGCCTTTAATTGTGTGTGTATCAGCAATCAATCTCTGATCCTAAAAAAGATCTATAGATCCGCTATTATAAGCTAGCCACTCATAGTTGGTTTAGAATTTTGATCATGCTCAAAGGCTTTATCAAGCCACGAGGCTCCTATACCAGAAACCTACTACACTTCACTATCATCATCATCAAGGGGAGACCAGTCTTGTTCCCCTTTGCTTGTCTGTGGAGAAGAAGTGGGAATGTCCGTAGGCTTGCCATCAGAGAGATGTCTTGCAATATTGCCTAAGATACTACTCTCCACAAGGCTAACCTCATCATCTAAGACTTCAAAAAGGTGCCTAATCCTTGCATGCACTTCAATTTCTTTTCCATTTAAAGAAGATCGATTGGAGGTATAATTTTTCAATCTTTGTAATCTCTCATCGGTAAAATTTGTTGCATTAGCTCCACCATTGCTTATGACCTTCCCAAAGCTTTAGAATCATCTCAACCAAAATAATATTCTAATAGTAGGTGGACTCAAAGAAGAAAGAAAGAGAAGCAACATCACTTTGGGGAGTACCCTCAAGCTCATAGAGAGACTCGAGGAAAGATAGGTGGGAAGAGATGGTGGGAGAGAGAGAGAAATGCTGCACCATTTTTGAAGCAAAAGGAAATCAACATCATGTGCATTATATTGAACACATTGAGAGAGAGAGAGAGAGAGAGAGAGAGAGAGAGAGAGAGAGAGAGAGAGAGAGAGAGAGAGAGAGAGAGAGAGAGAGAGAGAGAGTGTGTGTGTGTGTGTGTGTGTCTTAGTAGCAGTCAATCAGTACATTTGTAGGTGCGGGGGTTTGTGAGAAACTTTTCTTATTTTTTCTATTTCTAAAAAGTATGCCTTAGCAAGTTCTCAATGCTTACCATGTAAGATCAACATTAGCTTAATAGATTTGTCAATTATAAGTTTAATAGAAAAAAGGAATTAAAAGATTAATTTTTAAAATCATTTATATTTCATTTATTTTCTTAACATCATTGCCATGTTTTCCCTTCCCCCTCTTTCACCATGAGGACATTGAAGAATCATTGAGCTCACACCATATAGGAAGAAGGGAAGAAGTGGCTAAGGGTAAGGAAGATTCATGACAAGTCTTGTAATTTTCATCTTCATAGGGTTGAGCAAAATCTTAGGTGGACCAACATAGGAAGGAGGAGGGTTAAGTCCATCCAATCTAGCCCTCATTATCATCACTAATTGTGGAGCCACCATCGGTCCAACTGATAAAGGGAGACTAACTCATAATAAAGAGAAGAAGAAAGATGGCATTGATTGCAAGGATGATAAGGGAGAGAGGGTACACTTATGAGAGAAATGAAAGCCATATAAGCAACCATTATACAAAGCATTAAGGTTTTTTTCCCTCATCCTTCATGCTTTCATAGTCAATAGATAAGAGAGAGAGAGAGAGGAGGAGGAATAGAATTGTAGAGAGGAAATTGAAGGTGAGAAGGCACCAAGTATCATTGAGTTGGAGATCTATTGATCCATTATTAATAGCCTCTATATCTTCTAATCAAATCCCATTGCATACTCTTCTCAATATCTATTTCCTTAGCAACATCACCTTTGTTACAATCTCACTTATTTTTCTTTCTATCCACAACCTATCCAAAATACTTCGAACCTCAGAATTTTTGTTATCTAAAGAATACCATACTATCAAACCCCTCCAAGGGCCATCCTCCACCATACCTCAAAGTACCTCTATTACCTTGCCAAAATCCATACATTTCTCTTCTTACCTTAGCAAATCCTAGTTCAAGGATATATAAGCTTTAAAAGACCAACAAATACCCAAGGAAGATCAAGACAAGGAACATGTTAGGAGAGTTCACATGCTCATGATGGCCCCCAAGTGAAGGAGCTTAGGAGTTGGCAAGAGGTCATAGATATGAACAAACATCCTATTGTATCAATCAAGCTAGATTCTTGTATTGTGTTTAGAAAGTACACTTTGTTTACAATAATAATGGGATTATTAATTCAAAGGGTTAGATAAAGTATAGAGAAACTACTCATCAAGGTTTGAGGATTTTTATGGATACCTCATGATTTAAGTAGATGGACAATAATGTAGTCACCTTGAAAGTGGATTTTTAAAAGGAACATTGTCTCCCATGATGGGACTAATGCTTGCATCATGAGGTATTTTAAGATTGATTGAAGTAAAATGATAGATTGATTATCTAGTACCCAAAAGAAACATATAGGTATACTTGATGAATTGTCATGTTAAATATGCGGCCTTCCCTAAGAAAATTATACTCAATGAAAATCGTAAACAAGGAAGCTAGATTTGACTAGGTTTAATAACCTTGACCTTATTATAACAATCTATACTAAATGGTCTCAACCCTTGGAAAGGATAGTAGAGTATTGCATCTCTAACCATGATTGTTATTCCTTGGAACTAATAAGACATTATCCTTGCTAGGGAGATTTAAATGAATATTGTATAATATGAGTGGATTTAATAAGAACTTACGAGCCTATAAATTTAAAGGACTATCTTATATGACTCTTTGCAAAGATGGTTTTTCCACACAACTCGTAATGGACCTATATTTACTTGAAGAAAGAAATTATGGTTAGAAAAAACCTAAGACCTCAATAAAACATCAATTTGAACTTAAGAATAATTGAAGTTATAAGGATGAGACTAGGCTTAACTAAAGATACTCCAAAAAATCCCAAAATTGAATTTTTCTTCAAGGAGATAAGCTTAGGCATATAACAAGATCATGATAAAGAGATATCAAGCATGTAACGGGCCATAGGAACCCTCCCCTGAAATTTTAAAGGAATTAAAAAAAAAAATCAATAGTTCAAATTTTTTTACTCCCCCCCCCCTCTCTCCCTACCAATAGCACGTCGGGGGGAGAGAGAGAGGGAGCGATGGTGCTGGGGTGCAGGTAGCCGCCCAGGTGGGAGGAAAAAAGAAGAGGGAGAGAAGGAGAAGGAGAGAGGAAAAGAAGGAGTGGGAGAGGGAAATAGAGGGAGAGAAGTAGAAGAAGAGGAGGAGTAGGAGAGAGGTAGAGGAAGAGGAAGTAGAGGGAGATAAGTAGAAGAAGAGAAGGAGGAGGAGAGAGGTAGAGGAAGAGGAAGAAGAGGGAGAGAAGGAGGAGAGGAGAAGAAGAAGGGGAAGGAGAGAGGTAGAAGAAGAATAAGAAGAGGTAGAGGAAGAGAGGAGAGAAGTAGAAGAAGAAGAAGAAGAAGAAGAAGAAGAGTAGAAGGAGAAAAGAAGAGAAGAGGAAGAGAAAGAGAGGGAAGGAGAAGAAGGAGAAAAGAAGTGGGAGAAGGAGAAGAAGAGAGGGAGGGAGAGAGAGAGAGAGTAGAAGAATAAGTGGAGAGAGAGAGAGAGAGAGAGAGAGAGAGAGAGAGAGAGAGAGAGAGTAGGAGAATAAGTGAAAAGAAGAAGAAGAGAGAGAGGGAGAAAGAAGGAAGGAGAGGGAGTGAGAGTTGGTAACCGCAACAAGCCACACCCAAACCACTCCCTCGACAAAGGACCCCATGCAACGGTCTTTCTCACCCGAACGTGTCAACCAGAAACCCGTTAAGGTTCGGACTGCCCAATCTCCGCCAGGCGAATGGCTCCCAAAAAGAAAGTCGCGGGAAGCGTAGGCGCCCAAGCTACCAGTAATGTTGGAGAGGCGAGCGGAGCAACCAACGCAACAAACACGAATCAGAACCAAGTTTTAAGCTTTGAAATTAATTAGGTATTATTTTTTGTGGAAAATATGAAATGGATTGCGACATGCATGGAAGAAGAACGAGTCTTAGGGTTCTGTTTACTCTAAGTACTAAGTTGCATGCACGAAACGGTAGAGTTGGAATTTTCATAAGATTTTATGCATGAAATGATAGCTTTTACTCACATAAAATGATAAGGTTATCGCCTTACTTCACATAAAATGATAGCTTTTTAACCAGGTCAGTGCATGAGTAGTCATTTAGAATTTACGTTTAGCCATCATGGTTAAAAGAAACACATGAAATGTTAATTTCTGTTCATGAGATACACTTGCATTGTTAGACAAATCCCTAGACTTTCATAGACGAAAGTCACATGTGATCCGGTGCATTAGAAATAAGTACTCGTCGCCAAGAATAAAGAGAGATGAAAGTCATTTAGGAGGTACAACTATACTAAATGCACAATGTGCACAATGGTTAAGGTTGATTGGGAAATCTTGCATAGAACCGCACTAAGAGAATTGAAAGGATTGCATAAATCTAGACTGCATCTTGAAAGTCTAAATGAAGAATCATGTGTTGCCATGTGTGTTAATTGAGCTTGGTTGGAATTAGAGATTAGAAGATCCTTGGTTGGGTTGTGAATAATGCATGTCCATTGCCTTGACTGACCGGCTAATGCTTGAGTTAGGGACTAAGATACCGTAAGGTAAAACCCAAGGAAAAATGGCAAGTATAAGTCAACTTACCAAGACTATTTGCTTGCGTAATCTTGTTGAAGTTATTGGGTTCTCGCCAAGTCGCGAAAAGACCCAAGATCGGATGCTGGGAGCAACCGGGGAAAAAAGGAGTCACACCTTAGCAGTCGGCCGTACAAACGACCTCCAAAATGTTCGTGCTTGTACTTAGGTACATTATTTGATCTCTCTACTCAAGGAAAACACTTAATGCTTAAGGTTGAAAGCCGGGAGGGAGAGGTAGGAACAACTACCTCCAACTGTCTGCCTGGCCCTATCTAAGGGAGCTACGTCAGGTATATGGACCTAACCCGCCGCGAGAGATCTCTCCCTAGGTATTGGTTGAAGCGGGAGGACGCTTGGGTGCTAGGGGAGGCTGTGGCTGTAAATCCCTTGCCTCCTTCAGATCCCTCACAAGAGGTTGACGTGACTCGAGATGGGATCTCGAGGCCCGTGTACTAGTCAACGGGCAGAACTTAGAGCACCAATCCTGTAGATTTCTTGGATAGCCTTTCCGCCTGATATGGGATGTACTCTAGGATTTTGATAAATAAAGAGCAGTTATTGGAGAAAAAGGAATTTGCTTGGCATTGTTTTTGTGTCACTGCCTAAGTTACGTGAAGGAACCCATGATTAATTTGTTTAATTAAGGAAGCTGATTTTACATGTCAAAACGTAATGTGTTAGGTAATTAGATAACTAAAGCAAACTGAGGAAAGTGCGGTGGACGTGATTTAGGTCCGTCCTATGGAAGGGTGGTCCTGGTTAGCTGGGAACTTTTCTCAAATGTTGAGATAATAAGACAATGAAGACCTAGTATCGGTAGATGTAGAATTTCAAGTTTCTTCTGTTTTAGGGGAAAGGAATGGGACTATGCCGTACGACAGAGAGGTTGAGCTTCGCATCCCTCTCATTTCCCATTCTCCATGAACCAAGTGCAGCTTGAAACCGCTTTGTCTCTATTGTTCCTACGAAAGGTTGTACAATTGGAGCTCGACGCTAGCTTTTTCCTAGAGATTTTGCTGATAGGAAAGGAATCCTGACCTTAGGTCGATCCAAAGTGGGAATAGCTGGACACTTCCACTCAGGGCAGAATCGAGAAGACCTAGATCGAAAACCCTATGTCAATTTCCTAGGAGTTCCAGGCCGAGCCTTCTAGACCCTCCTCCCGATGGGCTACTAAGACGTGTCCCAGAAGCGGACAAGTGGGCACGTTACAGTTGGTATTAGAGCAAACCAACGGGATCCACGATTTACAGAGGAACTTAATGGAGAAAAGTAAAGGGAATAAGGGGACATCCATGGGAAGGTGAGTAGAATAGAGGAGTGTTTTCCGTTGAAAACATTTTCTTACTCACTTATGGATGCTGGGTTGCAGAGTCACGAAGCATGGAACAAATTCTTCGTGTTCCAAGTTATGTTTATGACTGCAATGCATGCCTCTGATTATTGTCGGAGTCTAGGCATGATGAATATTCTAGACTGCATGTACAATCCTTCACCCTTGTACGCGGAATAGAGGTGGATGGGAGAATCAGGAATATACTACATAGTAGCCCACTGACTTGCATACCTTCAGACCAACTTGAAGAGAATCAAGTGGATGGAGGATTTAAAGATCGTGAAGCTGTTCATCTTTGTCGAAGCTCATGCAAATGCAACCCTTCATGTTGGTGATTGGCAAGTCAAGCAGAACAAGTATGTGTATGAAGAAGTGACTCGGGTAATCCTTGCCGACAAGATCAAAGTGCTAGGGCGCTATGAACAGAACGAGTATCAAAGGAAGGGATACCCCAAGCTTCCTATGATTTATTTTTTCCTGAAAATCCATGATCCCACTCTCTATTATTACTCAGTCCCTATAGCTGATTGTAACACAATCCCATTTTCCCTAAATTGATGTACCAATGAGCTTGTTCTACTTACCCAAAATAAATGTACTCAAAGGGCTATGCCCTCATGAATGAATAAAACTTTTTACTATTGTCTATCTTGATTGTAAATGTTGGCAAAAGAGTTAAGTGATTAGGTCACTTGGCTAAAAGCTGTGATGGTCACATTAATGTAATATGGGAAACGTTTGATAAGTTTTTAACATAAAGAATCTTATTGTCCAGGCGCAACCCCAAGTGCAGGTTCCAAGTTCGACCCCTGTACTAAGTATAGCTATGATTCAAGAGAAGAAGTTCCTTCTCAAACAAATTAAGCCCCCTCAGTTTGATGGCAAGGGAAGGACCGTTCAAGTTGACGCGGAGATTTGGATTGAGTCCATGGAGGAACATTTTGAGGCAGTAGGAACTACACTTGCTAACCAAGCTATGCTTGCCAAACCTAAGCTTACATGCGAAGAAAGACTTTGGTGGAAACAATGGTGCAGAGACCAAGCGATCTCGGAAGGGACAGTCACTTGGGAGAAGCTTAAGGAAGTTGTGTGAGGGAGGTATCTCCCACCTACCTACCGCACACAGAAGATGAAGGAATTCTATGAATTGAAGTAGCTTGGACTATCCCTTGATGCATATTATTCAAATTTTGTCTCTCTCTTAAAGTACATGCCACCAATGGATATGGCACAACAGGTGTCAAAGTTTTGTGCTGGGTTAAATCCACCCATAAACACCCACTTGGAATCAATGCACCCAATGGATCTACAAGACGCACTCATTCAAGCTGCACCAATAATACAGGAGGTGCAGACCAAGCCAAGGAACAATAGGACTTGGCCTTATAGGGATCAGAACAAGGGAATGTATAGGGCTCAGACTAAGCGAGCGCAAGGTTAGAATAAGGGACAAAGGAAGAAAGCTAGGACGAATGCTGTCAACAACTTTGTTCCTACACATGAGGTAACGACCGAAATCTACATTGCTTCCATTGCAACGAGCTCAGACACTTCAAGAGGCAGTGCCCCAAGATTAGCATAGGACATCACCAAGGGCCAATCCAAGGAGTCGCCCATGGCCAAGGAGCCACCATCATGGCCAGAGGGAGAACCTCCACTGCAACTACCAACATGGAGCTGGGCGATGAAGAAGATCCATCCATGGATGCTGACCTTGAGAGGGCAACAATTCATGCCACTCTTCACAAGAAGGGTCCGAATCGCCAATTCTCGGTGATCCAATCTCCATCGGATTATGAAGGTAAAAGCTTCAAAACCCTAATCGATTGTGGTAGTACACATTCCTTCATTTCACTGATCTGTGCAAAAAGGCTAGGGATAGCCACAATAGACACACCTACTTTACTTGTGGAATTGTCAAATGGTCATGAGGTCTCTTGTACTAGGCAAACTGCTAAGGTGAAATTCCTACTGGGTGGGAAGCCGACTTCGGTGAGATTCAGGGTAATGAACCTAGGTGTCCACGAATGTTTGCTCGGGATGGATTGGCTAATACCCAATGATGCCCACATCCACTGTGGAAAGGGCCAAGACTCCTTTCGAAATTCAGAAGGGGAAGTAGTTAGGACTCAAGGAGAGGCTCGTAAGCCAAAACTTTAGCTGGCAAAAGCAACACGGATAATAAAAGGAGTTAGAAAGGGTCTACTTGTCTATCTGATTAAACTAAATAAGCTAGATCAGAATCAGGAATCTGGGGAAGAACCTTCATGGTTAAAGGAATATGCAGACGTATTTCCTGAGGAGCTGACATAACTTCCTCCTTAAAGGGAAGTCGACCACGAAACCAAGTTGGCGCCAGGAGTTGCACCAATTGTAAAGAGACCGTATAGGATGTCCATATCGGAAGCTATTGAACTGAAAGAGTAACTCAAGCAACTATTAGACCAAGGTTACATTCGTCCTAGTAGTTCACCATGGGGAGCTCCAATACTGTTCCAAAGGAAGAAAGATGGAATGCTTTGGCTATGCATTGACTATAGAGGGTTGAATCAATCAACCATTTAAAAAAAATACCCCATTCCAAGAATAGATGAACTACTTGACCGTCTTCAAGGTTTGAAGATCTTCTCTAAGATAGATCTCAGATTTGGATATTATCAGATAAGGATCAAGGAAGAAGATATCCCGAAGACTACATTTAGCACAAGGTATGGATACTTTGAATTCCTAATGATGTCATTCGGGCTAAAAAATGCTCCTGCTACCTTCAAGAGGTTAATGCAAGATATCTTTAGGCCGTATCTTGATGACTTCGTACTCGTCTTCCTTGATGATACCCTATTCTACTCTAAATAGGAAAAAGATCATGAGCCCTAGCTTCACATTGTTCTTGAAACAATGAGAGCACACAAGCTTTATGCCAAGAAGAAGAAGTGTGCATTTTTCAAGTGACAGATTGAATATCTGGGATTCATTGTATCAGCCGGAAGGAATTTCAGTAGATCCAGCCAAGTCAGAGACGTTCTAGAATGGCCAACACCAACTTCTATCAAAGAAATATGTAGCTTTCTTGGACTCATAGGATGGTATAGGATCTTAATCAAAGATTATGCTTTGATTGCAGTGCCTTTGATTGATCTACTAAAGAAGCAAGTAGCAATTGTATGGTCACCTGCCGAACAGACCAGCTTTGACAAGCTAAAGCAAAGCTTAGTATCAGCACCCATCCTGAAACTTCCTAATCTTGGTAAGGAGTTTGAAGTGGTAACTGATGCTAGCGCACTTGCCTTAGGATATGTGCTTATGCAAGAAGGTCATCCTGTAGCATATTCTTCAAGGAAATTGAAGAGCCATGAAAGAAATTATGCTACCCACTATCTGGAAAAAAGAGTTCACTATCCTTGGGAGAGTACAAGAAGCTAAGTCCAAGGTATTGTGGACCTTATAAGATCACTTAGTGCCTAGGACCTAATGCTTATAGACTACAGCTGCCCGCAACCCTAAAGGTTCATAATGTATTCCACATTAGCCTATTGAAAAAGTATCTACCTAATCCAAATCATGTACTTGATGATCAGCAAATTGTAATGCCTAGCTAAGGAGTCCTTGAGCTATGGCCTGATAGAGTCCTAGATGTCAAGGAGAGGCATATGAGGTCAAGGACCTTGAGAGAATACCTCGTCCAGTGGAAAAATTATCCCGAAGAGGATGACACCTGGATGGATGAAGATACTCTCAACCAACAATACCCCCAAGTCCTCTTGAGACGAGGACATCTCGATTCCTCTAAGGGGGAGAGAATGTGACTGGCCATAGGAACCCTCCCCTGAAATTTTGAAGAAAAAAGATTTTTTTTAAAAAAAATCATTAGTTTAAATTTTTTTACTCCTCCCTCTCTCCCCGCCGACAGCATGCCGCGGAGAGAGAGTGAGGGAGTGATGGTGCTGGGGGGCATGCAGCCCCCCAGGTGGGAGGGGTGGCCATGCCACCTACATCCTCCCCTCCCCTATATAAGGGGAGGCTTCTCCCCTCCCACGAGGAAGAGAGGAGGCTACGTTGCCATCGTCCCCCCTATTAGCTACTGCGATCGCCACCCTCCCCACCACCTGGTACATCAGGCAGTCAAACCTGGCCTTGGGCCTCCGAATGTAGGTTTTCCCCCCTCCTCGCTTGGCGGCAGTCTGAGGCTACGGCCTCTTCCTTACACCATCCCCACCACCTGGTACATCAGGCAGCACCCCCTATCGACGGACGCTACGGGACCCTCCCTGGGCCCTTCAAACAAGCCGCCTCCCTCCCTGGTTGTTTCGGGCCGTGAGGAGAAAAGGAGAAGGAGAGGATAAGAAGGAGAGGATGAGAGAAGAGAAAGAAGAAGGGAGAGAGACAAGAGGAGGAAGAGGGAGAGAGAAGGAGAAGGTGAGAAGAAGAAGGAGTGGGAGAGAGAAGGAGAAGGTGAGAAGAAGGAGTGGGATGGAGAAGGGAAGAAGTGGGAGAGAAGAAGTGAGGAGAGAAAAAGGAGCGAGGAGAAAAAAAGAAGAGGGAGAGAAGGAGAAGGAGAGAGAAAAAGGAGTGGGAGAGGGAAGTAGAGGGAGAGAAGTAGAAGAAGAGGAAGAGGAAGTAGAGGGAGAGAAGTAGAAGAAGAGAAGGAGGAGGAGAGAGGTAGAGGAAGAGGAAGAAGAGGGAGAGAAGGAGGAAGAGAGGTAGAGGAAGAGGAAGAAGAGGGAGAGAAGGAAGTAGAGGGAGAGAAGTAGAAGAAGAGGAGGAGGAGGAGAGAGGTAGAGGAAGAGGAAGAAGAGGGAGAGAAGGAGGAGAGGAGAACAAGAAGGGGAAGGAGAGAGGTAGAAGAAGAAGAAGAAGAGTAGAAGGAGAAATGAAGAGGACAAAGAGAAATAGAGGGAAGGAGTAGAAGGAGAAAGGAAGTGGGAGAAGGAGAAGAATAGAGTGAGAGAGAGAGAGTAGGAGAATAAGTGGAGAAGAAGAGAGGGAGAGAGAGAGAGAGAGTAGGAGAATCAGTGAAAAGAAGAAGAAGAGAGAGAGGAAGAAAGAAGGAAGGAGAGGGAGTGAGAGTTGGTAACCGCAACAAGCCACATCCAAACCACTCCCTCAGCAAAGGACCCCATCCAACGGTCTTTCTCACTCGAACGTGTCAACCCAAAACCAGTTAAGGTTTGGACTATTCAATCTCCGTGACGCGAATGGCTCCCAAAAAGAAAGTTGCGAGAAGCATAGGCGTCCAAGCTACCGGTAATGTTAGAGAGGCAAGCATAGCAACCAACGCAACAAAAATGAATCAAACCCAGGTTTTAAGATTTAAAATTAATTAGATATTATTTCTCGTGGAAAATATGAAATGCTTTGTGACATGCATGGAATAAGAACGAGTCTTAGGGTTCTGTTTACTCTAAGTACTAAGTTGCATACGTGAAACGGTAGAGTTGGAATTTGCATAAGTTTTTATGCATGAAATGATAGCTTTTACTCACATAAAATGATAAGGTTATCGCCTTCACATAAAATGATAGCTTTTTAACCAGTTCAGTGCATGAGTAGTCATTTAGAATTCACGTTTAGCGATCATGGTTAAAAGAAACATATGAAATGTTAATTTCTATTCATGAGATACACTTGCATCATTAGACAAAACCCTAGACTTTCATAGATGCAAGCACATGAGATACCCTTGCATCGTTAGACAAAACCCTAGACTTTCATAGACGCAAGTCACATGTGATCTGGTGCATTAGAAATAAGTACTTGTTGCCAAGAGTAAAGAGAGATGAAAGTCATTTAGGAGGTACAACTATACTAAATGCACAATGTGCACGATGGTTAAGGTTGATTGGAAAATCTTGCATAGAACCACACTAAGAGAATTGGAAGGATCGCATGAATCTAGACTACATCTTGAAAGTCTAAATGAAGAATCATGTGTTTCCATGTGTGTTAACTGAGCTTGGTTGGAATTAGATATTAGAAGACCCTTGGTTGGGTTGCGAATAAGGCATATCCGTTGCCTTGACTGACCGGCTAATGCTTGAGTTAGGGACTAAGATACCCTAAGGTAAAACCCAAGGGAAAAGGGCAAGTATAAGTAAACTTACCAAGACCATTTTCTTGTGTAATCTTGTTGAAATTATTGGGTTCTTTCCAAGTCGTGAAAAGACCCAAGATCGGATGCTGGGAGCAACCGGGGAAAAAAGGAGTCACACCTTAGCAGTCGGCCGTACAAACGACCTCCAAAATGTTCGTGCTTGTACTTAGGTACATTATTTGATCTCTCTACTCAAGGAACTAATTCAAGGAAAACACTTAATGCTTTAGGTTGAAAGCTTGGAGGGAGAGGTAGGAATAGTTACCTCCGACTATCTGCCTGGCCCTATCCAAGAGGGGGTTGATAGCCGCGCCGGGTATATGGACCTAACTCACCGTGAGAGGTCTCTCCGTGGGTACCACTTGGAGTGGGAGGACACTTGGGTGCTAGGAGAGGCTCTGGCTATAAATCCCTTGCCTTCGGATCATCCCGCACAAGAAGTCGACGTGACTCGAGATGGGATCTTGAGGCCCGTGTACTAGTCAACGGGCAGAACTTGGAGCACCAATCCTGTAGATTTCTTGGATAGCCTTCACGCATGATATGGGATGTACTCTAGGATTTTGATAAATAAAGAGAAGTTATTAGAGAAAAAGGAACTTGCTTGGCATTGTTTTTGTGTCAGTGTCTAAGTTACGTGAAGGAACCCGTGATTAATTTGTTTAATTAAGAAAACTAATTTTGCATGTCAAAACGTAATGTGTTAGGTAATTAGATAACTAAAGCAAACTGAGGAAAGTGCGGTGGACGTGATCTAGGTCTGTCGTATGGAAGGGTGGTCCCGGTTAGCTGGGAACTTTTCTCAAATGTTGAGATAATAAGACAACAAAGACCTAGTGTTGGTAGATGTAGAATTTTCAGTTTATTCTATTTTAGGGGAAAGGAATGGGACTATGCCGTACGACAGAGAGGTTGAGCTTTGCATCCCTCTCATTTCCCATTCTCCATGAAGCAAGTACAGCTTGAAACCGCTTCATCTCTATTGTTCCTACGAAAGGTTGTACAACTGGAGCTCGACGCCAGCTTTTTCCTAGAGACTTTGCTGATAGGAAAGGAACCTTGACCTTAGGTTGATTCAAAGTGGGAACGGCTGGACACTTCCACTCAAGCCAGACTCGGGAAGACCTAGATCACAAACCCTATGTCAATTCCCTGAGTGCCATGCGGAGCCTTCTAGACCCTCCTCCCGATGGGCTACTAAGACGTGTCCCAGAAGCAAACAAGCGGGCACATTACAAAGTAGGATCTCATGCTAGAGAGAATGGTATTTAGAATAGGTTCATATGCATTCTATGTTAAGATTATATCAACATAGGTTTAAATTTTGGAGATACATTGCTGTAGGTTCAGACTGGGTGATGATTATGAAATTCTTGGCATTGGTGATGTGCGACTACAATTTGGTGCTAGTGCTCCATTATTGTGATGATCATGTGTGTGACATTGTTGGCATATGTGATGTGAGACTGTAGTTGGTACTAGTATTCCATTCATATTGCATGATGTACATCATGTCCCAAGTTTGACTAAAAACCTTATCTTAGCTCAATAGTTGGATGATGATCGGTGTCATGTATTTTTTGTTGATTCATCATGGAAGATCACATGTGGCAACCACATTTTTGCTAGAGGTACCAAGGTTGGAAGCATGTATCCCTTACTTATCTTTGGATCTATTGAGCATGTTTTTGCATAACCAATCTTCTACATATATCTCTGTAGCATCACCATCTTGGGCATATGTCTCTAAAAGTAATGAAAGTCTTGACTTATTTATAGTATCTTCTACCCTTTGATTATTCATGGCTTGACTTGTGATTACTGGTTATATGGGAGGAGGCAGACTCATAATACACATAAAAAGTTGGTTCTATGTGCATGGATGGGTTGTTAGCTCTAATTCACTTAGATGTTTGTGTGTTCCTATGCCTTGTCCATGCTTGGGTGGTGGCTAGGGAGTCCATCTATAAGAAATCATTTATATAACATGCATTCAAAGAATATTAAGAAATATCCCATTTACTTGATTAAACTTACATTTTATTTTCAAATTGTAATTACAAAACTCTTTTTTTAAATATAATCCTGTAGATTTTACTAAATATAATACTTTTTCTTTGGAACTCATGTAGTATATTACATACTCAATAAGGTGGATCCCTGGGGGAGTAGTGCAAAGTATTTTGTCATGTTTATTGATGATTACTCATATAAGGTCTTGGCCTATCCTATTAAGCAAAAGTCAAAGTTGATATGTACTTTCTTGATATGGTTTGTGAACTAATTTGGGCATACATCAAAATACCAATAATCTAACAATGGGGATGAATAGGTCTCAACGGCATTTGAGCAATATTAAGGATTAGTTGACTACCCCTTTGTGGGAGCTTTTGCTCAATTGCCAAGACCCATGGACCACTTATTGTTTCAAGTGTTCCAAGCTGAGCACTAATGGCTACCTCTCACATAGCCGACATGCCATCCATATCTACGGGTGTAGTGAGCTTACCTCCATGCCGATCGAGTTACCTCCTCTCCCGCGCACTTCGATAGCTCCACAATCCAAGTGCAAGATTGAAGAAAGCTCTCCATACTTCAAGCTCCATTGTCGTGCGAGCAAGACAAGAGAAGAGAAGCAAAGAGAAGAAGAGAGGAGAAGATGGAGAGCTTCTCCTCCCCAGTCCCTCACCCTCACACACTCACTCCCTCACACTCTCACACTCCCTGTCTCAAGCACAAGCTCAAGCAAGCAAGCAAGAAGAAGAAGAAGAAGAAGAAGAAGAAGAAGAAGAAGAAGAAGAAGAAGAAGAGACCCACTTTTGGCCACACACAAGAATATGCTTCTCATTCACTTTTCAACTTGATATACAAAACCCTAGATCCCTTTTGGGCGGTCATCCCCTTATCCCCTTTTTTACATGGCCGGCCCTTTTTTCCATTGTCCTTCAATCTTCCTAGCTTCCTTTCCACCGCCCGTCTACATTTACAAATTGCACAGGTGAGAGCCCGGTGCTCCTTAAATTAAATCATGATGTGCTTGCGCTCTTTTACAAAAGTATTGACTTGAGCTTTTCCTTGTGTGCATTTCTCCCTTATTTAGGACTTTTCTGTGCTTCTTGTGTTTCTAGATTTTTTTTAGCATGCCTTCGTCTTCCGTTTCACTTTGCCTTGGCCTTTGTCTTCTGTGAAAGGAAGCGAAGGATCAAAGGTTGGACTCGAGAGTTATGGCGGGAGAGAAAGAGCAAGAAAGGGAGAGACTAGAAATGGGAACTCCAATAGTCACAATGTGTGACCAGGCCTTCCTTTATTCAAACAGTTACTAAAGGAATAAAGAATAAAGTGATGGTGACGGGCGCCCACTACCTGCAGTGTGTAGTGGCGGTGACTGTTAGTGTAGTAGGCAGAGGCGTCTTTACCCCTAATAATTTCCCACTTAAAGGTGAATCTGCCCGAGTGAGGAGTGAAAAGAAAAAGAAAAAAGACAGTACAACATGTACACATGTACAACAAGATGAGAAAAGATATCATCTCATCCCACGCCCATCAACCTCTTGAGGAAGGCAAAGCGCTCTGTAGAGAGGCTTTTTGTGAGCAGATCTGCAGGATTCTAGTCAGTTGAGATCTTGACAGGATCAACAAACTTGTCCTCAATGGCCCCACGCATGAAGTGATACCTCACCTCAATGTGTTTTGTCTTCGCATAGAAGATCAGATTCTTGGCTAATTGAATAGTACTCATAAAATCCGAATGCAGTGTAGGGATAGCATCAATACCAAGGTCAGCAACTAAACGACCCAACCAAATGGCCTCCTTGCAAGCCTCAGTGGCTGCAACATACTCCGCCTCTATAGTAGAAAGGACCGTGCATCTTTGCACCCTAGACATCCAAGAAATAGCACCTCAAGCATAGGTGAATACATAGCCGAAAAAGTGGACTTCCTACTATCTGCATGTCCTGCATAAACAGAGTCAGTGTACCCCACGACTCCTATATCCTAGCTGCCATAGCATATGCATATATTTGCAGTGCCCTTCAAGTACCTCATGATACCCTTCATGGCATCCCAATGCTTCTTGCCAGGTGTAGCCATATAGCGTGCCACAACACCAACTACAAAGGAAATATTTGGACGAGTGGCTATCATGGCATACATAAGACTGCCCACTGCGGATGCATAGGGAATCTTGGCCATTTCGGCCTTCTGCTCTTCTGTCTGTGGACAATCAGCCCCTGTGATACCTTCACATAAGAAGGCAATGGATAGCCAGTAGGCTTTATGTCCTACATGCGGAAGCGCTCAAGGACTTTATGAATGTACTCCCTCTGTGACAAGTAGAGGAGTCCCTGATGCCTGTCGCGTCTAATGAGCATACCAAGTATGTGAGCGGCGTGTCCCAAATCTTTCATCTTAAAGCTCTTCTTGAGCTAAGCCTTAAGAGCATCTAGCTCATCATGAGCTTTCCGTGCTATCAATATATCATCCACATAGAGTACCAAAATCAATAAAGAACCATTATGAGCTTTCTTCGTATAAAGACACGAATCCATAGCACTCCGACTGTAGCCCTGTGACTACATAAAGGCATCAAACTTATGATACCAATCCCTAGGTGCCTGTTTCAAGCCATAAAGAATTTTCTTCAATTTTTACACTAGGTGCTCCCTACTAGGTTCTGCAAAGCCCTTAGGCTGCTCCATATAAATCTCATCATGCAAGTCCCCATGTAAGAAAGCCGTCTTGACATCCATTTGGTATAAACCCAAGTAAAGCTGAGCAACCAAAGCCAAGAATAAGTGTAGGGTGGTCATCTTAACCACAGGAGAAAAGACCTCGTCAAAGTCCACACCATGCTCTTACGTAAAATCCTTTGCTACTAATCTAGCCTTGTATGCCGGCTTGGGGTGTCCAAGGGTACTTTTTAGCTTGTACACCCACTTGCATGGCAAAGCCTTCTTGCCCATATGCAAGGAAACCAAATCCCAAGTGTCATTCTTATGTAGGGAGTCTATCTCAGACTGCATAGCCCTCTCCTAGGAGTGACTGTCACCCCTGCACATAGCCTCATCATAGGTGAAAGGTTCTCCTACATCTGTAACCAAGAAATAATGCATCGAGGGCTGAAATCTACCAAGTGGACATCAGTCTCTAGTAGACTGTCTCACGGCAGGCTCTGTTGCCTGCCCAACTGCCTGTCCAACACCCTAACCATGAGCATCTGCTTGCAGCTGTAGGTTGTCCAACTAGCTGTGCGGGAGCTCTCGGCTCCTCCTTAAATATGACCATGCGGATCTCAACAACTCTCTCAAGCTGCCTATGCATTTTGTCTTCATGGAAGACTACATCATGACTACGGATGACTTTTTGCGCCTGCGGATCCCAGAGACGATAATCCATCTCGCCTGCATCCTCGTAACCAAGGAAAATGCATTTGATACTCTTGGGATCTAGCTTACTTCTCTTGTCCCTGGGAACATGGCAAAATGTCTCACATCCAAAGACACGGAGATGCGCATAAGAGGGAGGTTTTCCAATCCATACCTCCTCTGCAACTTGGAAATCCAAACCACTAGAAGGTGATCTGTATATGACATGCACAGTTGTACTAACTGTCTCAGCCCAAAAGCTCTGTGGTAGGCTGCATGGCTAAGCATACTGCGTACACGATCTTGGATGGTTCTATTCATCCGCACAGCCAGACCATTTTGGGGGGGTGTAGGGGGTGATCAACTGACACTTAATATCCCTCTCATCACATAACTACTCAAAAGCACATGAGACATACTCATCTCCATTATCTGTCCTTAGGCATCTTAGACTGGTTCTCAACCAATGCAAGCCATCTCTGAAACACAGCCAAGACATCGGATTTTAGCTTAATGGGATAAGCCCAAAATTCTGTGAAAAATCATCTATGAAAGTAACAAAATACATTGCACCACCCATAGACTAACAAGGCATGGGCCCACAGACATCCAAATGTACCAATGCCAAGGGCTCACTCATGCATGGCCTACTAGACTTCTTATGTGTAGAACTAGTTTGCCTGCCATAAAGACAATGCTCGCATAAATTAAAACATGCATAATCAAGGGGCGGTAAGTACTGCAAACCAGAAAGCATTTTCATTCCCTTCAAAGACATATGGCCCAAACGGGCATGCCAAAGAGATACATGTGGGATAGAACCCAAAGACAAAACATGATCAAGGGAAGAAGCTGATACAATCAAGGGGTAGAGACTGCTAGCCTTGGCACTTCTCACAATCACAAGTTTGCCACAAGTGATCTTCCATGCAGAGTCTCCAAAACATACATGATATCCTGCGTCATCAAGTTTTCCAGCTGACATGAGACTGTGTGTTAAAGCAGGTATATGATGTACATCCTGCATAACAAAATTGCTGCCAGAAGGAAACTGCAGCCTAACATCACCAATGCCCACAATATCAAGAGAGCTGTCATCACCCAATCGCATAGAACCCAAAACAATACGGTATGAATGAAACCACTCTCGGCAAGGTGTCACATGAAAGGACACACCTGAGTCCAAGAGCCAACACTGTGCATACATAGAGTGTATCTCTGTCATCTGCAAAGTACTAGAAGAAGCTGCTAGGATATAATAATCATCATCAATATTCTCAGGCTACATAACATTGATCTCTTTAATTTTAACACTGGACTTTGTAGGTTCTATGTTGCGATCAGAAGACTTATCCTATACTTTGTCTTTTTCCTTATCTTTGTGCCTTTCATTCTGCAATTCATGCCATTGTGGCCTAATATGGCCATTCTTCCCACAATGGTGACAAGTAACATCTGTATTCCTGCCACAGGATTTGCTACGTGACTTTCCACGAGACTTGGATCGAGATTTTTGAGAATCCTGTCCATGGCCACTGCTACTATCATGCTTTCCATATCCATCATTATTTCCTCTAACTGTCATAGCATGCAACACACGAGAGGCATCCAAATTCTTACGGTTAACCTCTTCTTATAGAAGAGCACTCTCAACATCAGATAATTTCAAGGTAGCAGTAGAGGCACATAATGCAATGCAGAATACATCCCATGACTCATTAAGAGTACCAAGCAAGAAAAGAGGAGTGACATCCTTTGCAAAAGTGATGTCCTGCAAAGTCAAGTTCTTGAGTATAGAATGGAACTAGCTCAAGTGAGCAGACATAGTCACATTCTCCTTCATGCATAGATCCATAAGCTGCTTCAGCCATTTGACTCTCTGGACTTTTCTTGTCATAGAGATTCTTGATTTTATCCCACAACTACCATGCACTCTATTCTTCCTCAAATATATTGTAGTGAACCTCTTTTGTGAGAGACAATACAATGGTGGACTTGCATAATTCATCAAGCTCAAGCCATTCCTCATCTAGCGTAGTTGCAGGCGGATGCCCGCTTAACCTCAAAGGTTTGATATGCGATTTCTACACCAACACCTGCCAAATCTGGCTCTTCCAATAAGAGTTATTCATACCATCAAGCTTAGTGATGTTGAAAATAGCATGATCACTGGATGAACTTGCCATAATGCTGGTTGGAAGATTGTAGACAGTTCAAAACTGTTTGTTGTTTATTGTAGAAAATGACCAAAAAATCACCAAAATCGAGGAAAAACGGCGAGGAAAGTGGAACCAAAGCTACTGCCCACCAAGTACTAGTGAAAGTACATCATTTTAGAGTGTTTCAGCATGAAAAATCCATGTCACTCCATACATATATGCTTGCTGTAATAAATTTCAAGTTTCAGTAAAAGAGAGCTAACAGTGCCAAAATCAGATCCTAAGGCAATCAGATATTGCCAAGACCAAATCCGACATCATGCGGGCATAACATAAGTATATGATGGTCGATAAGCATGGATCCAACACCCAAGTATATCATACAAACATCTACTAGTGAGTAGGCACACCCCCCAGTCAACGGGACAAAGTGTTCCTGCCACTACCGAAACTTGACACAAGTAGGTGTCAATTCACAAAGATATGGATCCAAAACTAAGAATTAGTTCATAAGCATACAGTGAACCAAGACATATGATGTATCATCCCAAAAGGTAATAAGTCCTAAAGTCAAGTGTCTGTAACTACTCAATGGCATGTAACGGCTCAATGCATAAAAGTACCACCTGCTCAATGTCCGATAAGCATTCAAGAATGCTCCCACTAGCACAAAAGTCATATGTACGAGCTCAAGAGCTCAAGCCAAGGCAAGACATAGCGCCAACGACATAAGTCCAAGACAATACATCAATAGTACATCCCGAACATCTACGTAGAAGAGCATCCGTATGTAGCATCCGTAAGCATGTAAGACATCAAATACATCCCAATCCAAACTCTGACAAGCCAAGTAACATCCAAGACTACTCCAAATAATCCAAAATGCATCCAAGGTGGAGCTTCAATGAGCACTTAAGCTCAACGTATGCATGGGGTAATCAACTGTGACATGAGCATCAAGCCGTAGGCAACGGGTATGCATAAACCCAAGAAGCATCACTGTCAAAGCATATACCAATGTCAATAAGTGTAGGTTGAAATAAGCTCAAGATTTCAAAAGCATCCAGATTCAATGACAAGCTCAAAGTTGTCCCTCGATGATCGATACATCATAGCATAACCCAAGACATACATGCGGAACCAATAGGCATATGTCAAAGCATGAAAGATAGCTTCAGCCCAAGAGTATTCAACATGCATTTACTGTTATAAACTATGTATTTTCAGCCCCAAAATCAAGCCAAAATCATAGCATTACATGTAGCTTCAATCCCCCAATCAATCACGATGCAATAGGTATCAAACCGGTTATGTAGTCATGCCCAAACAAGCATAGATATACAAATACATGTTGTCTCAGACCTGAAATCTATTGCAGATAATTTTTTCATTAGAATTTGGCAAATCGTACATCACCATCATGTCCGGAGCGTGCCAAAACCCCAAATTAGACTCTTACCTTTCCTGAATTGGGTTCCGAATGCCCGAGATATGAAAAAAAGAGTGATTTTTGGGCCAGATTTTGAAATAGGCGCAAAAAACCGTGAGCTGACTAGGGGATCTGCTGTCCCACGTGTCAACAATGGGGCCAAAAGGGGGAACAAATGAGGGCCAAAGAAGGCCTACACCAAGCCTCAACAAGCCTTGATAGGCTAGAAGCAAGATCCAGGTGAAGGAAGCTCCAAGAGGTGTAAGCTATGGCTACCCACAACTTGTTTACAGCCTGTGAGACCTGAGAACTAAAGTAAACTCTGAAGAAAATGATCAAATACCTATGATGTAATGCCTTGAAAGTGCCCAATAATTCTGGGAAGGTGCTCGGGAAGCCGGGGAGTGACGGGAGCTCGAAGGAGTCGAACATGGCTACTGGGAAGGAGACCTAATGCAAGTAGGGAGTCTATGGGATGCTGAGAATGCCACGAACCAAGCTCAAGAGTCGGAAAGCAAAGCTCTGATACCAGTTGAAAGGGAGTGATAGATCGAAGGTTGGACTCAAGAGCTATGGTGGGAGAGACTAGAAATGGGAACTCCAACAGTCACAATGTGTGACCGGGCCTTCCTTTATTCAAACAGTCACTAAAAGAATAAATAATAAAGTGACGGTAATGGGCGTCCGCCACCTGCAGTGTGCAGTGGTGGTGACTATCAGTGTAGTAATACATGGGCAGCTAGGCAGAGGCACCTTTACCCCCAACATTCTGCTTCAGCTTTTCTAGATTTTTGACCTTGTTTGTCTGACGGCTAACATTACACCCCTTAGACAAGTGCTAGTCCCATGGCACTCACTGTCGTAGGTAGCAGGCTTTGGCTTGCACTGAAGACGTGGGTGAAAGGGACATTGGTGGTTGCCGTGGAGGAGTATTGGTGGTGATGTGGAAGAAGGTCGTTGGGGCCACGTTGGTGGCCTAGGTGGCTGGTGTTAGGGTTGTTGGAGTTGGTGGTAGGGTTGTTCTTTGTTGGAGATTGCACTAATGGCCAGCACAAGCGTCGGTTTGTTGGAGATTTTGCACATGATGATTCTTGACGGGCTTGCAAGATGATAAAGGATAATAATTCAAAGTTGGATGTCGATGAAGAGAGAACGACACTTTTGTTGGAGTCCTCAATACCTGCAATTGAAAAACTCTCATAGGTGGTCTCTCCCTAGGGGTAGTGCTAGTGTTCTCTATCGTGCACAAGACATAGTTCAATTAGTTTGGGAGACAGGTCAAACTCTAAGCAATCTAAGAGTATTGTCATGCACTTGAGGACCCAAACTGTGTATATGTTTTGGTGTAGATATTGTGTGAGTCCATGTGCATACTTAGATATTACGTAGTTACAAGACCGCGGGATGGTTTCTCATAACAATATGTGGATGCAAAGTTGTCCATGTTGAGAAGAAGTACAAGTGAAGGTGTATGAGACATCCTTTGCATTGTGACTGTACGACGCATCATAATTGAACACAAGGACATTGCACTTTCAGTTGCGGGGAGCTATTGGACTTTCTTGATGAGGACGGTGAACTTTTCATGGCCATTCGTGCGGTGCTTACCACAATTGATTGCAATGGTATTAAGGCAGAGTGCAAGAGGGAATTGTGCAAATGGGTCAGGGTGACAAGTCTAACCATAGGCGAGACAAGCTCCCTAGGTATGTTCTGCCCTTGATGTGCCCTGAATAATTGTGGGTGATGCTAAAGGGCTAGGGGACTAGGGACGGAGCCAGCCAACCAAGGTCACTGGACGTACCTAATTTGAGGACCCCTAGGTGCTGTGTTGTGATCGTGGGTGCTTCATATCTTTTCATTCTTTTCTTTTCTTTTTTCCATTTCCATTTTCTTTTTCGTTTCTTTTTCTTGTGCTTTTTTCTTTCTTTCTTTCTTTCTCTTCTCTTTTCTCCCTTTTTTTTTGGACTTGCTTGAGTACAACCATTGCAATATGTTGAGGCTATCAGCCTTTCAATGGGTTGGGAAATGTCAAGCTTTGAAGACTCCTCAGGAAATGGATATTACAGTGATGATTGTGTCCTAGCCTCGTTGTTAGAGAAGTAGTTGTTGAGATGAGGAGATACACTTGAGATATTGCAACCCTCTTTGGAACGTGCGATATTGGTATAACTAGGGTAACAACTGCTATGAGTTCTTGGCGTAGAGTGTAATCCAAAAAGAGGAACTGGTTAAGATCATGCTTTGGGCCATGTGACATGGGCACTCGCAAGGGTGACTTTCACTTTCGGCAGCATGACTTTGTTGCGGTTCTTTGTGAGATTAGTGGTCTTGAGGTGACTTGGGCATTGAACAAGTTTGCACGAAAACCTACGTTGTCCTGCATCCACTTTTCACTTCATGAGAGTATATGCAAGTCACATGCCTCAAGTACAACAAATAGATGCAATCATGTCAAGATATTAATTTATCAAAATCCTATGATACTGATTGCGATGCATATTTCAGTGCTTGTTAGAGATGTGGCATATATTAGCAATAGGCAAGGAGAGTGTATACAGGTGGGGAGCTTGTCCCTTTAACCATTTAAAGAAAAAAAGTTATGGCAAGATGACCTTTGTTAAGATGCTTATGTATCATAGGGGCTACTCTATTTGCACAAGGTGGGGCGAGTCCAGGTGGTCGGGCGACTCAGGCTATGCCGGTGAGGGGCTCCTGTGAGGATGGGTGGGGAAGATGTCGACTGGGACCCGGATGGTGTAGTCCCTGGGTGGCCACAATTGTTTCTAGAATTTTTTTAAACAATGCATCAAATTCCTGCTTGTCTCGAGCTGCTCTCTCCTCTTTTGAGCACCTGGTGCCCGAACGCCTGGTGGGAGCTTGCACGACTGGTGTTGCCACGTAGCCGTGCAAGTGCTCTCTCCTATTTTGAGCACCTGGTGCCCGAGCGTCTAGTGGGAGCCTGTATGGCTGGTGTTGCCACAACCTGTGTGCTCCCTTGAGCCCTCGTCCTCTTGGCTTGGGGGGTTTTCAGCCTGCATCCTGGGCGGTGTTGTTTAGGGCCTCTTTTTTGCACGTACCTCTTTAGATTAGGCAGGTAGGGTTCTAGTGGGGGCACTAGTGCCTTATGCTCTTTCCGACGGCGGAGAGCTTCCTTGCATGCTAGTTGCACTCTGTGGTCCATGGTTGCTACCGTAGGGGGGCCGGGGCCTGCAAAATGTGAACCAAGGATTAGGCCCTGAGGCAAGATAAAACTATTCGCATGGAAGGGATTATACAATGGGTTATCAAGCGCATCTGACAAGGAGGGGAGAGTGGAGGCATGCAGTGTTTGTTGTGGAGGGATGGCCCCCATGATGATGTTCATTTTGCCCCTAGCCATTAGCAGATCTTGGCTTATGCTAAGTTGCGTGGATTGGTTGTCATGAAGTGGGGCAGGGCTCATCCTCAGAAGGATAGACCGGAAAGGGAAAAAGGTGTATAGAAAGGGGTAGTACCC
Organism: Lygodium microphyllum; assembly: GCF_053477565.2. NCBI lineage: Eukaryota > Viridiplantae > Streptophyta > Polypodiopsida > Schizaeales > Lygodiaceae > Lygodium > Lygodium microphyllum. Next base: position 39,380,948 of record NC_141149.1, on the reverse strand, counting down.
TATCAATACCATCAGAGATGTTGGTCAGGGCTTCCTATGGTGGTAATGAGGGTTGCATACCCTCCACCTACAGGTAGGAATGGTCACACAACTTAGCTTGTCAAACCCAACTCTTCTTCGTGCGCTTGACTATCATTGCTTGTGTGCGTTGATATTATCTATACACAGTCACAAAATTCATTGTTTATTTATGTACATATTTATGAATCCAAGTCACTTCGTGAGGATAAAAACCAATTGTAGAACTTAGGATTGTACTAGAGTGTGGCACACGCATCGAATATCAGCGGCAGTCTTCTTAATAACATCAAGTATTTTGCAATGTCAAGTATCATGGTACCTTGTCCATGTCTATTTGCAACATGTAGCTCCTCCTCAGTTAAAACCTTATCAGACATAAAGTTCTCTTGGCTAGTTTTAGCTAAGTTCGTACCCTGGATGGTAGTCAGCACTCGAAAGGAAGTTGGTGCCACATAGATTGGGTCTCTTTGAGACTGCCATTTGGCCAATCGCTCCTCTGAGACTATCATAATCTGGGCTCCTAGTTCGGCCATTGCAACGCGGTTTTCAAACCAACATTTTTCAAATTGACTTCAAACTTCTAATTGTCGCTTTAGTTTCTCTATCTCTAAGAGATTTGGTTGGCAGAGCACATCATTGAATGTTACAGTTAAGCCTAGTTCATCGGCTTCCTCATCAGAGGTGAGTCTCATGTGTTCATGCAGGAGCCTATCATAGTACTTGTTAAGATGTTTTTGCTCTTCCTAGGATAGGGGAAATGGCAAGTATTATTCAAGCTACTCCTTAGGGAATGCACCCATGTTTGCTAGGACATAGACACGTGCAAACACTTTGAGCTTAGCATCCAACTCAGTTAAGCATTCTGCAACACTTCTATGTTCAACAAGGGCTTGATCGGTTGCTATCTCATGTAAGGTTCTAGGAGTTTGCCTAGGCTTTAGCATGGCTAGGGGCTCAGGCCTAGATGAGCAAGATTGGTCAACTCTAGGATTTCTAATGCTCTTGGGGTCTCCATGTTTCTCCTAAGGCCTTGTTATTGCGTCATGGTTCTCCTTGGATGTGACTAGTATAAATTTGTCACCCTGTTGGGACAACATTGTATCCACTCTTGATTGGTCAATGCGAGTTTTATTGTGAGTGGATTGAGTGTTGCAAGAAACCGTTGATGGTAACACTTGATTTGATTTTTCAAAGCACATGGATGTGTCTGAGGTTTCACCGCTATTAGGAGAGACATCAATGGGTTCATTAGTGGATGGACTTGATGCTTTATTTCTCAGATCTCCATCACTCTTAGTGTCAATGCTCTTGGGATCCACAACCACCTATAACTGTTGTCTTTTTCGTTGTTTTCTCCTCTTTTTCTTGGTCAATGAAGGTGCATAGCTTCACGACTCATGAACCTAAACTAGGACAACCATTGATGTGCTTGGTTGGGCCTAAACTTTCCCCTTCTCTGGTGTGTCCTCATGGGACGTAGCTGCACCCTGCTGGATAGCCTTGCTAGGTTTATTAGTCATATGCGCCATCTCCTTGGCCACATCTTTGAGAGGTTTCTCCTCAAGCCTAGGATTTAGGTGCTTTGGAAGTGCTAGAGTTGTGAAGGATGCTGGTTGCGATACCTCCCCCCTAGGTGAACTACTAAGGACACGTTTTGCAAGGGTCATTGTCATGGCCAAGGGCTGTGACTGCTGTGATTCCTGATTGGAAGTATTAGCGGCTAGTCCAGTGGATTGGATACTCTTGGTGGATTGTGATGTCAAGTCCCTAGGGCGATTGGAAGTGGTCGTGTCTTTTGTTGCCCTTTGAGCATTCACCTGTGTAGATTGATGATCTAGTCACATTAGGTTGCACAGGCATATCCTTGGGCTGAGAGCTACGGATGGTGTCATGTCCCACCTCTTGGACATTTAGATGCTTAGATGGAGATAGATATTTGGATTGAGCAGATGCACTTGATGACTGCTATTGTGCTTCTTGTGTCCATTTAGGGAAAGAGGGTGTTGGAGACTTGGGACTCTTAAGTGGCTTTGACACTAGCTAGAAGATTTGCTCATGGCTGTTAGATGATTTTACCATTTGCTTTATTGAGCATTTAACCTTTGCTATGAGCAATGTTGTGTCTATGATTCTTGCTATCCTCTTGGGGAATCAAACGCTCCTTGGGCACTAGTGGCTTTTGCATATCCTCAACAATTACATTTGATATCTGCTTGTCAAGCACGCTAGGCTGAGGATCTACCCTTCGATTGGTCCCGTTTGGTTCCTTGATTTCGACCATGAGAGGCTTGGTCACTCCACTGTTGTTGACTCAAGACTTGGTTTTTCGTTTAGATCTCCTTCTACGCTTCTTTCCTCTTGATACGATCTAGCCTTCAGTCGACCAATGAAGTTTAGAAGGGGATTTTGGCACCCAAATCCATCAGTTACCTGCGTAATATCCTTGAGCACGTAGCAATGCTTTGAATATCCATCATGGCGTTGTGTTGACCCTCCATTGATGCCTTTTTCTATAAGGCTTGGGCTTCTTTTGGGGTATTCTACGATATTTGTAAGTCCAAAGCCTGCCCTTGGCATTGTCTCTTGACCTTCTTGTTTCAGGCATGGCCTCACTCACTGGTTCTCGTTGTTCAACCTGTGCTTGTATCAACTCTTCCAACAAGTCCTTGCTCTTGTTAGTAGGCTTGACTGTTATGTCAGCATCTTCCTTGCCTTTCCCTCAAGGTTCGATGAGGCCACCCTTGCTAAAGTTTATGGCTATCCTCACTCCCGGTAGTGTCAGGTGTATCCTCTGTGCTACATAGTCGGCCTCACACTTGGTCGTCCTTTTGAAGGGTCTTCCTAGGAGGGTTTTCTTCTTGTAATTAGCACTATTTGGAGGAACATGAAATAGGATAGGCAAGCTGTCAGCTTCGATTGTCGCACGGATTTTGCACTTCCCTATGAGTGCTTGTGGGTGTCCCCCGTAAGGGCTAAGAGTTGCATTAGTCGGTGTGAGCTCTGGTTGGACTAGTAGGGTCCATGATTCATAGGTCAAGATATTAAAATCCACTCCTTCATCAGTTAGAGTATCAATATTATGCTCTCTTTTCGTGGTGAGTTTGACCCTAAGATAAGTAGGTGGTACTATGTCTTCATCTTCCGGGTCTTGGCTCATAAATTTAAGCCTTTTGACAAATGCCCTTGAGTCCCCAACTACACTACTAGATGTGGATTCTCCACTAATGTCTTGGATCACCTAAGCAGTGCTATTCAAGGTGCGTCTATCGTTAGGACAGTCATATCTAGTCATCCTTGTTGTTGTAGCTTGATGTTGTTGCTTTCCACTTTGACCAGATGTAGTCCAAATGCAACATGTATGTGTTTTTGCAGTGTGGCCTTTTTGCCCTTGCTGGCTAGATTGGCCCATTGAGGTTCCAGGGTCTCTATTTGTCTCTGTTTGGGTATGGGCTTTTGGTTTCTCTTTTGCAAGTGAGAATCCATGCTTGTGTAGAGTCATTACTACACTAGGGTCCAATTTGGAGGACCAGTCACGGTGCATGTTTTCTCTCCAACCTACTTGGGGGACGTGCAGTCTACGAGGGTTCGAGGGCGCAGTCCCCCTCGGCCCGCAGGGCCGTTATGCTAAACACCATGCATGATTTGAAGGACCATTTTTGACCAAATTTTGAACTACTTGCTCTAGATTTCAGCCTAGTAATAGATCTATGACGTGGTTTTGGCTCTATATGGTCTCTCGATTAGTTTCAAGTCTACGGGTTATGTTGAGATGACAAGCTCAACACATGTGGACTTTGATGATGGACCGCCTGGTTAGATGGGTCCACAGGTCTATACTTAACATGTCGATGGTCATTAGGACTCTCACATGGACACTGACTCATTACTTATTATATTCAGGTTGTTACACCTATTTACAGCTGGCATAGTTATAGCGCGAGTCGACTAGTGTAGTCAGTTATGCATTGTTTGACTCAGTAGGCCACTTTCCTTTATGTTGTATCTTATCTATACTTTGTGTACATTGTAAAAAAGTGTGGAAGAAGAAGAAAAAATCAGAAAGAAAACGTTTTGGCCTCCATCTCTCTTCTTGTCTCTTGAGTGAGCTTCTCCTTGTGCATTCTGTGTGTGTTCTGCGTAGCATCTTGAGCAAGTCCCCCCACCACGCGATTCTTGACATGGTATCAGATCCGCGCCACTGAGAGAGGTTGATTTTGAAGGCTGAAGTGAAGGAGAAGAAGCAAGGTTTGAGCAAGGAAGCCACGTGTAAGAAGCTCTCCCATCCTTTCACTCTTTCTCTTGGATAGTGCCTGTGGAGGCACCGGAAGCAGGGCAGAGAAAAAATCTCAGATTGTAGTGAGATTTAGTGTGCGCGAAGAGTGTTGTGTATTCTGCACACAAGCCCCTTAGGGCTTACTCGCAGTTATTTTGGGCATCTGAGGCCATTTCAGGCCCCGTTTTAGAGCCACAAGGTTGCGGACAATAGTTTTAGGATGCACTGTGATTTCGGCTATTTTGATCGAAAGTGGGTACATAGGTTACAAATTGCGAATCTGTAGTTCTTGAGGTGTTTGCAGGAAGCAAACATAAGGTTTATCTGCAAACATGTTGCATATTGCATGTATTGTTGAGCAGACAATGAAAAAGGCTGTCTGGTGTATTGTTGTGCACTACAGGTCGAAGGTTGCAGAAGATTTGCTTGCTATTTGGTATTAGTTTTATGATAATGGAAGAGAACAGTGGAAGCCCCATCATTGAGAATCTCAACAAGAACAACTACCCTTCATGGAGGTTCCGTGTCACGAACTTCCTTATTGGAAAAGGCCTCTACGAGTTTGTTTCAAGTGAAGAAAAGGAGCCGGAGGTGAGTGATCCTCCAACTGCAGAAGAGACAAAGACACGGAAGGAATGGAATGCAAAAGACAAGAAGGTCGTGTATTAGCTGTCTACAGTAATTGACAATAATATGCTATTAGAAATGCAGAGAATTCATATGCAGCTTGGACCATACTTGAAAGAATGTTTTCCCTAAATACAAAGGCACGAAAGATTCAACTCAAGCAAGAGTTGAATACATTGAAGAAAGGGAAGATGTCTATTAATGAGTATGCACTGAAGGTAAGGAGCATTGGAGATGCATTGGCAGTGATTGATGCAATGCCCGATGATGATAATTTGGTGTCGTCTACCTTGGGTGGACTTAACAATGAAAAGGCTTGGAAGTCTTTTGTAACTTCAATATATGTCAGAAAGCCATTTTCAGATTTCGATGAGTTGGTCTCCCTTATGATCACTGAAGAGATCAACATGCAGAGTGAGACATCTGAAAGAAGTGGTGAACAGGTCCAAGCTATCTACTCCAGTTCAGGAAGGGGACGTGGCAAGTTCTCTTCAAGAGGCCGTGGTACAAGACATGGTAGTGACAACCAGCAAAACAAATTGAATCAGCAATTTGGCAATATGCAGGTTTTAGGAGGTCGTGGTAACTTTAGAGGCAGGGGGAGTTTTAGAGAAAGAGATGGATGGCAGAAGAGAGGTTCTAACAACTCTGGTATTGTGTGTCACTACTTTGGCAAAATAGGTGATATTGCAGCCCAATGTTATGCTAAGAAAGATGATATTCACAATGGTAAGTTGCAGCAAGGAAACTATGCATCATCTTCATGATAGAATGAAGACAAAAATGAACGTCTGTTTGTTATGTAGCATATGTTGAATGCTGTTAAAGGAAAGGGAACACATGATGATGTTTGGTATATTGATTCAGGTGCATCCAATCATATGACCAGCCATGCAGAATGGTTTGGAGAGATGCAAAATTTGCAAAATACAGGTTATGTGCAGACGGGTGATGATTCATGCCACCCAATTTTACACATTGGAAAAGTTCCCTTGTCCTTGCATGATGGTAAGACAAAGAGTCTTTCAAATGTATTACATGTGCCATCTATTACAAAGAACTTGGTGTCATCCAGTCAAATGGTACAGCAAGGGCTGCAAGTCAGATCTAATGCAAAGGGTTTCTTTGTAGAAGACTTCAATGACAAGTGCAGGTTGGTAGCAAAGGGAAGTAGAGTTGGAAGTATGTTTACTCTGGATGCTGGAATTCCTACTATGAATGCTGCTATGTATGCTAAAGAAAAAGGTGTTGAGATATTGAAGTTTGGCACAAACGCATTGGACATGTAAATGTACAAAGTCTGAAATTAATGCAGTCCAAAGGGTTGGTTACAGGTTTGCCTACATTTAGAGTTGTAGAATTTGATAAGGTATGCGAAGCATGTCAGTTTGGTAAGCAGACAAGACAACCCTTTTCACATAACAGAGATGTAAGCATAAATATCCTTGATGTTGTGCATACAGACATTTGGGGGCCTACACAAAATGTATCTCTTGGAGGCAGTTCATACTTTGTCACATTTATTGATGATTGTTCTAGAAAGCTTTGGGTATATTTTATGAAGGAAAAGAGTGAAGTGTTTGAGCACTTTAGAACTTTCAAGGCTGTACTTGAAAGAGAAACATGCTTGAAAGTAAAGTGCTTGAGGTCAGATGGAGGGGGAGAGTAATTCTCGAATGAGTTCAGTGATTTTCTGAGGTCTCATAGAATAAAGAGATAGTTCACATGCAGAAATACCCCACAAACAAAATGGGGTTGCAGAAAGGAAAAATAGGCATATTGCAGAAGTTGCACATGCCTTGATGGCTGAAAATAATATGCCTAAGCATTTTTGGTCTGAGGCTATTCATACTACTGTTTATATTATGAGCAGAACTCCCACAGCTGCAGTTCATGGGATGACTCCTGAAGAATGCTTTACTAGCAAGAAGCGTGATGTATCGAACTTGAAGGTATTTGGCTGTGTTGCATACGTTCATGTGCAAGATGAGCTATGGAAGAAGCTTGATCCAAAGGCAAAAAAATGTGTTTTTATTGGATACTCTTTAGAGCATAAAGGGTATCGCTGTTATAACCCTGTCACATGTAAGTTCAGAGTGAGCAGGGATGTCATCTTTGATGAAATGAGCAGTTGGTATGCATCTAGTGGTGATGCATTGGATGATGATGATGATCATGACACTCATGTGCAGGTTGAAAAGCAAGAATCACGAACTCTTAGTGGACCAGAGGCATCATTTGGTAGTCCTTAGTCTGGGAGACTAAGGAGCACCTCTACATCTTCGGGTGCATCTAGTAACACTACAAGTAAAGACAAAGGAAAGAATTAAGTGTCAAATGGCATTGATACAGTTCTTGATGGAGACTCTAGTGGCTCAAAGAGCTTGGATGATGAGCTTGGATTCGTTCTGTCAGGACACCAAGTGTACAGAGAGCTCATAGTAATGTAAAGGCTCCATTGAGTTATCCGGTGGTACGCAGATCTAGCAGAGTCAGATGCCCTGTTAAAAGATTTGGTTTTGAATGTTATGCAGCTCACCATTATGCTTATATGGTGAAACTAGTTGAGAATGTTGAGCTCACATGTTTTGAGGAGGCTCTTGCTCATGCTCATTGGGATGCAGCAATGGATGAGGAGATGGCTGCATTAGAGGCCAATAAGACTTGGGATCTAGTATCATTGCCAAAGGGCAAGAAATCTATTGGATGTAAGTGGGTTTATAAGATTAAGCACAATGAAAATGGTTCTATTAGTAGGTACAAAGCTAGGTTGGTTGCAAAAGGCTATGGCCAGACATATGGCATAGATTATGAAGAAACCTTCAGTCCAGTTGCTAGGATGGCAACTGTCAGATGTGTGATTGCTTTGGCTGCACAGCCAAAGGTTGGAGGTTTTAGCGAATGGATGTGAAGAATGCCTTCTTGCATGGCGATTTGCAGGAAGAAGTGTATATGGATCAACCAGCAGGTTATGAAGATTTAGAACATCCCATGTATGCGTGTAGGTTGAAGAAGGCACTCTATGGGCTCAAGCAAGCACCTAGAGCATGGTCTCACAAGACCAGAGAGTATCTTGTCAATATTGGCTTTTATGTTTCTGATGTTGATCACTCACTTTATGTGAGAAAGAGAGATGTAGGTTTGGTCATCATAGTCATTTATGTGGATGACTTGATTATTACAGGTGATAGTGATAGTGGGATTGCTGAAGTCAAGGATTTTTTGAAGAAGAAGTTTGAGATGAAGGATTTAGGTGAGCTAAGGTACTTCCTTGGCATTGAGCTGATCACATGTGATGATGGTATATGGTTGTCCCAACGACAATATGGCTTGGATATGTTGTCCAAGTATGGTATGATAGCATGCAAACCACTTTCAGTCCCATTGGAGCAGAATGTAAAGTTGAGTGCTGATGTTGGGGATGAGATAGAAGACACTACTATGTTTAGGAGGATAGTGGGGAGTTTGATCTACATGACCATTACAAGGCAAGACTTGAGCTAAGTTGTAGGTCTTGTGAGTCAGTTTATGCAAGTACCTAGAAAGCCACATTTGGATGCAGTCAGACGCATATTGAGATATGTGAAGTCCATATTACATTATGGACTTTTCTATGAGGTAGGTACAGATGTATAGGTGTTTGGATACACAGATGCAGATTGGGCTGGTAGTATGTCTGATAGAAGATCTACCAGTGGATACATGTTCTCTCTTGGTAGTGCAGCCGTTGCTTGGAGTAACAAAAAGCAATCTACAGTTGCTTTTTCGAGTACAGAGGCTGAGTATAGAGGTGCTATTGTTGCAGCATGTGAGGTAGTATGGCTACAAAAGTTAATGGCTGATTTGGATGTGCAGGTGGAAGGTCCAGTTGTCATTTATTGTGAAAACATGAGCAGTATACAGTTGGCTAGGAACCCTATGTTCCATGCCAGGACAAAACATATTGAGGTACACTACCACTTTGTGAGAGAGAATGTACTAGCAGGTGAGATTGACTTGGTGTATGTCAGCACACAGGACCAGATAGTTGACATCTTCATGAAGGAATTGGGTACAGAGAAGCTTCAAAAGTTTCGAAGCTTACTTGGAGTTGCAAAGATGTAGTTGAGCTTGAGGGGGAGTGTTGAGATGACAAGCCCAACACATGCAAACTTTGATAATGGACCGCTTGGTTAGATGGATCCACAGGTCTACACTTAGTACATCAGTGGTCATTATGACTCTCACATGTCTACTAACTCATTACTTATTATATTCAGGCTGTTACACCTATTTACAGCTGGCATAGTTATAGCGCCAGTCGAGTAGTATAGTCGGTTATGCATTGTTTGCCTTAGTAGGCCACTTTCCTTTATGTTGTATCTTATCTATACTTTGTGTACATTGTAAAAGAGTGTGGAAGAAGAAGAAGAAATCAGCAAGAAAACGTTTTGGCCTCCATCTCTCTTCTTGTCTCTTGAGTGAGCTTCTCCTTGTGCATTCTGTGTGTGTTCGCTGCAGCATCTCGAGCAAGTTCCCCCACCACGTGATTCTTGACAGGTTAAGATTTGAAAAAATCCAAATTCGGCCCAACAAGTCCGAGTTGCAGGGGCCGAATGCCCAATTCGGCCCATCCGAGGGTTGAGTGGCCGAGTGGGCCGAGGGCCAAGTCAGGAGGGCCAATGAACAAATTTCAAAGTTGGTTTGAATGGTTGATTCGGACAGGCCGAGCGGTGGGTGTCCAAGTTGAGTGGGCCAAGGGCTGAATTTTGATGCGTTCGAGTCGAGTGATCCGAGTCAGGTGGTCCAAATAGTAGTGGGCTGAGGCCGAGCGGTCCGAGGGCCGAATGGCTGAGCAATTTGAGGGCCGATTCTAGGACTCGGCCTAGTATTTCCATCACTCAAACGGACCGAACGCGAAGCGTTTTTTCATCGAATTTCAAAAAATTCATTGCGCCAAGAAATGGAGGCCATCATACTGGTCGAGCAGCTTTAGATCCAACCTACTCATGTAGTGGAAGGTGTGGAATTACCTGGGCTGGGCAAATAACTCCCGGATGTCCAGATCAAAGCAGATCCACTCAACGAATCTTTCTTCCTCTCTCCTGCTCTCCTGAAACCTTGTAGTGCACAATGTGGCCTTTCTTGCCACTCTTGGCCCCTTATCACCTTGTCCCGGCCTGTACTCACCTTAATCTTGCTTCCCTTACTAACATTTAACTCAAATTTTCATTTCTTGCCATTCTTTTCCCTGTTTCAACCTATTATATAGCAACATAAAACCCTATTGTTTGCTCCAATGTTTTTCTCCTATCCTTTCTAAATGCAAGAAAAAACTATAAGGAAATTACCTACACTACTCCGTCATACTTTCCCAAGTCCAAAACAACAAAAATCTACTTGCTAAGGAGATCGAATACCTCTTCAAACTCCCTCACTTCCTACCTATCTACCTCAAGCACCGATTCGGGAAAAACCCTACTTCAATGCTTGATTCGAAGTGTGCAAGCACTCAAGGCTTGAATCCATTAGTCTCAGCAAACGGAACCAAAATGTGGGAGCTTTTGTTCAGCCGGCAAGACCCATGGACCACTTATTGTTTCAAGCGTTCCAAGTCGAGCGCTAATGGCTACCTCTAACATAGCCGACGCACCATCCATATCTACGGGTGTAGTGAGCTTATCTCCATGCCGATCGAGTTACCTCCTCTCCCATGCACTTTGATAGCTCCACGATCCAAGTGCAAGATTTAAGAAAGCTCCATCCTCAAGCTCCACGCTCCAAGCTCCATCGCCGTGAGCAAGACAAGAAAAGAGAAGAGAAGAGAAGAAGAGAGGAGAAGATGGAGAGCTTCTCCTCCCCGGTCCCTCACCCTCACACACTCACTCCCTCACACTCTCACACTCCCTCTCTCAAGTACAAGCTCAAGTAAGAAAGAAGAAGAAGAAGAAGAAGAAGAAGAAGAAGAAGAAGAAGAGGAGGAGACCCACTTTTGGCCACACACAAGAATGAGCTTCTCATTCACTTTTCAACTTGATATACAAAACCCTAAATCCCTTTTGGGCGGTCATCCCCTTATCCCCTTTTTTACATGGTCGGCTATGGCCTAGGCCCTTTTTCTCATTGTCCTTCTATCTTCCTAGCTTCCTTTTCACTGCTCGTCTACATTTACAAATTGCACAGGTGAGAGCCCGATGCTCCTTAAATTAAATCATGATGCGCTTACGCTCTTTTACAAAAGTATTGACTTGCACTTTTTCTTGTGAACCTTTTACCCTTATTTAGGACTTTTCTGCGCTTCTTGTAACTCTAGATTTTTCTTAGCACGCCTTTGTCTTCCGTTTCACTTTGCCTTGGCCTTTCTCTTCTGCTTCAGCTTTTCTACATTTTCCACCTTGTTTGTCTGACGGTTAACACGCTTACATCCCATCCTAGAGTGGTGTTGCAGAGACTGAGTCTGGAATATACTTAGTCACACAAGCTTACCATAGTACTTTTGGATTCACATAGTTACTACTACAGTTTATATAGTTAATAGATCCCTATGCATTGTTTTTGGTGGTAGAGTTGTAGAGGAGGTATGGTCTGGTAGATCTCCCTCGTAGGTGTACACTTTTGAGTCTTTAGATGTGAGGGTTTTTTCCATATTTCCAAAGAAAAATATAACGTGTGGGATGCAAAGTCCATCAAATGCAACTATCTTGGATATGGTGATATAGGCAAGATGGGCTATCCAGTACGGGATCCATAGGCTCTGAAGGTTATCTACAACTATGATATTTTATTCTATGAAGAAAAAATGCATATGAAACTAAAGTAGGAAGTTGAAATATATGGGGTGATCTTTCTAGAGGAGCCTCTTGTTACAGACAACAAGCCCTAGTAAGACAGCCTGTAGCAATTGCCAATGATGATGTAGAGGTCAAGGAAGCATTTTTTGTACAAAATCATGATGCTAGACATAGAGGACAGGTGTGGTACATGCTCCATAGCTATCTTTCAGATGATCTGCAAGAGCCTCACATAATCTTGATTACTTTGAGCTCTCTATACATTATGTAATGGTGACAAATTCTAGTGAGCCCTTTACTTATGAGGAGGCTATGCATAGAGGGGATAGTCACTCTTGGGAGAGAGCCATGTAGTTTGAGTTTAACTCACTGCTATAGAAAAATCATGCATGGAATTCAATTTTCTTGCTAGTAATTTATAATTTAGTCACCCTTTTTGTGTGTGTTAGAGGCTTGCCTCATGCTCCACAATTGAGATATAAGGATTAACCATTTGTGTTGTATTGTGTTGAAGGCTTGCACTCACACTCATAGCATAAACAAAATACTTACTTAAAATTTCTATTACTATTGTGGTTCGAGACTTGCACTAGTAGTGCAATAGTAAGTCCAAGCAAGTTTAAAAAATTCATTTTTACGTGTGTTAGAGGCTTGCCTCATACTCCAAAAACAAATTTAGACTATCGTATTTTTAGTTATATAGTGTTAGAGGTTTGTGCTCACACTCACAATATAAATAATAGATCTACATAGGTCTACTATTATTAGTGTTATCATCACTCATTTCAATTGCCACCCTAAAATAGCTTGAGAATTATCCTAGTTAGACGAAGAACTTGAGCAAGAGAGTTACCACACACTACAAGATGAATTTAGGGTTTAGAGTTTCTATTCTTGTTGTGTGTTTAATCATACTTTAAATCAAATAGAATTTATTTGTTACCTTTAAAATGTTATCTAATTAAATTAGTGATTTTATTGGAATATACTTATATAGGGATGTTTTTTTCTTTAGATCATGGAGCCAAAGTTGATGAATATGCACAACACCACCTAACAACAATTCCTCAACAAAATGAGAAAAAGATGGATAAATCAAGATCTATCAAACATAGCATATATTTAGGAGAAAGGTGACATAGAAGGAGAGCCACTTTCCTTGAAGAAGGTTAGAAAGCTTTCACCAAAGTAGTTTGTGCATAGTATGTTATTTCACACATAAGGTAGGGAAAGAGAGACTGCTCTTCTAAAACTTTTAGATTTGTAACATGTGGGATCGGCTAGATTCCTTCTCGCTAAGTTTGTTCAACAATAAATAATTTTTTTAAATAATAATGAAATAGCCATCTACTATGTCCAATAATCTTACATGCATTATATTTTATGGAAATGACTAGTTTGGAATAACAATCCATCAAATACAAGAGCGGGCAAAGAATGCATTGCTAGTAAGGTACAAGCACAAAGAATTGATGCTCCACAACCACCTAGAAAGAGATATGATTTGGTATTTCCCAAAGAGCACGAATAGATTTTTGGGATGGTAATACAAGGAGCTAGATTAGGGTCACAAGGATGAATTGTTGAGAGAGGTATTGGTACATAACAAAGCACTAGAGCAAGAAACACTACAAGATATAGACCTTATACCGACGTTTAAAGTGACGAAAATACAAACAACAAAATTCGCCCTCGTCGTCGCAAAAAGCGTCGTTATTGACGACGCCATAGAAACGTTGCAATATGTGTCGCTATATGCGTCGCAAATGCGACGCATATAGCGATGCAAATAGCGACGCATATAGCGACGCAACCAGTAAATTAGCGACGCATATAGCGAGGCCAATAGCGATGCGAGCAGTAAATTTGCGACGCAAATAGCGACAGTAACAGGGAAAAAAAATTTTGTGGGAGCCCTACAAAATAGTTTCTGCACTACTGCATACAAAGCGCTTGCAAACAAAAAGAATGTATACTGAAATCATAAAACTGATACATGAAATAAATACATGATCACATAAAATGCGATTGGTACAATCATGAAAGGATATCACTAATACATAGAAAATGTCTACATAGATCAGGCGACTAAAAACTAAAGGTGTGTGAGCTCCAAGGATCCAAGGGCGAGCTACAAATCCTCGTCTCCCGAAAGCTCGTCCCGCCGCAAAGGAGCATCGAACGGATTCTGCAAAAAAAGAAACAACATATCAAACCACCATACAATAATGCATTCAAATATCTCATGGTAAGTACGGACAAGAAAGATGAGTGACTTACAGGGCCGCCGCGTCTATACAATCGGTCGATCAATGCATTGAGACCGTGCCTCTCTGCATATCGAGTCTCAAGGCCTTGCGGATCGCGATTTGTAATGGAGTGCTGCAAAGAAAACAAAATGTTAACTGTTAGAAACATGATTGTCAGTACAAAGAATATTTCAAAAAAACAAATAAGCAAAACAAAAGAGAAACTTACAAACTCCTCCAAATAGGTCCTGTGGCCGCCACTCCCAAGATGATGCACCACTCCGGTCTCGAGTCGTGCCCTCACCGCCTCCCGCTGCTGACTCCAACGTCCTGGCAAATCTGTAGCCTCCTCCCTTAGTCGGCGCTAGTCGTCTGCATCTAACCACTCAGGCTTTACAGCCCCACTCTTGATTGCCTTGCGTGTGTCGGATCGTCTATGTGACATGTATGCACGCATGCAATCCATCATCCAGCCCGTAGAGAATCTATCTACTGCAGCTGGCACCAGAAACTCCTCGTGCAAGGATGCTACTATGTAGTCCTGAAGGATGGATTTTAGGCCCCGGAACGTGTCTAAAAATAGGAGAAAATATGGAAATGCGGGGGAAAATGCTCAACCACGAAGGCGGCAGCTCGACCTAGGACGATTTTAAGCATTAAGTGCTTGACAGGCGCCCGTGTGACACTCCGTGAATTTTGATAATTTTTTCGTGCGCCCGTGCTAGTCAGTGAAGCTGCAGGCCTGTCCGGGATGTTGAGACGAGCTCACAGGAATTTTCAGATCGAAGTTCGGAGTCGGGGTGCGGAAGATGGCCCGAAACCGGCCGGGGTGCCCAAGAGGGGGCCCAAAAGGGAAATTTCAAAAGGTGTAAAGGAGGGGGGGTGACCTTTGGCACCCCCCCCTTCAAAAAATCGTGGATATGGAGGGGGGGCGGTGGCTGAAAACAGCCGCCGAAAAAAACGTGCCCCCCCCCCAATCGATTGCAGGCTTGCAAAGCAAGCCATAGCTATGAACCCCCAGGCCTGATCAACACATCGTGCCGAGTGAATTGCCGGTCTCCACTCCCGCAATGGTGGACTGGTTGGAGAGAGAGAAAATCAGTATTTCTCTCTCCTCCCTCTCTCTCCTCTTAGTCCCCGTTCGTGCTTGAAGGAATAGGATGGAGATGGACAGCCGGATGGATGCCGATTCTTGACGGGATGAAAGAGCAATGCAAAACCATTGTAGATTGCTGATTCCAAGCAAAATTCATGGCTGGAAATCAATCGTGGGACGTGCCAAATTTAATGAAAAACCCGCAAGACACGGTAATAATTGTTTTTACAAAGAAAATGGTCTTTTGATGCAAATTTGGTTGATAAAAATGTGTTCATATGGATTGAGTTTTGAGTATGTCGTGCTTTGAGTTGGTTTCTAGCTGTTCATCATTTAAAAATCAGAAAAACATGTGTGGGATAGTAGAAAATAGAAAACTGAGACACGAAAAACCATAAAAATGAAGGAAAATAGGGTTTTGGGCTAAAAATGATGCAATAAATTAATCCACACCTACTAAAATTTCTGTTTCTGCTGAAATGAACTAAGGGCCACAGCCCATAAACTGAAGTTGATTTTTAGCAATTAAAAAAAATGGGAGAAAATGGGAAAATTTGCAAGAAAATGATGGGAAAACCCTAAAAAATAGGGAAAATTTATATTTTGGGCTTCGGAAAATTGGGAAAATTATGAGTAATGTTCCTGAATGTATAGCAAGGCTGAGGCATGAAGATTTGCTTCAGATCAGCCTTGTTTCCGTGTTTTAGTTCGTTGTTTTCCGCTTTTTATATGAAAAATAATGGGAAAAAGCTGTAAAATGACATGCAACGAAACAATACTAAACCGGGGGAGGGCAGGGTACTTGAGAAGTGTTTAAATACTATTGCAATTAATGATAAAGTTGCTGATTTCCATTGCATAAGCATTTAGGACGAGGAATTAATTAAAATTAAGGCCTAGTAGCACGAAGAACACTTCAGTGCTAGGTCTTGCAACGAAGCACAATCGTTAGAAAGGATCCATGAAAAGGATGTTTTGCACTTGTGCACGACACTGTTTTGTTAAATGTTTGAGCACTAGGCATCCACCAAATGCATGGAGCATGAAAAAGAATTTAAAAGTATCAGTGATCAGCTCCTGGACATGCATTGCAATTGGTTTATGAGGATATGACCTACGTTGAGAGGCAGTGAGATACCCATGCTGTAGGCTAGTCGTGGGATCCTAAAGGGGAAATCAAGTAAGGACAATGGTACATTCCTGGACACGCTCATTGGGTACCTTGAGCGACGTTTGTGCGAAATGTCTAAATGTTGAGCGACGCATCGAGGGGCCAATCCCCAAGGTGTAGGAGAGTCGCAGAGGGTTGACGGCATTCAGGCGTAGGAGGAACCCCATGTGTATGTGATTCGAGCCTATTTGGCTATGTGAAAGGGACTCCCTCTGAGGAGTAATATTGGGTTAGGATCAGTTGGACTACAACGTATTACAAACGCAATGTTTAGGAAGGCAGAGATTTTGATAGACGCTCCTGGCCGCGAGGCCGAGGGATTGTCTTGTGCGTAGTGACGAGGCCCGGCTAGTGCATGAGCCAGTGCCGGCCCGTTTTTAGGTCCATCAGTGGTGCGTCTGTCAGGAGCCGCTTAAAAGTGGCGGTTCTCGAATCCTGGTTGTTTAGGGACCAACTAGCAGTTTATGCCAAAGGATACTGAGATTGATCCATTATTTGTTGATAAGCATCATCTAGCAAAAATCCAAAAGCAAGAAAGAGACGAAAGAGCTAGGCGACGTGCTGAAATTTTTAGGAGATATTCTCCTAAGCGTAGCGGTGCCGAACCCTTACGAGGGAGTGGATCCAGTGGTCTTAGGACCACAAGCAGTAAGTTAGGAGAAGGTGGAAGCTCTAGTGCTCTCCTTCCTTCGATTAGCCAGTCCACGTCAAGTACGGGAGGTGTAACTCCACCGTCCCCTATTCCTAGTGCAAATCCAATCCTCGTCATGGCGCAACCTATTGCAATTCCAGCAGGAACGACGGATTTGCCGGCTCTAGGTTACCCGCTACCCATTTTTAATGGGCTAGTTGAGAAAGATGCAGAACTCCACATTAGGGAGTTTCAAAAGCTGATGTTTAATTGTCGCATTCAAGAGGAAGGACATTTAATGATGTTCTTCAATATGATGCTCAAAGGAAGAGCCGCTATATGGTATCATGGTTTAGAAGCCGGAACCATATTGAATATTGATTCATTTTATGGAGCTTTTCGAAGGGAGTTTGCCCCTGAAAGGGGTGGGCAATATTGGTTGCGTGTACTTAACGTGACCCGCCAAGAACCACACGAAGATATTCGTGCTTATGCGAAGAAGATAAAAGAGGTTTTCCGTAAGTTGGACACCTCTATCCCTATCCCCGCAGCTGCCCAATTGCAATATTTCCTACATGGTTTGGACTTTAATATCCAATTGCAGTTGAGTAGTGTTCCCTTGGGGGATATAGATACTGCCATTACACGAGCACAAGAGGTGGAATCCCGACTACAAGCAGCCTATGCTTCTCGAGGCAATTCGAATATGGGTTTAGTGCTGGGGAACAATATGGCAATAGCTAATGGCAGTAGTGGTCAAGGGATAGCGATGGCTAACCCTAATGGGAGAGGGAACATGATGCAGAATGTGCCTTTATTACCAGCTCCCCCCGGCATGTCGATGCCTACGGGCAGTCAAATGGCTTCAAGTGGTGGAGGCCAGGCGGTCAATCCTAATACCATGCCTGTGACTCAACAACCTGTGCCTAATCTAATTGTTAGGCCGATTGAACGACATGGTAATGACCAAGGCTATGAGTCGAGTTCTTCCAATGTTCTTGGCGAGGTTAAGGACGTGATGAAGCATTATACCGACATGATTACGGAACAGTATCGACAAATAGCCGTTGATGTCAACTTCCTTAAAAAACAACAAAATTTAATAGGAAGTAGATACCCAGAGGAGGGTGCACCTTCGAGGTTTAGTTGCAAATGGTGTGGTGGGCAGCACTATCCAAGGAATTGCCCAAATATTAAGTGCGACATTTGTGGAAAATCTGGCCATTTAGCAGCTACTTGCTGGAGTAAGATCAGTTCCCTCCAGCGAGGAAGTCGGCAACCAGGGCCTGTTAATCATCGTGCCCAAGGAAATGATTCCCAGCCAGAAAATGGGCCTAAACAAATACTTCAACGACCAAAGACTATAGTGGAGGAGCTACCAAGTGGTAGTGGGGTTAGTTTGATTGAGGCTGTACGCGTTAATGATGCTGAAACCTCTAATATGCGAGCTGTCCTTACAAGAGGTCAAAAGGGTAGAGAGGCCGACAAGGATAAGCCTGTCAACAGAAACCCTAAACAAGGCGATAAAGGAACGCAAGTTCTGGATCCTGCCATGGAAGGGGGACCTTTGAAGCCCGTAGAAAGTAAAGCCGATAAGGAACCACCAAAGAAGAAGGTGAAAGTTAAGAAAGAGGCAATAAAGCCGGTTCAGCGACCTAAAGAGCGGATGGTTTGGCATGAAAAGCGAGCTCTATCAAGCTATCATGAATTCGATTTAGCGAGCTCTCTTTGCGAAGTCAAGCCGGATGTGAATCTTTTACAGCTTATTAAGCTTTCCCCAGGAGTACGCAAGGAATTTAGAAAGATCCTACGTACCGGGTATATCGTAGAACCTTTGGGTATTGCGCGAGTTGGTGATGACTGGTTCGAGCATGCTGAGAAGCATTGCCCAAGGGTTGCAGCCTATGTCGATGGGATACTAGTAGATTATGCCATTGTCGACACTGGATCATCTGTTAACATTATGAGTTCTGAATTGATGGAAAGGTTGGGTCTTGCGATTCAGAAAGATACTTCCACAATTCTTAGAATGGCAGATGATAGTTTGAGACAGTCGAAAGGCTGCATTACTGAGGTCCATGTGACTGTTGCAAATGTAGAATGCCTGTTGGACTTTAGGGTGATTCGTTTTGCAGGGCGTCCAAGTTACCAAGTATTACTTGGACGACCTTGGATCTTGCAAGCGGACTGCCAAGTAGATATACCCGCCGGTTCACTGATATTCGGCAGAGGTGCCCAGCGTGTGGTGGTTGATGCTTATCCTGAGTCCCCGCAGAGTGAGAGAGCTCCTCTATCTTCTACAGAATTGGAGACATTAGAGGATTTATCTGCCAGTGAGACATCATCGAGCGATGAGTCCAAAGAGGGATCCACCATAGAGGACATCTATCAGATCACTTTGAACGAGCCGATAGAGGGCCAAGATCGTATAAGAGATGCAGATGTTATCGAGCTAAACCTTGGTACGCTTGATGATTCGCGGCCAATCAAATTAGGGTCTATGCTCAGTACAACAGAAAGGGAGGACTATGTGGCCTTGATCCAGGAATTCCGTGATATCTTTGCCTGGAGTTATGATGAGTTGAGAGGCATTCCTCCTAGTCTTGCTGTTCATACAATTCCGTTGAAAGAGGGCAGTCGTCCTGTACGGCAAAAAGTAAGGCGTATGCCTTTCGAATTGAGGGACGGCTTGTTTGAAGAGTTACAGAAGCTTCGAGAAGCGGGTTTAATTTTTCCTGTGCAACACACGGAATGGTGTTTGCCAGTTGTGATTAGAAAGAAGAAGAATAATCAAATCCGTTTATGTGTAGACTTTAGAGAGCTAAATAAGCAGACAGTTAAGGACTACTACCCGTTGCCATTTATTGACCAGATTTTGGATCAATTAGCGGGTAGGGAGATATATTCGTTTATGGATTGCTTTGCAAGATATAACCAAATGGCAATTGCAGAAGAGGATAAGTTGAAAACAAATTTTATTACTGTATTCGGTACTTTCGCGTGATGGCCTTTGGTTTATGCAATGCGCCTGGTTCGTGGCAACGAACAGCAGATAAGACATTCGGTGACATATCCGCTGAAGAGTTGAAGGTGTTTATTGACGACTTAGGGGCTGCCACCGTGAGAGAGAGGCAGTTGAGCATTCTAAGAAAATGCTTTGAGCACTGTAGACAATTCTGCATCGCCTTAAACCCACGGAAGTGTGTTTTTGGAGTACCTTATGGGCTATTGTTGGGTCATGTGGTCAGTTCGGTAGGAATTGCGACAGACCCCGAGAAGGTCAAAGTTATAGTTGCCATGGGTCCACCACGCACTCCGAAAGAGGTTCATAGCTTTCTGTCTTCGGTTGGTTACTATCGTAGATTCATCAACGCCTTAGCAGAAAGAACGTTGCCGCTTACAAATTTATTGTCCTTTAGCTGTTCGTTTGTATGGGGTGACCCTTGTAAGGTAGCATTCGAGGACGTGAAACAAGAGCTAGCAAGAGCGCCCATTTTAAAAGCCCCTAAAAGAGGTGAGGTGTTTTATGTATTTTCGGCAGCCACCATGTATAGTATCAGCTGCTGTTTAGCCCAAATTTGAGAAGAGAAGTGGTACCACCCAATTGCTTTTGCCAGCCGGAAGCTGGGGGTATCCGAAATCAATTATAATTACATGGAGAAATTATGTCTAGCGATGGTCTTTGGGACCAAGAAGTTCAGGCATTACATTCTCTATGAGAAAGTCGTGCTTTATACGAAGGCGGAGGGACTTCAACTATTGATGAATAAGTTACAGCCGCCTGATCGTTTAGCGAAGTGGTTAATCACTTTGCAGGAATTTGATTATGAAATCAAGAGTAAGCCACCAAGGTTGCAAGGCATTGTGGAATGTCTTGTGGACTTTGGGGAGCCGAAAGAATCTGTGGCTGAAGGTAGTGATATGGAGTGGTTATTTAAAATAGATATGGCATTTATTCCCTCCTGGTATGCTGCAATAACGCATTATTTATCAATGGGAGAGGCGGGATCCGAATTATCTAAGGCTGAGAAAAGGAAAATTAAGCAGCAAGCGTTAAAGTTTGCCTTAATCGTAGGTACATTATATCAGCAAGGGGTTGATGACATCTATCGCCGGTGTGTGATGCCTGACGAGGTGCCATTCATTTTGGAAGAGTGCCATGATTCTGCTTGCGGTGGCCATTTTGCTGGACGGCTCACAGCACAAAAGGCTTTAAGAGCAGGTTATTGGTGGCCTGCCATCTTCCAGGATGCGTTTGCGTATGTTAAACGATGTGATATTTGCCAACAACATGATAGCCGAGAGAATAGGAAACGACCACTCACCCGTATTATGGTGATACTTCCATTTGAGAAGTGGGGAATAGACTTTGTGGGTCCTATTACTCTGTCATCGACTACGCAAAAGAGGTACATCATTCTCGCAACTGACTACTTCACAAAGTGGTTAGAAGCACGTGCAACAAGGAAAGATGATGCTAAAGAAACTGCTAGTTTCCTTTTAGAGCAGATAATATGCCGGTTTGGTCTGCTGAAAGAATTAGTGTCAGACCGTGGAACCCCTTTCCTGAATAAGGTGATTAAAGGTTTGACAAAGATGTGGCAAATCAAGCATAACAAGACAACCCCATATAATCCGCAAGCCAATGGGCAAGTTGAAAGCACCAACAAGCAGCTTGTGGGCATCCTGTCCAAAATTGTGTCGGAAAAGAAACGAGATTGGGATAAAAAGTTATACGTGGCAGTGTGGGCCTATAATACGACCTTCAAACGAGCCACTGGCCATACCCCGTTCAAGTTAGTATATGGGGAGGAGTGTGTCTTGCCTTTAGAGATTGAGCTGCCAACTATTCGGTTTGCCATCAATCATTCTTTGAGTGATGAAGACTCACTTTTTGAGCGCTTGACGACACTGGCACATTTAGATGAGCTTAAGTTGCAGAGCTTATTGCACCAAGAAGTGGCGAAGCGCCGAATGAAGCAGCTACACGACCTCAAAGCGAAGAAATACACCTTCAAGAAAGGACAGCTTGTTCTGTATTATGACGCACGACGAGAATTATTTCCAGGCAAGTTAGAGCCCAAATGGGATGGGCCCTATAGGATCGTTAGGATAGGAAAGAATAAATCTACAGTATTGTTAGCTGACCTTGAGGGGATAGAATTTAAAAATAAGGTTAATCTTAATAAGATTAAACCTTATTACTTCTGATTGCACTAATGCTATGACTGCCTTGCAGGTCTAGGCAAGATCGATCAAACATCTGCAAGGAAATTGTGATAGAGGTTGATGGGTCGTCTGATCCCTTATTTAGAACACCCATATTTAGAACAGAGGTATCATCAGGGAAAGCTCATTTGGTGGAGCAAAGGATACAAGGTGATTGAGCAAGAAGGTGGGACATTTATTTGGGAGATCAAGGTCTTCTGCCATCACTACCTATAAATATTGATGAGTATCCCTGTTGAATTCAATGATGATGGAGGGATGGAGCCTACAGTCCACCCATTGAATATGCTGAATTTCGACTACCATAATTACGAGTAGAGTTCTGGATGGCGGGATATGTAAACCCTTTATGGACGTACACCTTGTACTTTGATGGGGCGTCCAGGGGTGCATGCAAAAAAGGAAGTGTAGGAGTTGTCATCCGAGACCCCCGACGACGCATTGTCATGAAGTTAGCTGCTTATCTCAGGGTGATTTTACCAATAATATGGCAGAATACAAAGCCCTGATAATGGGTTTGAACATTGCAAAGAAGGGTGGTATCCGCCAGTTGTTGGTGAAAGGGGACTCTCAGTTGGTTTTAAATCAACTCAATGGGACATACATGGTACGGAATCCCATCCTTTGTATGTACCATCATACTGCCGTAGCCCTGTTAGACGAATTTGATAGAGTGTCTTTTCAGCTGATTCCACGGAATTGGAATCAGTTTGCTGATTCATTGGCTAATCTTGCGTATGAAGAGGACCTCTTCTTTAATTGTGGCCCTTGTCCCGATATATCTATTGATGGTGAGACAGGACCTGGTTGTTTGTGGGGTATGCTTTCTGAACATGCCCTCTTTGGCAGACGATGGTTGATTTGGGTGATGCAGAGGGTAAGCGAGACTCATCTGCCTTTATTATCTGGGACACATAGACTGATTAGACGACATGTGATGCGAACACCTCTTGCGATATACGCAGGAGGGATAGGTCATAATTTAATGCACCTAGTTTAGGGCTATGCGCCTTTGTTCCCCTGGGAATAGTATGCTTTGATGTCTATCATGGTTGTTTCCAGGTGGATGTTCTGCATAGTATTGTTTCATTTCATTAGGCCAAGAGGGCCGATGCAGTTTTGTAGTAGAGTGTTTGATTTCATTAGGCCAAGAGGGCCATTTCCCTGTCTAGTGCGGATGCGTTTAATTGGGTTTTGTTTAAGTGTTGTGCTGGACAGGTTTTGTGTTTCGTGGAATTTGATGGAGCCTGGAGGAGCCTTTGCTACAATGGAAGCTTCTTGTGGTCAATCCAGGTGATATTTCTCCTTTACGAATACCTTTCTTTTCTATTATATGTGTATTTGTACTTGTCGAGGGGATCCATTTTTGTTGGGGACTGGCAACCAAGGCATGAAGTCCCAGGTTTAGGTTGGGTATATCTGAAGGAGGTCTGACTAGTTGTTGCCTCCTGTGAAGGCATTGCTAGACATTGAAAGATCTGTCCTAGAAGGCAGTTCTAGTGACCTTGTTCTGCTGACTTGCTAGGTAGCCGTTCTAGGAGTCCCTATTAGTTGTGAGGCCGATAGAGAAGCCTGCCAGAGGAACAAAAAAATGATGATGATAAAAAGGGGAAAAACCCTGAACACCTAAAGAGAAAAATATAAATACGAAGGTGTGTAAAAAGGGGTTCTAACCCCTCAAAGAAGAAAAGAAAAGAAAAATCTTAAAAGCAGTTGATCATCGCCTTGCGAAGGCCTGGTAGGTTCCTGGGGACGAATCAGACCCGAGGCCGATGCCTTGCCTTTCCTTGGGGTGACATCTTGCCAAAAAAAAAAAAAATCATGAAGGTTGGAGCGAAAACAAAAGTGGGCGTCAGAAAAGGATTACGTGTCGCCTCGCGAGGGCTTGGTAGGTCCTTGGGTACCGAGACAGGTCCTGAGGCCGATGCCCTGTCCTCCTTGGGTCACTACGCTCAGCTCCCTCCTTTTTACACGCCCGAGTATGGAAATAAAAAACCTAAAAGCTAAAATGTGCTTTAAAAAATATATATATTATATATATATCTTTTGATCAGGCTATAGGGGTCCTCGCTTAAGAGGAACTCCTGGTTCTGTTGTCCTTAGTTAGGTAGGCAGTTCAGACCACCACTTAGGGCAACCTCTATGATAGTTCTTTTAGTTTGGCCGTGTTGGAGCAGTGGGTCAGTGACTGGCTTTAGGCTTTCTGGCAGATTATGCTGGGCCTACTCCTCGTGGATTTCATGCCTTGGTTTTGTCAGGGGTAGGGTGAGCATTGTGCTGTGTTTTATTGCATTTTTGTTTTGTAGCAGTTTGATGCTCCTATGGTTGTTTATGTGCAGATATGTTCATAGGTTCGACGGACTGAGTCGTCCTATCCCGTGGTCGCCAATGAAGGATGGATTTTAGGCCTTGGAACGTGCCTAAAAATAGGAGAAAATATGGAAATGCGGGGGAAAATGCTCAACCACGAAGGCGGCAGCTCGACCTAGGACGATTTTAAGCATTAAGTGCTTGACGGGCGCCCGTGCGACACTCCGTGAATTTTTATAATTTTTTCGTGCGCTCGTGCCAGTCAGTGAAGCTGCAGGCCTATCCGGGATGTTGAGACGAGCTCACAGGAATTTTCAGATCGAAGTTCGGAGTCCGGGTGCGGAAGATGGCCCGAAACCGGCCGGGGTGCCCAAGAGGGGGCCCAAAAGGGAAATTTCAAAAGGTGTAAAGGAGGGGGGGTGACCTTTGGCACCCCCCCCCCCTTCAAAAAATCGTGGATATGGAGGGGGGGCGGCGGCTGAAAACAGCCGCCGAAAAAAACGTGCCCCCCTCCCCCAATCGATTGCAGGCTTGCAAAGCAAGCCATAGCTATGAACCCCCAGGCCTGATCAAGACATCGTGCCGAGTGAATCGCCGGTCTCCGCTCCCGCAATGGTGGACTGGTTAGAGAGAGAGAAAATCAGTCTTTCTCTCTCCTCCCTCTCTCTCCTCTTAGCCCCCGTTCGTGCGTGAAGGAATAGGATGGAGATGGACGGCCGGATGGATGCCGATTCTTGACGGGATGAAAGAGCAATGCAAAACCATTGTAGATTGCTGATTCCAAGCAGAATTCATGGCTGGAAATCAATCGTGGGACGTGCCAAATTTAATGAAAAACCCGCAAGACACGGTAATAATTGTTTTTACAAAGAAAATGGTATTTTGATGCAAATTTGGTTGATAAAAATGTGTTCATATGGATTGAGTTTTGAGTATGTAGTGCTTTGAGTTGGTTTCTAGCTGTTCATCATTTAAAAATCAGAAAAACATGTGTGGGATAGCAGAAAATAGAAAACTAAGACACGAAAAACCATAAAAATGAAGGAAAATAGGGTTTTGGGCTAAAAATGATGCAATAAATTAATCCACACCTACTAAAATTTTTGTTTCTGCTGAAATGAACTAAGGGCCACAGCCCATAAACTGAACTTGATTTTTAGCAATTAAAAAAAATAGGAGAAAATGGGAAAATTTGCAAGAAAATGATGGAAAAACCCTAAAAAATAGCGAAATTTTATATTTTGGGCTTCGAAAAATTGGGAAAATTATGAGTAATGTTCGTGAATGTATAGCAAGGCTAAGGCATGAAGATTTGCTTCAGATCAGCCTTGTTTCCGTGTTTTAGTTCGTTGTTTTCCGCTTTTTATATGAAAAATAATGGGAAAAAGCTGTAAAATGACATGCAACGAAACAATACTAAACCGGGGGAGGGCAGGGTAGTTGAGAAGTGTTTAAATACTGTTGCAATTAATTATAAAGTTGCTGATTTCCATTGCATAAGCATTTAGGACGAGGAATTAATTAAAATTAAGGCCTAGTAGCACGAAGAACACTTCGGTGCTAGGTCTTGCAATGAAGCACAATCGTTAGAAAGGATCCATGAAAAGGATGTTTTGCACTTGTGCACGACACTGTTTTGTTAAATGTTTGAGCACTAGGCATCCACCAAATGCATGGAGCATGAAAAAGAATTTAAAAGTATCAGTGATCAGCTCCTGGACATGCATTGCAATTGGTTTATGAGGATATGACCTACGTTGAGAGGCAGTGAGATACCCATGCTGTAGGCTAGTCGTGGGATCCTAAAGGGGAAATCAAGTAAGGACAATGGTACATTCCTGGACACGCTCATTGGGTACCTTGAGCGACGTTTGTGCGAAATGTCTAAATGTTGAGCGACGCATCGAGGGGCCAATCCCCAAGGTGTAGGAGAGTCGCAGAGGGTTGACGGCATTCAGGCGTAGGAGGAACCCCATGTGTATGTGATTCGAGCCTATTTGGCTATGTGAAAGGGACTCCCTCTGAGGAGTAATATTGGGTTAGGATCAGTTGGACTACAACGTATTACAAACGCAATGTTTAGGAAGGCAGAGATTTTGATAGACGCTCCTGGCCGCGAGGCCGAGGGGTTGTCTTGTGCGTAGTGACGAGGCCCGGCTAGTGCATGAGCCAGTGCCGGCCCGTTTTTAGGTCCATCAAGTCCTTGCTCCCCTCCGGTATGTTCTTCCAATGATCCAGGACGTTGTGCCGAAAAACTTGTTGGCACAACTCCCTCATGCGAGCCATCACCCTCCTCCCCTCATCATTCATGATGATGGCTCTTGACCTACTATCAACTAGGTATCCATAACCCCTAGGAGTTTGCATAAGTTGGGTCCTCTCCCATCTCCATCCACGCTCCTGGGCATATCCAGGAGACCCCTGTACATCCGGTGTACCGACGGGGGTACCCTCTCTCGGAGTGCCACTCAAAGGGGTGCCACCAAAGGGGGTGCCACCAAAAGGGGTGCCACCTGCTGACAGCTATGCAAAAGCCGGAGTAACTGGAGTAGATGTCCCCATAGGTGTGACAAATCCTGGAGGTGACACAGCTCCAACTGAACGACGAGACGGAGACACCACGTCCGTGTCTCCATAGTAGCACCCCCTGATCCCGATGCAGTCTCTCCCTCTGGCCCAAGTCGTGAGCGTCAAGATCGTCTGCTCGAAGCTAAAGCATCTTATTGTGCTCAAGCAGATCTAGTAGAGCGCCCTGACGAAGAACGAGACAGCTCCTGGTCTGCCATCTCTCTGAATCTCTCGAGCTGATCTGGAGACATGCGTGCCATCATGTCCTGAAACTCCTCATCGCTCATCCCTTGACTCATCCTGAAAATGTCACCTGCACAGATAAAAAATGGTGTTAGAATAATCAATTTAAACTATACAAAGCACAGTAATATAAATCATTTTTGAAAAATCCCTCTTAAAATGCATATCTTATGTACCTTTATGGAAGATCTAAACAACGAATTGAGTAATACAATTCTCCAAGAATGAAATATTCTATGGTCCCATGTTAATCTCCTAACACAACTCTGCATACACTGGAAGGTCGATAGACATGTCACCACAAAAGAACGAGTCTACCTTGTTCTCAAAAAATTCTTGGACTTCTATATTTCCATCATTATTAGCCGATGCGGGCTCCAAACTTGCCGTGGCCTCCACCCCTCGTAATATCGACCCCTCTATTTGCATATTTTCTTCATCTATGCCTAGAACATCGCTTTGATCATATACTCTCGCACTTCGAGGAGTTGAAGGTATAACATACCAGCATCGAGGTTATCGGGGGTTTGGATAGAAGATTACCTGTTCACAAATACGTACAAAGCGAGTTCAAACCATTGTGACATAAACCATGTTGTATTACAATTAGCAAGCAAATGACTCTTTGCACCTGTTCATAATGGGCCGGCAACACAAAGGTGTTGCACAAGTCCGTCCATTTTTTTTCGAAATCTATTTCGAGAAATCCAGATGGACCTCGTCGAACTGTTGCTCCAGCTCCTCCAAGTACCACTTTGAACCACTGCACATCGAATAGTATCATAGAGAAGCTACGATAATCCACCATAATAATACTTTGCAAGTTCCCAAAATACTCCATCTCATCCACAACCATGTTCGGATCTGTTGCTCGTCGCTGGCTCTCTTGCTCAAACCTTGCCATGACACCACAGTCCATTGTGGAGCGCATTTTGTCAATACGCTCCACGCAAAAATGCCGTCCGCACGACCACACTGCACTATATATTTTGTACTGCACATTTGAAACACTCAAATTAGATGAAGCAAGCAAATTTAGATACGACACATTCTAAACCCCTTATCACCTTTGGACTACATCCCCTCGAGAACTCCCACTCCTCCATTGAGACCTCTGTCCCTTCGCTGGATGCTGCGGTCAAGGCTCCATACAACCATCATGTTGACATAAACCGCGGCATCTCCTCCATGCCTTCGAGATATCAAATCAGTCAGTGATGCATACTACGTCAGAATTCAGCTCACGCTTCCTCTCGATCTTGCCTTGCAATCTGGTACTTGGCGAGCCACGTCTCCATGGAGGCATGGTGCAACATACAAAAGCTATTCACCTTCTCTTCCATTGAGGCATCCATTCTTTTTTCTACCCTATTTCCAACCACCACATCTCCAGTCAGTCTATCATCGTCCTTCAGCGTCCATAGCATTTCATTGTCTGGTTCCACCGTTGGTAGCCATTGTGAGATATGCACTAACGCCTCTGACACCAACCAACCTTCCGCCATGCTATCTTTTGGACGAGGTTGTTGTCGCAAAAAGCCTTTCAGGGGTTTTCATGAAGCGCTCTAGGAAGAACATCCATTGCGTATGGATAGGTCCAACAATCTCCACTTCGTCCACAAGATGCACAAGAAGGTGAACTTGTATCGTGAGCATGCTAGTGGGCAGGTATTTCTCAAAGAGACAGACCGTCTCAACTGCTCCCCGCCTTGCGGATTCAATAGAGGATGTCTTAATCTCTTTCTGTGAGATCCATTGCACCAAATCGACAACTTGTAAATGGCCCGGTGAATTTCTGGAGTAAGGTATCCTGCGATCGCGATCGGTAGGACAAATTGCCACAAATGAGAAAGCATTATGAATAATGGCCACTTTTCAAATTGCAAAATGCCCACTCTAATTACAATCCGTTCTGTTCACAAACCTGACATATCTTATGCCAATCATGGGATTTTAGCCCAGACAATTGGTCATCTTTAGAAAATGGGGACCTGAGAGAACGCATCATACCCATCGGAGTGCGGATAGACTTGATTACTTGCTTCACAATGCACTCTTCTTTGGTAGACAAAACCCAGGGAGCACGAGGAAGCTGCATTCCCCCTTCAGCACTCGACTGTGGCCAAAGCGCCTCCATCTTACCTACCTCCTTCAAATCCATTCGTGACCCTATAGTGTCTCTCTTTCATGTGATGTGGTCCCATAGCAAGCTACCCACATTCTTGAAAATATGCATGGGATCCAACAAGTGGTTGACCTGTAAGTGGGTCCAATATGGCAAGTCGTAGAAAAATGAGAACCGTCGCATTCCATTTGGATGTGATTCCGGGTTTACCATTTTCAGCTCATACCATCTTGCAGCGTTCATACGTGCTAGAGGTCGTCCAAGAAAACCTTCCCTGAGTTCATGATCCTCCGGCAAGAAAGCGGCGTGTCCTTGATATACCATCTTCTTCATGCTTCGTGACCTTCGGGAGTCTAACTATGGCCCACACAATGGACATGCATGATAACTTGAGGTAACCAGACCTGTAAGGCGAGCCACGACCTAGTGCATACTTGATTGAATGAAATAAAATATAGATATTACCAGTGAGAACGGAGGTCTACTCACCTGAGCACTCTCCTAATCTCGAAAAGTCATGCATCGTCCACATGATAATGGCCTGACCGCTGACCATCGCGCCTGCTCATATCTTGCACAGTGACCCCCTCCTCCCACAAAATCTTAAGCTCATCGACTAATGGACGAAGATACACGTCCATATTTTTTACTTTGTAGCGGCCCGGGACGAGCAAGCTAAGGATGAGATGTCCTTTCTTCGTAGAAAGCCATGGAGGGATGTTGTAGTTGACAAGCACTATAGGCCACACACTGTAAGAAGTCGAGTGCAGACCGAATGGATTCACACCATCCATGGCGAGACCGAGCCGAAGATTCCTTGGCTCTCACGCAAAGCCTGGAAAGGTAGAGTCAATGTGGCTCCATGCGCGTGAATCTGCTGATATTCGTTGAACTCCATCCATGGACCTATTCTACACATGCCACATTGTCAAGCTTGCCATGCGAGACGTGCGAAACATGTGGTTTATGTGGGGGATGAGCGGAAAGTGTCTGAGAACTTTTTGAGGGATGGTTTACCCTTGCAAGTCCTGTCGATACCTGTGAGCACCACACTTTGGACATGTCTCCATAGTCTCGTATTCATCTCGAAACAATATGCAGTCATTGATACATGCATGGATGTTATTGTAGTCCATGCCAAGCTTCCGTAAAACATGTCGTGTATCATCATGAGACTCAGGCATGGTATTTGAAGGTGGTAATATATGATATTTCAATAACCTGAAAAAAATCATAAAACACCTTGAAAAAGCACAAATGTTTGTAATAATGCTGTTAAAAAAAATAATCAATGAAGCCTATGTGCAAGGTACCTGAATAACTCAATCACACTCGTATCGCTCCAACCGTATTTTGCTTGCACACTTAAGAGTGCAAGCAATGTCTTCAACTGAGATACTCGGCACCCATCATATAATGGTATGGATGCTTCCTCTCTAAGCGGGTCAGATGTCTCAACATCCATGGGAATTAATGCATCGATCATTGCCTCCATCTCAGGCCCCAAGATTGTAGGTAGGTCGGGAAGGTTGTCTGTCTCCTCTGGCATTGACGGTATAGATGGCCTTGCGAGTGGTGGATTGGCTCCTACAATCCATCCATTGCACGTCCACGAACTCTTCTAATTGGCCACAAAGGGTGCACTCCCCCTTGGGTCGAGACATCACCCCCCTGGATAGAAAATTTGCCAACAAGACCCAATCTTATTGTGTATGGTTTTCAATTAGCTTGTGAGTACAATGCATGATTTATATTAACTTCAAATTACCGTTTGCTGAAAATCTGCAATCGCCTGATCAATGATCTCAGATTGAAACTCGCCAAATCGTCGTACGTGTTCTATAGACAATCGGCGTTTTCGTCTAATTGCCAACTTGCATTGAGAGCAAGGACATGGGACACGCTGATTAAGATAAGTCTCGCGGTCTTGAACAATAAGACCTTCTTTGTTTTCCATCTTATTTACATTACAGCAAACGAGGCTTAAATGGATAGCTTTATGGAGATGTACGTCAAGTTGCAAGTTGACCATAAATCTTGCATTGTACGTCAAGTTACATAGTAGTTGAGAGATTTATGGAGATGTGCGTCAAGTTGACCATAGCTTTATGGAGAAGTACGTCAAGTTACATAGTAGTTGAGAGATTTTCCGATGTTATATCTCGGCCTTGTATCATGCTCAAGGATTTGTTTGTCCCGGTAGATAATTATTCGTTATTGTAAAAAACTGCACTAGAGGGCTTTGAGTATAAGTAATCCATTTTGAGCATCATTGAGGATCTCTTAGTCTAATAATAAATCAGTCTCAACAAAAAGCATCTTAGAAATGTGGTTTTTTTGTCCTAGGATTGCGTATTAAAATTAATGCCATCTATGAAATTTATCAACTATAGTAATAAAATTTATTTCAATCAATTCTACTCAAAGTCATAAGACCTGAGAGAAAATATCCTATACTCAATTTAAGGGATTCTTCTTCTATAACAATACTTTTGGGTTCATTTTGATGAAATACTATAATGACCATTAGCTAGGGTATCATTTTCTTTTAGTCCTTCCGTTGACTAGTTGGCATGATTTCTAATTTGTTATGCCTATAAAGTTAATACAAAAACAATGAATTATGCATATCACAATTAGATCCCCTACTTGGACATTATGAAGGACATGACCAATTTTAAGCCATCTTAAAGAGTCACCAATGTACGTGGCCCATGGCAAAGCACATTGCATACCATTATCGATAAGTCTATTATCTTAAATTTCCTTCCCCTCCCTCTCCCTCTCTTTCTCTTCCTCTCTCTCCCTCTCCCTTTCTTTCTCTCTTTCTCTCTCATTTCCTCTCCTAAACAAGAAAAAAAGAAAGTGATTCAAACATTAAACAAGCAAGAGGGAGAGTGCGAGAGAGAATGCACTCTCCCTCCCTCTCACTCTCCCTCACCCTCTCCCTCTCCCTCTCTTTCTCTTTCTCTTTCTCTCCCTCTCTCATTTCCTTCCCCTCCCTCTCCCTCTCCCTCTCTTTCTCTCCCTCTCTATCTCTCTTTCTCTCTCATTTCCTAAACAAGCATAAAAATAAAGTGATTTAAACATTAAACAAGCAAAAGGGAGAGGGAGAGAGAGACAATGCACTCTCCCTCTCTTTCTCCCTCCCTCTCCCTCTCCCTCTCCCTCTCACTTTCTCTCCCATTTCCTCTCCTAAACAAGCAACAAATAAAGTGATTTAAACATTAAACAAGCAAAAGGGAGAGGGAGAGAGAGAATGCACTCTCCCTCCCTCTCCCTCTCTTTCTCTTTCTCTCCCTCTCTCATTTCCTCCCCCTCCCTCTTCCGCTCCCTCTCCCTCTCTTTCTCTTTCTCTTTCTCTTTCTCTTTCTCTTTCTCTTTCTCTCCCTCCCTCTCCCTCTTCCTCTTCCTCTCCCTCTCTTTCTCTCTTACTCTCTTGTTTCCTCTCCTAAACAAGCAAAAAAGAAAGTGATTTAAACATTAAACAAGCGAAAGGGAGAGGGAGAGAGAGAATGCACTCTCCCTCTCCCTCCCTCTCCCTCTCTTTCTCTTTCTCTTCCTCTCTCATTTCGTCCCCCTCCCTCTCCCTCTCCCTCTCCCTCTCCCTCTCCCTCTCTTTCTCTTTCTCTTTCTCTTTCTCTCTCTCCCTCTCCCTCTCCCTTTCCCTCTCTTTCTCTCTTAATCTCTCGTTTCCTCTCCTAAACAAGCAAAAAAGAAAGTGATTTAAACATTAAACAAGCAAAAGGGAGAGGGAGAGAGAGAATGCACTCTCCCTCTCCCTCCCTCTCCCTCTCTTTCTCTTTCTCTCCCTCTCTCTCCCTCTCCATCTCCCTCTCCCTCTCTTTCTCTTTCATTTCCTCTCCTAAACAAGCAAAAGAGAGTGATTTAAACCTTGAACAAGCAAAAGAAAGAGAGAGGGAGACTCACCGATGAGATATGGCGAGCGTGGGGCGGCTCCTCTTTGCAATGAAGGCTCCTTCTCTCCTTCGCGAATAACAGCAGCGGCGACGACGGCGGCAAGTCTTCTTCCTCTCCTTCTCTCACGACGGTCGCTCTCTCCCTCGCTCTCGCTCTCAAAACTCACAATGGAGCAAACACGAAATGAAAACCGCACTCGGTTTCGGCCGCGTTTTTTGCCTACGGCCCGTCGCTATTTGCGTCGCTAAATGCGATGCCAATAGCAATGCCGCTATTCGCCGTCGCTAATCGGTGTCGCTACTAGCTCAAATCATTATAGTAAAAATACCCAATTTTGATGTTTGACTAATGATTTAAAAATGAAAATTGAACAAATACAAGGTGATGCATTTTGTTCTAACCATAACCTTGACCAATAACTCATTTGGAAAATTAAAACTATTAGATTTTGAAAATTTGTAAATACAATACCTAATTAACATAGATTTTTGTTTTAAAGAATATTGATTACAACTTTTCTATTGTGTTCATTGCATACAATGTGCTACGAGTACAATCTATGTTTTACATGTTCAAACTTCAATGCTTTATGTGTATCAATGATAAGTTATAACTTATGTGTTGATATTTATTGATGATTAATGTAGATTATTAAGTAAAAGTTTGTGGCCCTTATAAGACATAGTCAAATACATAAGTGTAACCTTTATCAAGTTTACAATGTTTGCTATACATTTCCATACTATGAACAAATATGAGCATGGAAGTATGATTGGACTATGTTTATCCTTTCCACACTCTCTATCTCTGTCTCTCTCTTTCTTTGTCTCTCATTCATTACAATCAAAAACACACAAGTGATCATAACTAGGTCTCTTGTCAAACCATAACTTATGTGGTATCTTGCCATCCAATGGCTTGCTAGGAGAACTATTGATCAAATCCATTGATGTATTTATAGCTTCTACCCAAACTCCATTAGCAAGACGATTGATGTATTTATAGCTTCCGCCCAAAATCCATTAGCCACACCATTTTGAGCAATGATTCTTAGGAGCTATGAACTCTCGCTTGATACCATGACTTGTACAAAAGTTTGTAGAGGTATATAACTCTCCACCATTAGTGATCCTCAAGAAATTAAGCTTCTTGCCTAACTGATTCTTTACAAACACCAAAAAATTTTGAAGTGCATTCAACTCATTACTCTTCTTGTGAAGAAGATAAGCCTAAACCTTGTGATTTCAAGAGCTTCAACCAAATCATATATGGCTATCTCTCACATAAGCATTTGCACTCTCTTCCTCATTGATTGAATTTTTTCTCTGGTAACCTTGAAAGCAAGGAATCTTGACAGATGAGATAATTATAGTAAGCTTATCCACTTATATTTGTGTTGTTATCAAAACTCAAGAGCTTTCCTATAACTCCATATTCCAAGTGTGGATCCTTCAAATACTCCTTCATTCCATAGCTTTCATGTTGATACATGTAAGCTCCATGGAGAAATGAAAAAGAAGAAGTAGAATGAGAAATGGAGAAGAGCTTCTCCCCAACTCTCTTAGTCCATCACACACTTCTAGTCTCTCCCTTAATCTATCTCTCTCTCTCTATCTCTCACTCCCTCCACACAACTAAGATTGCAAGAAGTAAGAAGGAAATAGACTCTCTCAGAGTTTCACACACAAGAATGAGCTCCTCTTTTCACATTTCAATTATATATATATGAGTTTGAAATTTAGGGCTCCCTTCATAAGTTGGGTACCCCATCACTCTTTTTGACCTTTGACCAGTCCTTCTATTTTTTGCATGTTGCTAGGATTAATAGGATTTCCCTCTTCCAAAAGAAAAAAAGATGCACTATGCACATAACCTCACAATAGTTGCAAGTAACCGTCTTTTTTCAAAAATATTCTTATAATTGATAAAGAAGTGAGTTTGAATACCTTCAAAATATTATTATATCATAATATTCCTAAAAATTGGTAAGTATTCTAAGAAATAGTCTTTGACAAGCTTCAAAAAGTTATGATCCTCCTTGATGGAATACTTATATCTTTCTGGAAATTTCAAAATTTTAAGCATGAGCTCCCCCTTTCTAGATAGATAGCATTGCAAACTTTTGTGTCCAAGCTTTTCATCCTATAATCTTGGGCTTTTAAACATGTAAGATAAGTAAGATTATTCCCCTCCTAAGTGTTAGTCCCATGGCACTTTCTAATGATACATCTAGGATTGTAGGTATGGTATTAGAAGAGTGGTTATATTGGAGGACTAATGATAAAAGTGATGTTGAGGTTAGGTTTGTTTTATTTACTTGGGAGGTGATGATGATGCTTCTAAAAGGACTAGTTTTGTGTGTGTGTGTGTGTGTGTGTGTACGCGCGCTCGCACGCGCGCAATTAGTGTGCACTCCTTGGGTTGTATTTTTTATTGTGTAGTGACAATTGTGCTTATGCAAGTGCAACTAGGAGATGATTTGAACTCCAAACAAGCCCACAATATTGTCCCATATTTGAGGACCTAGTTGTTGTTACTGCTGAGAGGGAATGTAGTGCAATGCTCACGCGATGTTAAGAAAACTCAAGATGTACTACCCTTGATGTCACTTCATATTGTGAGCTAGGAGATTGGGCTAGGGGGTTAGAAATGGAGCTACCAACCTACACTAGAAAATGTACCTCACTTGAGGATCCTTACATGTCATAAAGTCCGTATAGCTATTCTATGTTGAAGCTTTTTTTAATCTCTTTTGTTTTGTTTTCTATTTCTTTTCGTTTACTTTTTTCTAATTATTTAAATTTGTATTAATATTTTTTTCCCTCTCTCCTATGGTCAAGGGAAATGGCTTTAGTGATCACTTGATATAGGCTTCCCTCTCTCACGATGTTAATGGGGGGTGGCTTCAATGTGATCACTTGATGTAGGATTTCTCCATTACATAAATCTTTAGGGAAAATCTTTGTATCAACATTGTTATGGGTAGGATAAAACTTGTGAACTTGCTAGCATTCATATCCTTGGAAAATTTCAAGCAATAATCTAGCAATATAGTAGTCCAAAACTACACATTGATGTTCGAAAACAATGCATGCAAGCCTTCTTCCTCTAGTGCTCTCTTTTGGTTAAGGAAGCTAGGGAGTAGTAATCTCCAAGGGTTCACTCATAAATATGTGTGTATCACACCAGTTCAACATAAGGCATTATTTAGATATCATTTTTACATAGTTTTTAGATACACAAAGGTGCCATATAAAGGGATTAATAGGGTTTTGTTAACCTCGATGGATGCATATATTGTTCATAATGTACAACATATTAATTAGTCACCATGACTGCAAATCTGCATTAGTCTTAAGAAATTCCTCCTCACATATATTTTATCACAATCGTCTCTCCTCTTGACCAACCTGACACTTGATAGTAGAGCCTTAGCAAATGGTAATCTAACTTGGACCATTATGCTTGGTCTAGAGCCAAAACTACATTGAGTTGACCTTTCAAACATGTATACATTCACCTTAGTGTGTGGAGGAATGATGATCATGGTTACCATGTGTAATTAGGTCTAAGCACCAATGCCACAAAGAAGAGGGTGGTCATATTTAGAGCTGACACAGGTGGACACCAACATCCTACTCAACAATCAGGTCCGATGTACAGAGTTTGACATAGTCAAAGCAATGAAAATAGATACCAAGATCCTCAACCAAGGAAATTCCCAAATGTGTATTACTAGATGAATCCAATACCATAGTCTCAACATAGACGTAGATAATAGTGATGAAAAAAATACTCAGGAAAAATTGATGCAGAGACAACAATACCCCATAGACTCATGACAATCAGTAATGCATAGACAATGGTAGTACTAATGCCAGAAGTCATGACTCAGGACATACAAAGAGACAATTCTACTATTGTTGTAGCACTCAGGATGCTAGTGAAAGGACTGGTCGAACGGACACACAAAAAATCTAGCAATCATGAGATGCGATCCCTTGTGCTTGGGCAGGTATCTCCCTAATATAGCCAACTGCTTGCTGTGATGTTGCCTCCATCCATGTGCCATTATAATGGTCTTTACTGCTCCTGCACCTATTAGCTCAGAAATGCTCTACTAGCAGCCCTTACTTTAAATATTGCTACTATCGTCACTTTTTTAATAGTGTGAAAATGTGATAACTTTTTATATTTTATTAAATAAATATCATTTAAGTATGAAATAAATTAATTTTTAAGTAGGCATTTTTATACATTATTTTAATCAAAATATACATATATATTATTTATTAAGGTGAACAGAGTATTGGGGATACTACATCAACCATTCATCAAAAGAAGTAAAAAAAAAATTTTTGATTATCCTTAACCATTGAGTCTATCGAACCCTCTATTGCTCATATTGACCTACCCCTGGCCAAAAATTACTCATGTACCATCACTCAAGCTGAGGTCACAATATATTTAAAGGATGAATATAAACTCTAGGATCTCAAATATGGCTTGTCTATAGAAAAAGTTATGTTATCTTAAGGACACTTAATAAATCAATGGAAAAATATCTCCCAATCATGTAGCTTTTCCATCCCCAATTTCCTATGGGCATGATGTGTAGGTTAGTGTTAGTGCAAAATAATTAATAATAGTTTTGTAACGAGCAAACATAACTACTCTATCTAACCTAAAGATTAGATCCACAAAGGTCACCTTTTTGCCATCCAGTCATATAGACATCATCTGACATACGAGTCAGGATCCATCCAATGTTCATGCTCACACATGGCTTCTCCTCATAATGGGGGCCTTATTAAATTTGGGCACCATAGATCCTTGGTGGCACCTTACAAGGGTGGAGCATTGAGAATATCTAACATCCCCCCTCAATGAACACCCATGGGTAAACTACATTCTTAGCCCAATGCCAAGTCTCCAAAGATGAATTTGAAGGAGATCCTTTGTAAGATCTTTGGTGAAGATATCTACTCCATTCTCGTTTGTTGGACAATACACTAGCTCTACTATCCCATCCTTGATCAAGTCATGCACATAGTAATACTAAATCTCAATATGTTTGGTGTGTGCATGGAAAATTGAAATCTTGGTAATTGTGATACAACTCTAATTGTCACATCTAAGTACTATTGGATCTTCATCCTATACTCCCATATGCTATAGGATCCTCCTTAACCATATTGCTTCTCATGTAGCCAAGCAAGCTGTCTTATAATCTACTTCGATATAGAAGAATATGCCATAGTTGGTTGGTTCTTACTAATCCAAGAGAAAATTCTTGAACCTAAAGAGAGACAATATCTAGAAATTGATTTCCTAGAATCACTCTATCACTTGCCTAGTGTGAGTCACAGTTTTCCATAAGAGCACTTTCAAAATTGTATATGATAACATAGTCAAGAGTCCCCTTCAAGTATATGAGCACCCACATCGTAGCTTTCCAATAACTTTCTTATGGTTTGTTTGAGAACCTACTTAAAACATCAATATAAAAATTGATATCTAGCTTGGTATTACACAAGTAGATGAGGCTCCAATCAACCTCATGTACATCTTGATTTTTACTAGTGTTGGTGTATCCTCAATGGATAACTTCACATTGAGCTCCATAGGTGTAGCTATCTCCTTACACTCAATCATACCAAATGCTTTTAAGATATCCCATGCCATGCATACTTCTTTTGAGAGATGAAGATTTGGCCATGCACTTAGTGAACTTCAATCCCTAAACAATAGTGTAATGAGCCCAAGTCTGTCATTTCAAACTGAGAGCTCAAAGCCTTTTGAGTTTAATGGATCATATCTTCATACTCATCTGGAATAAGAAGCTCATCTACATATAGGACAATCACTATAGACTTTTCACTATCCTTGTAAACATACAAGTTAGTATCTGAGACACATCTTTTGAAATTAAAACCTAGAAAGAATTGTTTAAGTCCCCCATACAATGCCTTCTTCAGCTTACACACCTTGTTCTTAGAATAGGGACCTCAAACCCTAGTGGCTTAGCCACATACATCTCCTCCTTGAGGTAACCATTCAAGAACGTTGATTTGATATAGATTTGGAAAAGTGGCCACTTCTTATGAGCAGCCACTATAAGTACTATGCAAATAATTGTCATTCTAGTAGTTGGAGCAAATGATTCTTGACAATCAAATCCTTTAACCTATGAGAATCCTTGTGCAACTAGTTTGTCTTTGTACTTTTCTAAGCTGCCATCAGCCATGCACTTTACCCTTAAACCCACTTGGTGCCAAAAAACTTGCTCCTTTTAGGCCAATCCACTAGCTCCCAAGTATCATTCCTCATGACGTTGTCATACTTAGCTTGCATAGTTGCTCTCCACGTTGGATCAACAAGTGCTTCTTCCAAGTCTACCATCTCCTTTACTTCTCTCGTAATCTTAACCATCAAGGACATATTCACTATGTGAGTAGAAGCCATGCTAGATCTGCAAGTGCTTCTTCCAAGTCTACTGGCTCCTTTACTCTCTTGTAATCTCAGCCATCAAGGCCATATTTCCAATCTATGTTGGATCAAGTGTTTCTTCCTAGTCAATTGGCTTCTTTACTTCTCTCATAATCTTAGTCCCATCAAGGCCATATTGATTATGTGAATAGAAGTATTTATTTGCTCCTCTATCCTCAATGACCTCCTTGGTCCATCTAACTTTTCCTCAACTGCGGTAGGCATAGGATTGCTACGATAAAAGAGCTACTTCACCCATTGTGGCAATGGATTTTTTGGTGGCATGATTGAAAGTTGGTGAGCTTTGTCCTCATCATCTGAAAACAATGCTTCCTCCTCCTCCTTGAGGGTAGGGATAGCTCTCGAGATAGGTTCATAGTGGATTACTTCTTTGCTAAATGATAAAGTGGAAGAACTTATATTCTCCTCCTCCATTGTATGTGGTTGCTCCTTGAATAGCACATCATGACTCGCTATGATCTTATTTACCTCTTGGTCATACAATTTGTAAGCCTTAACCCAAGAAGATACATTTTGTGCTTTTTGTATTTAACTTGTTTCTCTTATCCTTTGGAACATATGCATAACATTCACATCCAAAAGTTCTAAAATGCAAGACAGATGGTTTCTTATCAGAATAGGCCACATGAGGAGTTTTGCCCTTAAGAGCCTTTGTGTGACTATGATTGAGATGTAGACTACAATATTAAATAACAGATTTTGCCCAAAATTGGTTAGACAATCCCTTTCCCTTAAGCATGCACCTTGCCATTTTCACAATGGTGCAAGTTTGACATTCAACAATGCCATTTTACTGAGGTGTATGAGATGTTTTCAATTGACACTTAATTCCTTTGCTCTTGCAAAAATATTCAAATTACCTTGAGTTGAATTCACCACAACCATCTGTTCTAAACTTCTTCAGACTTTTCCCTGTTTCATTCTCAACAAGTTTTATCCATTCTTTAAACTTACCAAAATCTTGAGCCTTATCATAAAGGAAGTGCACCCACATCTTCCTAATGTAGTCGTCAATGATCAACATAAAGTAAAAAGATCCTCCCATGGCTTTTGTAAGCATTTTATTGTACAAGTTAGCATGTACAAACTCTATAGAAGCCTTTTCTCTATTCTGCTTTCTTGTGAAAATGCATTTCTTTGTTGTTACCCATCATGCAAGTTTTACATGGTTCCTTCATTTTAGTTACTGTAGGTAGGTGAGCAACCAAACCTTGCTTATGCATCTCCTTTACCACTACAAAATCAATGTGATAAAATCTTTCATCCCATAGTTTACTTGTTTCCACACAGTGGTGGATGTAAGAGCACTTAGCTCATATAAGTTGTTCCTCTTTTCTCCTTTGCCGCGGACAAATTTGCTAGCACTGTCAATAATTTTTGCACTTGTCTTAGTGAACCTCACCTCATGGCCAATATTAGTTATAGAAGTAATCAATAGTAGATTTCTCTTAACTCTAGAACATACATTATGTTTGAAAGATTCTTGAGTTTGTTATTTGCAAAAACAAAGAAAATAGTACCTATGCCCTCAGCAAGGCATTTCGTATCATTCCCGACCATCATAGTGATGGATTCTTGCAAAGGATTCATAGAACTATATAGACATTTCTTGTTGGTCATGTGACAGGAGGCATCACTATCCCATATCCATGAGTAAGAGTTAGATACTTCTTACACTCAGGAACACACCTCCTCAATCATGAATAACTCCAACTCTACTTCAATTGTATTGGCTGTCTCCTTACCTTTAGTCTTCGTGGTGCTATTCTTTTCATATGCCTTCTTGACATGACAATTTATAATTGCATGTCCTTTCTTCTTGAGGTACAAACACCCTCCTTAAAACTTTTTCTTACCACCCTTCTTCTTTTTGTCACTGTTGGCATAGGAACCACCTTTTTCTTTCACATTGGTGAAGAATGCATCATCTCCACTACTGCTACCTTCTTGGGCTTTATTCCTCAACTCCTCCTCCATTAGTAGTACACAAGTTTTAAACACCAAATCTTGGGGTCTCACCTAAGTGTTTAGGGCAGTTACCAATCCATCAACCTTTTGGTAGACAAATTTGAAGACACCTTCGAGCTAGCTCCTCACTAGTAATTTGTATCCCCACGCTAGCCATTTGGTCACACAGATTCTTGATTCGAGTAATGAATGTTTTAACTTTCTCTCCTTTAGCAAACTTCTCTGCTGCTAGTTGATTCTCCAAGTTCTGATTCCTTTGTTTCCAAGCTCATAGAAGATCTGCATTTGGAGGAATCATAGCACTCAATTTTAATGGGTCGAGGGCGGGTTGTGGTTTTAGGTTAGTCCCCATGGCACCATCTCTAGAAGCTCATAAGAATCAAGAATAGTTGTGATGTGGATAGAATCTAAGAAAGGAGTAGAGAACACACAACAAATATGAGAAGAGACTACTTTAACTGAAAACAAACTAATATACAGATGGATCTTTCACTTGTACACTTCCATTGTGAATCTTACATGGCAATCAAGATAGATGATAGCTGAATAGCTTAGGATACCTAGAAGTGTCAAGATTGTGGGAGAGAAGGAAGGAGTCTCACTTGTAGCTTTCTTTCTTGCACAATGGGGGAATACACATAGAGATGGAGGCTGAAAACGGTTTTTCTCTTCTTAGTTGTGTAAGCCAAAAAGAACTCTCATACAAAGAAATAGAAGAACCCTATATATGGGTCTCAAACCAAACTCAACTAACTAAGGTGGCATACTAACTGAGCAACGAACTAAAGTAGATAAGGATAGCTGTCATGTAGCTATTATTCATGGGCGGTGTACCAACCGCGTCTGCTGACACGTCGGTGACATAAATGCACAATGGTCACCCTGGCATATCACGAGTGGAGCTCGATATCTCAACACTCCCCCTCGAGCTCAATCCCAATTTCTGCACACCAAGTAGGTCTCTGAACTTGCGCAGCTTCTCTGCGCCCAATGCCTTCGTGAATATGTCAGCTACCTGATCCTCTGTGCTGACATAAACTAGATCAATAAGACCTAGTAAAACCCTCTCCCGCACATAGTGATAATGCACCTCAATGTGCTTTGTTCTAGCATGATAGACTGGGTTATTTGCCAAGTGTATACTACTCATGTTGTCACAATAAATGACAACTTGCCCATCTGTAGGCTGATGCATATCATAAAGTAGCTTATGCAACCAAGCTACCTCACATGCAGCCATTGCTACACCCCTGTACTCGGCCTCTGTGCTGGACAAGGCAACTGTAGGCTGTTTCTTGCTGCTCCAAGTGACTGCAGCACTCCCAAAAGAGAACACATATCCACTGGTAGATCGTCTATTAGAAATGCTACCAGCCCAGTCAGCATCAGTGTATCCATGCAACTGTATCTGAACCCCAGTCTCATAAAATAGTCCATACTGCAATGTGGACTTCACATACCTGAGTATGCGTCTAGCCGCATCCAAATGCGGTGTCCTTGGAGCGTGCATAAACTGACTTACCAGTCCAACAGCATAGCTCAAATCTGGCCTGGTAATAGTCATATAAATCAAGCTTCCTACTATGCATCTGTACATAGTAGGGTCTTCCAGAAGCTCACCTGCATCTGCACTCAGCTTCACATTCTGCTCCAAAGGAACTGAAATAGGCTTACAGCCTGTCATCCCATATTTGGACAACATGTCCAATCCATACTGCCTCTGCAAGAGTTGTATCCCACTTGGTGATCTAATCACCTCAATGCCCAAGAAATAACGCAGCTCTCCCAAATCCTTCATCTCAAACTTCTGCTTCAATAGCATTTTCACATGAAGGATATCTTCATCACTGTCACCTGTCATAATCAAATCATCAACATAAATGACAAGTAGCATAATATCTTTCTCTGTTTTTCTCACATAAAGTGAGAAATCTGCCTTGGAAATCTGAAAGCCAATAGTGACAAGATATTGTCTTATCTTGTCAGACCATGCTCTAGGTACTTGCTTCAAGCCATACAAGGCTTTCTTCAACCTGCAAACAAATTCAGGATGAACAGCACGCACATAACCTGGTGGCTGCTCCATATATACCTCTTCTTGCAAATCACCATGCAAGAAGGCATTCTTTACATCCATCTGATGTAAAGACCATTCCTTTGATGCAGCCATAGCAATGACTGCTCTTACAGTTGCCATCCTTGCAACCGGACTGAATGTTTCTTCATAGTCAATGCCATATCTTTGTGCATACCCCTTGACTACTAATCTTGCCTTATATCTGTTCACAGAACCATCTGCATTGTGCTTTACCTTATAAACCCACTTACAGCCAATTCCATTCTTACCTTTAGGCAAAGGTACCAATTCCCATGTAGCATTCGCTTCCAAGGCATCCATTTCTTCATCCATGGCTTTCTCCCATTTTTCTTTTCCCATGGCTTGCTCAAAAGAAGTGGGTTCTGGTTCCTGTATCACTTTAACCATAGTGAATGGCTGTAGATCCATCATATTTCAGCCTATCCATAGGATACCTAACTCTGGTTGACCTGCACAAAGTAGGTTCACTCCCAGGTGCTCTCAAAACATCCCTGGTCTTCCTTACTCCAGGTGTAA
Source organism: Lygodium microphyllum (assembly GCF_053477565.2). NCBI lineage: Eukaryota > Viridiplantae > Streptophyta > Polypodiopsida > Schizaeales > Lygodiaceae > Lygodium > Lygodium microphyllum. The sequence continues at coordinate 39,336,622 of NC_141149.1, read as the reverse complement.
CAATAGAAGGAATACCCAACTCATCATCAATGCTCTATTCTGAGTCACTGGATTCACCATCCACATAAGAGTGACCTGCATTCACATCAACCATGGGCTGATCTACCTTCTCTTTTCCTTTTCGTGACACCTGCATACCACTATTTTCATTGCTTTGAGAAGATTCTCCTGATCTCAATTTGCATGTCCATGGCAAAGAATGTGAACCACTGCTAGAGGACGCTCTAGGTCCACTAATATTTTGTGATTGCTGCTGTGAATTCTGTGCAGCATTACCATTTTGTGCATCTACATCATCTATCACATTTACTGGTTTATACGTGCTACTCATCTCATCAAAAACAACATTTTTGCTCACTGTAAACTTACGAGTAGAAGGGTTATATCATCTATACCCTTTTTGCTGTAGAGAGTAACCAATAAAGATGCACTTGTCAGCTTTTGGATCCAACTTGGATCTCAACTCATCTTGCACATGTACATAGGCAATGCAACCAAAAATTTTCAAATGAGAAATATCTGGTTTCCTACCAGTTTACCTCTCCTCTGGAGTCATCCCATGTATTGCTGCAGTGGGAGTCCTGTTCATTATATAGACTGCTGTAGCAACTGCTTCAGCCCAATAAAAATCTGGCAGGTCTGTTTCATTGAGCATGGCATGAGATACCTCTCCAATATGCTTGTTTTTCCTTTCTGCAATTCCATTTTGTTGTGGGGTATGACTGCATGAATATTGCTGCTTTATGCCATGCTCCTGCAAGAACCTTGCATACTCATTTGAGAGGTACTCTCCCCCTCCATCTAACCTTAGGCATTTTATTTGCAGGCCTGTTTCTTTTTCAACCATAGCTTTAAGAGTTTTGAAATGCCCAAAAACTTCACTTTTCTTTTTCATAAAATACACCCAAACTTTTCTGCTATAGTCATCAATAAAACTGACAAAATAATGACAGCCTCCAAGAGATGCAGCTTTAGTAGTCCACACATTAGAGTGGATTAATTCCAATGGCTTCTCACTCTCTTGAATATGTCTAGGAAATGGTTTCCTTGCCTGTTTTCCAAATTGACTTTAGGCAAACTTGCAACAATATTTTGGGCCTGCATTGATTTAAGTCGCTGTACATTAACATGACCAATGCATTTATGCCAGATATCAATATCTGCAACTACACCGATCCCATGTGCAAACATTGCTGCACTCAATTCAGACATGTCTGCATCCAATGTAAACATTCTGCCCTTCTTTCCTTTTGCTATCAAGCGACCTTTATTTTTCATATCCTCAACAAAGCATCCATGAGGATTAAATCTGACCTGCAAACCCTGCTCAACCATTTGACCAACAGAAACCAGATTCTTGGTGATATTCGGGACATGAAATACATGAGACAGGTATTTCTTTTTCCCATCCTGCATAGAAAAATGAATTTTTTCAATCTGCACAATAGGATGTGCAGTATCATCACCAGTCTCCACAAATCCTGGTTTTTCCATTTTCCTTGCATCCTCCATCAAATCTGCATGACCTGTCATGTGGTTTGATGCACCTGAGTCAACATACCATACATCATTGCTTTCTTCTACACTTGTCACAGAATTGTTCATGTGCTGCACCATAAACAAATGCTCATTTCTGTCATCACCCTGTCTACTAGAAGATGCATAATTCCCTTGTTGCAGTTTTCCATTCATGATGTCATTCTGCTTTTTATAGCAGTCTTTAGCCATATGACCCATTTTACCACAGTAGTAGCATTCAACATTACTGTTTGCATTTTGGCCTCTTTGCCATCCACCACGACCTCTTTGGCTCCCCCTTCCTCTAGAGTTACCACGTCCTCCTCCATAGGACTGGTTTTCTTGAGTTTGCTGCATATTCTGATTTCTACCACGGTCTCCAAATCGGCCTCCTCTACCTCTGCCTCTACCTCTTCCAGCATTTGAGTAGAAGACAACTTCTTTTGAAGTTCCTCCTGAAAAAGATGCACCACCATTTCTCTGCTCCTCAGAAATTAGAAGAGCAATCAACTCCTCAAAATCAGGAAATCTTTCACGGATGGAAATGGATGTTCGGAACTGTGCATAATCCTTTCCTAGACCATTCAAGGTCACAGAAACTAAATCATCATCTTCCACTGGCGACCCAATGGAAGCAAGTGCATCTGCAATCTTCTTCACCTTCATGTGGTAGTCATTGATGCTCATATTTTATCTTTGCACATTATGCAACTCTTGCTTGAGCTGCATTTTCCTGGCTTGTGTATTTGTGCTATACATTTTTGACAAAATATCCCACGCCTCCTTTGGTGTACTTGCATCCTGAATATGCACAATCATAGAGTCTGAAATATTGATAGACAGCCAGTACATAACTTTCTTGGCTCTCTCATGCCATGCTTTAAATGCCTGCATTTGCTGTTGATTGGGTACATCAGGAAGAACTGGTTCTTCTTCATTTCCTGCAACAAATTCCCAATATCCTTTTCCCATAAGGAAATTCGTCATTCTAAACTTCCATGTTTGGAAGTTGTTCTTGTCAAGCTTTTCAGTGACAATCTGTGAAAGAGGATCAGACGCCATTACAGAACACTGCAAAAAATTCTGTCACTGCAAAGAACACAGCTTCAGCCTCACAAGGGCAAATCTGCAAAACTGACGAAAGTGGTATTTGACCACACAGTCACTTCCTAGTGACGATTTTGCATCAATAGGCAACAGGGATGATTTTTTAACTCCCAATGTCTCTCGCACAAGCATACGATGCAATTTCTACAGTAACTTTTCACCAACCTGTAGAACAGTGGCTGCACAGCATAAAACTGGGCCTTTTCCTAAGTGCGTGCAGAAAACTTTCGCCTCCAAAACAGGCCCCAAAATAGCCTCAAATAAAAAAAACACACTTGTATTCCCCCATTGTGCAAGAAAGAAAGCCCTCTCCCGTAGCATATACTGCCCTCTTGCTTCACCGCGAAGGGCGTCTCAACCTGAGATAATGCACTCCTGCACTTTTCGGCTGTGCTACCTGCTGCAGAGATTTGCTCCCAAAACAGAAAATGAAAGCAACACTGCTCCTCTTACCAGAACACCACGATCTTGGCTTGCTTCCTTGAGCTCCTTACCACGAACAAGGCTCTGATACCATGTCAAGATTGTGGGAGAGAAGGAAGAAGTCTCACTTGTAGCTTTCTTTCTTGCACAATGGGGGAATACACACAGAGATGGAGGCTGAAAACAGTTTTTCTCTTCTTAGTTGTGTAAGCCCAAAAGAACTCTCATACAAAGAAATAGAAGAACCCTATATATGGGTCTCAAACCAAACTCAACTAACTAAGGTGGCATACTAACTGAGCCACGAACTAGAGTAGATAAGGATAGCTGTCATGTAGCTATTATTCATGGGCGGTGTACGAACCGCGTCTGCTGACACGTCGGTGACATAAATGCACAACAGTCACCCTGGCATATCACGAGTGGAGCTCGATATCTCAACAAGAAGAACTCTAACTGGGTAAAAGATAGATGAATGATTGCTTTAGAGGGGTCTTCCCTTTATAGCCCACGAAGATAGCCTGGTCAGCAAGTTTGACCATATTATGAACTTTCCCTAGTCGACGAAGAAATATTCTAGAGAATATGTAACGTGCCCACTAGTATCATCGAGGACACGTCTTAGCAGTCCATCGGAAAGGATGTCTAGAAAGCTCCACCCGGCACTCCCATGGAATGTTATGGGATTATTGATCTAGGTCTTCCCACGTCTGCCACGTAGCGGAGTATCCTAACCGTTCCCACTTAGGATCAACCGGAATTAGGATTTTCTTGATTGGTCATTACCTAACAGCAACTAGCGTCAAACCCAAGCGAACTACTTTATGCAGAAACACTAGGTCCGAAGCGGATTCACACTACACTTGGTTCAAGGAGAATGGGAAACGAGAGGGATGCAAAGCTCAACCTCTTTGCCATAAGGCATAGTCCCATTCCGTTCCCTTAAAACAGCGTAAATCGGTTAAGACATAACTCTAGGTCATCGCTTTCGTTATTCGTTTTCTTTGACGATCATCCCGCTGTTCTTCGATATATTGAGAAAAGTTCCCGGCTAACCCGGACCACCCAACCGTAGGATGGACCCATGGCCCATCCTCTGCACTTTTCTCGGTTTGTTTTAGTTATGTAATTATCTAACACATTAATTTGACATATAATAATCAGCTTCTTTAATTAATCCATTAAGCACTGGTTCCTTCACGTAATCTTATCACGTGACATAGAAAAACAGTATCAAACAAGTTCTTTATTAACATATCTTCATTTTTATCTTTGAAATACAAGGATTTTCCACTCGTAGGCTTGTCCATAATCCACTTGAAGGCTATCTAGTAAACCACAGGGATCACTATTCCAAGCTTCCGCCCGTAAACTAGTATGTGGGCCACGAGATCCAATCCCGAGTCACGTTAGCCTCTTGTGCAGTACCCGGAAGGCGAGGGATTCACGGCCAGAGCCCCCCTGCCATCCAAGCGTCCTCCTGCTCCAATTAGAGCTCAACGGAGAGACCTCTCGTGGCGGGTTCGGTCCACGTTCCCGGCGCGGTCAACAACCCCCTTGGTTAGGGTCAAGTAGGCAGTCGGGGGTAACTGAAACTGCCTCTCCCTTCAGGCCTTCAACCTGAAGTTTAGGTATTCATTTAATTTGTAATTCATAAATCAAACAGTGCTCTAAAATCTCTAACAAGCACAAACATTTCCATTAATCTATCTTGTTGTTTGGCAAACTACTAAGGGGTTATTCTTTCCTTTTGAATGTATCAGCACTCGTTCCAAGGTGTCTTGCAACTTGGCAAGATCCTTTATATTCTGGGTTAGGGCGTACCTTATTAACCCAACTTGGTCAACCCTACAGTTCATTGGATACTTTAGTTTCCGGTTTATAACTTTTCTTATTTAGAAGGATATCCAAGAATACATCCTTTTGCAAGATAACTTGCATAAGGATCTGCAATCCTTATTGAGGGTATTTACCCTTTCTTCTTGTGAATCAATCACAAGACTATATGACTTGCCGTGCAAGTCCTGCGATGAAATAATCCGTTTTAGTTTCTTTAAGCTAACGTATGTCGGACCTAGGGTCTCTTTTTAAGAACCTCAGGGACAACCCTAGTTCTTTTACCTTTACGAAATTAATTGACCCTACAATCAGGGAAGGTAGTCAAGTGCTTAAAGTATAAACATTTCTTTGGTCTTTAAATCATTCCCAAGGCATATTTTGCAGCATGGTATTTCTAAGTTTAGATTGATTTGGTTATCTTTTGGAAGGTAATATTGAGACCACCTCGGCATGATTTGTTATCTTTGTGACACTTGATTTTTCAGTCCTAAACTTTATTGCTTTGAGGTAGGTAAATCCAATTTAATCTTCCTTTTTCCTTGCAAATGAAACTCATGCCAAATAACAATCTTTTCCTTGCTAAGATATGCAATTAGCAATGATAACTTCCTAGTATTTCGAGCAACGTAAAAAAAACCTTTCATGAATTTCATGATGATTTGTTGTAACAAAAAAAGAATAGGGTTAATGGTGCAAGATGCAGTTTTTATACCTTCAGGATTTAACTGAAATATACTACTATAGTAAGTAGATAATCTTGTTCGTAATTCGTTATAATGCATGATGCTATTCGAAGGAAACTATGTTCTATACAATATCATTTGTTCAATTAAACTAAACTCCTTCATCGTAAATAGACTCGAAAAAATATATCTTATCCCTAACAATTCATCTTTGCATGATTGACTTAAAACCGATATAAAATCAAGAAGGAAAAACCTGGTTTTGGGGTGAGATATCCACGTGGATACTGGGAGATGACCCTCCCGCAGCTACTCCTTCGACTTTCTTAGGCGGCATGGTAGTTCGAACATGAAGGCATCTTTTACTCTTTCTTCCGGATTTCCACCGTCTCTCTTTCGAGGCAAGGAGCCGTTTAAATGGTTGATCACGAGAAGGAATAATAAGACCTTTAGGTTCTTAGCTTCTTCGGAGAGGGAAAGGTTTATAAAGCCTAAAAAGGCTCTATAGGGTATATACACGGCAAAAAGAAAGTTGTGCGTGAATGTGGCTTTGCAACCACATGAACCTTTGGAGAACTTTGGGCCTGGGGTAAAAGGTATAGAAAGGGAATTATTCTCTTTTCTTGCACTTCCTCTACCTTTTTCCTTCTCCTTCCCTTCTTCTACTACTCTTCCTCCTTCACTCTCTTTTTTTTTCCCTCCTTTTTACTCTTCTATCTCCTTCTATTCTCTCTCTCTTACCTTCTTTATCTTCTCCCACCCTATCCGTTCTTTTACACTACTCTTCCTCCTTCACTCCTCTCTTTCCCTGCTTCTTACTGTTCTTTATCTTCTCCCACCCTATTCCTTCTTTTACACTACTCTTCCTCCTTCACTCCTCTCTTTCCCTCCTTCTTACTCTTCTTTATCTTCTCCCACCCTATTCCTTCTTTTACACTACTCTTGCTCCTTCACTCCTCTCTTTCCCTCCCAAGGTAAAAACAATCCAAAAATAAAACGGATGCCTGGGCCCAGCAGCGGAAGGCCGTCTAAATGGAGGCCCGGGGCAGGGGGATGTTCTAAGGTTGGAGGGCCCAAGGAGGGCTTCAGAATGAAGAGGGGTTTACGACGTCCGTAGGTCGCGGACCGGTGAGTCCCCCCACAGTTGCCGTGCAGCGGAACATGGAGACAATGTCAGAGGACCAGGGTCAGAGCCCTACATGGCCTACGTCAAGATGATGGGGGAAAGAAAATGTCACGGAGCTGGGTGGCGGAGCGGCCCGTAAAACTGCTGCCACAGTCTGACCCAGGGGGGAACACGTGGACTAGGTGGCGGATTCGGCGGTAGTAGCATTGCCATGTGGTGGTGTACATAGCCCAGCAGTGCTCCACGACGGCCCTTTCTTCCTCAACAGCTCGGCATAATCCTCCAGCAACACAGTGACGTCTCCTCTCCCTTCCCTCCACCGCACAGCACGATGTCCCATCACTCCCCCTCTTTCCTCCACACATGTTACTGTCGATGCGGCACAGCAATTCGTCCTCCACACGGCAGCAGTTATCGCACTCTTCTCCCCCACGGTCTATGAGTATCACCCTTTTTCCTCCCTTCGTCGTCTTTAGAAGAGGAGTATTTATGGGAAGAGGGGGGTAGGGCCTCCCTCTCCCACGTGGATCGTGCATGTGATCCCTCCCCTCCACCTCTACACTCTCCCATTTTAGCACCATCCCCTTCCCTCAGCCACACTTCGGCTGGGGGAAGGTAATAAAAAAATTTGCATTCAATCCCATATTTATCCCTTATCCTCCTCCCAAGAGGAGGTTCTTATGAGAAATACGTGGTTTCGTTAAGCTGTGTCTTGTTTGGGCTCAGTGGAGAGTGTATTAGATTAGACTAACCCGTCCCAAACCACAATGCAACCTTGTCATTTTCCCGAGACTTCACATGGCCTTTATAATATTTTTAACAGAAATATTACATTCTCTCCCCCTTAAAGGAATCGAGATGTCCTCATCTCGAGATAAACTGGGGATATTGATGGTTGAGAGTGCCTTCATCTACCCAAGTGGCATCCTCCTTGGGATAATCTTTCCACTGGATGAGATATTCTCTCAAGGTTCTAGATCTTAACTATCTCTCCCTAACATCTAAGATCCTATCTGGCCTTATTTCAAGGACTCCTTGACTAGGCATTACAATTTTTTGGTCATCAAGTACATGGTTAGGGTTGGGTACATATTTTTTCAATAGCCTGATATGGAATACATTGTGAACCTTTAGGTTCTCAGGGAGTTGCAATCTATAAGCATTGGGTCCTAGGCATTTGAGGATTTTGTACGGCCCACAATACCTTGGACTTAGCTTCTTGCAATCTCCTAGGGATAGAGAACTCTTTTTGGGGCGTACACGAATGAAGACCATGTCTCCTTCTTCGAAGACTCTTTCTTGATGCTTCAAATCCGCGTATGCCTTCTGTCTATCCATGGCCGCTTGGATGTCCTGTCTTATTGTCTTTATTTGATCATCCATCTCTTCCAACATCTGCCTTGATGCTTCAACCATTAGGGTTGGATTGGAAAAGTTTAGAGGACTTAGACAATCATGACCATATAATGCCTGGAAAGGGGTCATCTAAATGCTTTGCTGGTAAGAAGCATTGTAGGCAAATTCTACCAAAGGCAAGTATTGAATCCACTTCTTGGGTTCTCGAGAGCAGTATGCCCTAAGCATATCCTCGATGACTTGATTTACTCGCTCTGTTTGGCCATCCGTTTGGGGATGGTAGGCGGTGCTAAAATAGAGTTGAGTCCCAATAGCTTCAAAGATAGCTCTCCAGAAGTGTGATGTGAAGAGAGAATCTCGATCACTAATGATTCTTCTGGGTAAAGCATGTAGCTTGAATATCTCCTTGATAAACAATCTTGCAATGCCAGAGGCTTTATAGTTTCTCTTTACTGGAATCAAGTGTGCAACCTTGGTAAGCATGTCAACCACAACCATGATGGAATTGTATCCTCCTTGGACTTGGGGTAAGCCTACAACAAAATTCATACTGATGAATTCCCATTTCATTTGGGGAATGTCAAGCGGTTGCAGTTTTCTTGCAATCATGACATGTTCGGCTTTGATACGTTGGCAAGACAAACACTCAGTGACATATTTGAGAACGTCACCTTCAAGCCTCTCCCAATGGTAGCTCTTCCTAACTGCATTAAGAGTCTTAGCATAGCCAAGATGTCTTGCGAAAGGGGAATCATGAGCTTCCCACATTATCTTCAACTTAAGTGACTGGCTTGCTGGTATACACAGCCTTGCTCTGTAGTAGACAAGTCCATTATCAATGGAAAATTCTTGATACTTAGCTTGCAACTTTTGATTCAGCTCCTTGGTAGATATTTCCTTTAGCATTGTTTGGTAGGACAAATCATGGCATGATTCCTCTCTAGCTAATTCAAGTATAGGGTTGTTTGGCATAGATACTTTTGTAGCTAGAGATCTGGCCGTTGATGGATTCTGCAAGATTAAGGAATTTAGGAATGCCTTGCGACTAAGTGCATCGGCGACTACATTCTCTTTCCCTAGTCGGTACTTGATTTCAAAATCATATTCCTCCAACACTTCAATCCACCAACGTTGCCTCATGTTGAGCTCATTCTGGGTAAAGATCCATTTGAGACTCTTATGGTCAGTTATTAGAGTAAACTTGTTACCCAACAGGTAGTGTCTCCAAAGTTTTAGAGCATGGATGACAGCTAGTAATTCCAGATCATGCGTAGCATAATTCTTTTCATGGCTCTTCAATTTCCTTGAAGAGTATGCTATTGGATTACCTTCCTGCATAAGTACACACCCCAAGGCAAGAATGCTAGCATCAGTTACTACCTGGAACTCTTTATTGAGGTCTGGAAGTTTTAGAATAGGTCCTGATACCGAACTTTGCTTCAATCTATCGAAGCTATTTTGTTCGGAAGTTGACCATGTAATGGAAGTCTGCTTCTTTAGTAAATCCGTCAGAGGTGCTGCAATCAAAGCATAGTTTTTGATGAAGACCCTATACCATCCTGTCAATCCAAGAAAGCTGCGTATTTCTTTGACAGATACTGGTGTTGGCCATTCAAGCACATCTCTGACCTTGGCTTGGTCTACTGATATTCCTTCTGATGATATTATGAATCCCATATATTCAATCTGACGCTTGAAGAATGCACACTTCTTCATTTTTGCATATAGCTTATGTGACCTCATTGTCTCAAGGACAATCCAAAGTTGAGGTTCATGATCTTCTTCTTGTTTAGAATAGACTAAAGTGTCATCAAAGAAGACAAGCACAAAATCATCAAGATATGGTCTAAAGATATCCTGCATTAATCTATTGAAGGTGGCAGGTACATTTGTAAGCCCGAATGACATAACCAGGAACTCAAAGTCCCCATATCTTGTATTGAAGGCCGTCTTTGGGATATCTTCTTCCTTGATTCTTATCTGATAGTAACCTGGCCTGAGATCAATCTTGGAGAAGATCTTTGCACCCTGAAGACGATCAAGAAGCTCATCTATTCTAGGAATAGGATATTTGTTCTTGACTGTTGATTGATTCAACCCTCGGTAATCAATACATAGTCGAAGTGTCCCATCTTTCTTTTTCTGGAATAGCACTGGAGCTCCCCACGGTGAATTGCTAGGCCAGATGTAGCTCTGATCTAACAGTTGCTTGAGTTGTTCCTTCAACTCAATTGCTTCTGGTATGGACATTCTATAAGGTCTCTTTGCAATTGGTGCAGCTCAAGGTACTAACCTAATCTCATGATCTACTTCTCTTTGAGGCGGAAGTTCGGTCAATTCTTCAGGGAATACATCAGCGTATTCCTTTAGCCAAGAAGGCCCTTCATGAGACTCTTGCTTTTGATCTAACTTGTTGAGTTTGATCAAATAAACGTGTAATCCTTTTCTAACTCCTTTTATGATCCGAGATATTTTGGCCAATTGGATTCTTGGCATTCCTGCCTCACCTTGAGTTGTGACAAATTCCCTTTCAGAGTTTTGAAAGGAAACTTGACCCTTTCCACGTTGAATGTGGGCGTCATTGGGCTTAAGCCAATCCATCCCGAGTAGACACTCATGGATACCTAAATTCATGACTCTGAATTTGACTGAAGTCTTCTTTCCTCCCAGAAAGAATTCCACCTTAGCAGTTTGCCTGGTACAAGTTACCTCATGACCATTTGCCAATTCCACAAGCAGGGTAGGTGCTTCTACAATGGCTATTCCTAATCTTTTTTCACATGCTAGTGAGATAAAGGAATGTGTACTGCCGCAATCAATCAAGGTTTTGAAACCTTTACCTTGATAGTCCGACGGTGTTTGAATCACCGAGAACTGGCGATTCGGCCCCTTCTTGTGTAAAGCGGCATGGATTGTCGCTCTTTCAAATTCTGCTTCCATAGTCGGATCTTCCTCTTCTTCTTCTTCGCATCTTTGCCTATTGGCAATGTAGGCGATTCTTCCTCTTCCACGGGTAGCGGCTCCTTGACCACGGCCTGCTCCTTGGAAAGGCGTTTGGCGATGTCCTCCACTGAGCTTGGAACATTGCCTCTTGAAGTGACCGGGTTCGTTGCAGTGGAAACAACAGAGGTTTCAGCCATTACTTTGAGTAGGAACAAAGTTGTTGACGTTATTTGTCCTTGCTTTCTTTCTTTGTCCCTGATTATGACCTTGAACTCTCTTCATTTGAGGTCTGAATGCTCCTGTGTTTGGGTCACTATAAGACCAAGTTTTGTTACTCCTTGGACTAGCTTATACCTCCTGAATTATAGGTGCCGCTCGAATGAGTGCATCCTGAAGATCTGATGGATGCATAGATTCGAGACGGGTATTTACTGGTGGATTTAAGCCGCACAGAATTTGGACACTTGCTGCATCATGTCCATCTGTGGTGCATACTTTAAAAGTGAAACGAATTTAGAGTAGCATGCGTCAAGAGTGAGTCATAGCTGTTTTAGCTCGTAGAACTCATTCATTTTCTGCATGCAATATGCAGGTGTTAAGTATCTTCCCTGCACGGCCTTCTTTAGCTTCTCCCAGGTAACGGATCCCTCTGCAATCCCTTGATCCCTGCACCATTGCTTCCACCAAAGTCTGGCTTCGCCGGTGAGCTTTAACTTGGCGAGCATAGCCTGATTGGTGGGTGCAATACCGGCTACTTCGAAGTAATCCTCCATGGATTCAATCCATATTTCAGCATTAGCCTAAACAAACCTGCCTCTCTTGTCAAACTCGGGTGGCTTAATTTGCTTGAGGAGGAACTTCTTCTCCTAGATCACAGCAGTACTTGATGTAGGAGGTGAGTTTGGAACCTGTACCTGGGGTTTTGCCTGAATAAAGGTTTTCTTAACGTTATTATACGATAATCGACGTTAGCTTAGCTATCTCATAAACAATATAGCTACTTAACTTTTTATCAACTCTTATACATAGCCAGACTTTGATAAAAAGAAGTCTTAATTTGTATTTACATGGGCATAGCCCTTTCGAATACAACATTCCCTTTGATGATAAGTCAATTGTTACATTTAGTTTGAGGAGAACAACATTGTATTGCATTTATCTACAGGAACTGAGTAATAGTAGGGTTTTGGGTCATGGATCTTCAGGAATCGATAAGTCATTGGAAGTTCAGGATATCCTTTCCGTTGGAATCCATACTTCTCATGGCGGCCCAACACTTTAATCCTATCAGCGGGGATTACACAGGTTACTTCCTCATATACATATGAGCTCATTTCAACCCTCCGACCTCGAATATGTAAAGTCGAATTTACGTGAGCTTCCACAAAAATGAACAGCTTCACGACTTTCAAGTCTTCCAAACACTTTATCCTTTTTAAGTTGGTCTGTAGATAAGCAAACCGGTGGGCGGCTATATAATAGATTCCTGAAGACCCCGTCCATCTTCATTCTATGTATAAAGGCGATGGATTATAAATCTGCTCCAAGATGTTCATCATCCCAATTCTTTGTCTATAAAGCGCAGAATGCATTGTAATCATAAACATGACCCGAAATACCAAAAACTTGTTCCACGCTTCGTAATTCTGCAAGACAGTGTTGAAGGTAAGGAAATGTTTAGACAACAACAATTTCTTTACTTCCTTTTATTGAGATCTCATAAAAACAATTCCATTGTTGGTCGGCTCTGATACCAACTGTAACATGTCCACTAGTATCATCCAGGACACGTCTTAGCAGTCCATCAGAAAGGATCTCTAGAAAGCTCCGCTCAACACTCCCATGGAATGTTACGGGATTTGCGATCCAGGTCTTCCCGCGTCTGCCACGTAGTGGAGTATCCTGGCCGTTCCCACTTAGGATCGATCGAAATTAGGGTTTTCTTGATTGGTCATTACCTAACAGCAACTAGCGTCCGACCCAAGCAAACTACTTTACGCAGAAACACCAGGTCCGAAGCGGATTCACACTACACTTGGTTCAAGGAGAATGGGAAATGAGAGGGATGCAAAGCTCAACCTCTCTACAATAAGGCATAGTCCCATTCTGTTCCCCTAAAACAACGTAAATCGGTTAAGACATAACTTTAGGTCATCGCTTTCATTATTCATTTTCTTTGACGATTATCCTGCTGGTCTTTGATATATTGAGAAAAGTTCCCGGCTAACCGTGACCTCCCAACCGTAGGACGGACCCATGGCCCATCCTCCGCACTTTCCTCGGTTTGTTTTAGTTATGTAATTATCTAACACATTAATTTGACATATAACAATCAGCTTCTTTAATTAATCCGTTAAGCAGTGGTTCCTTCACGTAATCTTATCACGTGACATAGAAAAACAGTATCAAACAAGTTCTTTATTAACATATCTTCATTTTTATCTTTGAAATACAAGGAGTTTCCACCCGTAGGCTTGTCCATAATCCGCCCGAAGGCTATCCAGTAATCCACAGGGATCACTATTCCAAGCTTCCGCCTGTAAACTAGTATGCGGGCCTCGAGATCCAATCCCAAGTCATGTTAGCCTCTTGTGCAGGACCCGGAAGGCGAGGGATTTACAGCCAGAGCCCCCCTGGCACCCAAGTGTCCTCCTGCTCTAAGTAGAGCTCAACGGAGAGACCTCTCGCGGCGGGTTCGGTCCACGTTCCTGGCCCGGTCAACAACCCCCTTGGTTAGGGTCAGGCAGGTAGTCAAGGGTAACTGAAACTACCTCTCCCTTCAGGCCTTCAACCTGAAGTTTAGGTATTCATTTAATTTGTAATTCATAAATCAAACAGTGCCCTAAAATGTCTAGCAAGCACAAACATTTCCATTAATCGATCTTGTTGTTTGGCAAACTGCTAAGGGGTTATTCTTTCCTTTCGAATGTATCAGCACTCGTTCCAAGGTGTCTTGCAACTTGGCAAGATCCTTTATAGTCCGGGTTAGGGCGTACCTTATTAACCCAACTTGGTCAACCCGAAAGCTCATTGGATACTTTAGTTTCCGATTTAAAACTTTTCTTATTTAGAAGGATATCCAAGAATACATCCTTTTGCAAGATAACTTGCGTAAGGATCTGCCATCCTTGTTGAGGGTATTTACTCTTTCTTCTTGTGAATCAATCACAAGACTATATGACTTCGTACTTGCTGCACAAGTTTGCGATGAAATAATCAGTTTTAATTTCTTTAAGCTGACGTATGTTCGACCTAGGGTCTCTTTTTAAGAACCTCAGGGACAACCCTAGTTCTTTTACCTTTACGAAATTAATTGACCCTATAATCAAGGAAGGTAGTCAAATGCTTAAGGTATAAGCATTTCTTTGGTCTTTAAATCATTCCCAAGGCATATTTTGCAGCATGGTATTTCTAAGTTTAGATTGATTTGGTTATCTTTTGGAAGGTAATATTGAGACCACCTCGGCACGATTTGTTATCTTTGTGACACTTGATTTTTCAGTCCTAAACTTTATTGCTTTGAGGTAGGTAAATCCAATTTAATCTTCCTTTTTCCTTGCAAATGAAACTCATGCCAAATAACAATCTTTTCCTTGCTAAGATATGCAATTAGCAATGATAACTTCCTAGTATTTCGAGCAACGTAAAAAAAACCTTTCATGAATTTCATGATGATTTGTTGTAACAAAAAAAGAATAGGGTTAATGGTGCAAGATGCAGTTTTTATACCTTCAGGATTTAACTGAAATATACTACTATAGTAAGTAGATAATCTTGTTCGTAATTCGTTATAATGCATGATGCTATTCGAAGGAAACTATGTTCTATACAATATCATTTGTTCAATTAAACTAAACTCCTTCATCGTAAATAAACTCGAAAAAATATATCTTATCCCTAACAGTTCATCTTTGCATGATTGACTTAAAAACGATATAGAACCAAGAAGGAAAAACCTGGTTTTGGGGTGAGATATCCACATGGATACCAAGATATGACCCTCCCGCAGCTACTCCTTGGAATTTCTTAGGTGGCATCACAATTCGAATGTGAAGGCAGCTTTTACTCTTTCTTCCGGATTTCCACCATCTCTCTTTTGAGGCAAGGAGCCGTTTAAATGGTTGATCACGAGAAGGAATAATAAGACCTTTAGGATCTTAGCTTCTTCGGAGAGGGAAAGGTTTATAAAGCCTAAAAAGGCCCTATAGGGTATATACACGGCAAAAAGAAAGTTGTGCGTGAATGTGGCTTTGCAACCACTTGAACCTTTGGAGAACTTTGGGCTTGGGGTAAAAGGTATAGAAAGGGAATTATTCTCTTTTCTTGCACTTCCTCAACCTTTTTCCTTCTCCTTCCCTTCTTCTACTACTCTTCCTCCTTCACTCTCTTTTTTTTCCCTCCTTTTTACTCTTCTATCTCCTTCTATTCTCTCTCTCTTACCTTCTTTATCTTGTCCCACCCTATTCCTTCTTTTACACTACTCTTCCTTCTTCACTCCTCTCTTTCCCTCCGTAGATGGCGGCCCGGTGAGTCCGCCCACAGCTGTCGTGCAGCGGAACGTGGAGACAGCATCAAAGGACCAGGGTCAGAGGCCTACGTGGCCTATGTCGAGATGATGGGGGAAAGAAAATGTCACGGAGCTGGTGGGCGGAGTGGCCCGCAGAACTGCTGCCGCAGTCTGACCTAGGGGGGAACACGTGGACTAGGTGGCAGATTCGACAGTAGTGGCATTGCCGTGTGGTGGCGTACACAGCCCAGCAGTGCTCCATGACAGCAATTTCTTCCTCAACAGCTCTGCATAATCCTCCAGCAACACGGCGACGTCTCCTCTCCCTTCCCTCCACCGCACAGCACGATGTCCCATCACTCCCCCTCTTTCCTCCACACACGTTACCGTCGACGCGGCACAACAATTCGTCCTCCACACGGCGGTAGTTGTCGCAGTCTTCTCCGTCACGATCTATGAGTATCACCCTTTTTCCTCCCTTCATCGTCTTTAGAAGAGGAGTATTTATGGGAAGAGGGGGTAGGGCCTCCCTCTCCCACATGGATTCTGCATGTGATCCCTCCCTCCACCTCTACACTCTCCCATTTTAGCACCATCCCCTTCCCTCAGCCATGCTTCGGCTGGGGGAAGGTAATAAATTTTTTTTCATTAAATCCCATATTTATCCCTTATCCTCCTCCCAAGAGGAGGTTCTTATGAGAAATACGCAGTTTCGTTAAGTTGTGTCTTGTTTGGGCTCAGTGGAGAGTGTATTAGATTAGACTAACCCGTCCCAAACCACAATGCAACCTTGTCATTTTCCCGAGACTTCACATGGCCTTTATAATATTTTTAATAGAAATATTACATAATATTTCCTTTATTGGGCTGGGGGTACTGCCTTTGAACCCCCATTAGATAGGCCCCATTGGCCCCCTTAATAACCCCTTAGCTAGGGGCCTATTCTGTGGCCCTCAAATCCCACAATAGGGGCCCTGGTAACTCCCACACCCCATAACTTGATGCATTGTACCTCGAGTTGCTACCATCATAACTACTTTATCTAACCCAAAGTCTAGATCCACACATGTCACCTTTTTACCATCTGATCACATAGACCTCATCTGATACAAGTGAAAACCCACCCAATGTCCATGCTCACACATGGTGTCTCCTCATAATGGGAGGCTTACAACTTTGAGCACCATCTTTGGATCATTAGTGCCACCTTACGAGGGTGGAGCATTAAGCATATATAACAACGTTATACTTTTATAGGTTCACATTGCATCAACTCTCCTTAGGCTATATTGGCTATAAGGAAACAGGATTTAATAATCTCTTAAATATTAAATTATACTTCTGCAGCTTGCAAATTTCATCACATAATTGAGGTAAGGAGAGTAATTAGAGAACCAATCTCAAAATTGAGCCTAGGAAGAGGAAAGCTACAAGCTCAATTTTAACATCTGCTTGAAGACAAAGGACTAGAAGGCTCAATTTTGAAATTGAGCCTAAGAGTTCTTAGAGAATTAATTTTGAAATTGAGCATGGTGAGAGAGAGGCTAAAGGCCTCGTAGAAGCTTCATTTTGAAATTAAGATAGAGGAGATCAAAGTTAGCTCAATCTTTGAGAGACTCTATTGAAACTAAACCTTGGCAAGGAGGAATGGAAGGCTCAATTTGAAGCTAAACATAAGACATCTTAGAATCTAAGTCCTTATATCTATTCCCAAAATAAGTTTCATGCATAGTAATACCTCTCCACATATTGCTGAACCTAGCAAGTACTCAACGTCTAAATTTAATAAGTACATCTATCCACGCTTGTGATTGGCCAATTCTAGTTATGTTAAGAATTCATCATGTGTAATGTTTCACGTAAGCTTTTTTTTGTCCAAAAAAGGGAAAAGAAAAGAAAAATGTCCATTAGCTTGACGAATGGCGACATAAGTGACCTCATCATCACATGCGTCAACATCCTCCTCAGTGGGGACATCAGCATCGCGTGCAGACTAGGAGGGATAATACCCGCTCCCCCCCAAAAAAAAATCACATGTAAAAAAAATTATGTGCTTTTGATTAGAAACCCCCTGCAAAACTATAAATTGAGGGCTTGGGGATGACAAGGGACGAGGACAATAGAAATCTTGACGAGTACGAGATGTCGATCAGGAAGGAGGAGACTCTATTCCGCGAGACGAAGTGACATCATTCCATTCAACCCAAGGAAGGGGATGTGTTGAAGGTCTCTCATCCTCTTCTACTCTAATCCAAGAAGAGAAGACACTGAAGAACTCTATACTATTCTATCAATTTGGTTAGAAGTCATAACTCTACTCTCATCCCTACTCTGTCTATATTAGAGAAGAGCTACTCCTGTTCCTAACCTTACTTACCAAGGTGAGAGAGAGAGAAGTATTGCTCTTCATGAGGAAAGATGAACCATCCATGAGGCCTATATCATCGAATCCCACAAAAACCATCATCATCAACGAGAGTCTTACACCTTTTCCAACCCGTATTATGACCATGGTCTTTTTCTTCTACGAATCATGTTTTTGTTATGGCCCCGAAGAAAAAGAATTCAAAAGTTGGAATCATGAGTGACCCTACTAACATGGAAGCAACAGTTGGAGTTGTGAGCATGGGAGTTAGTAACGGAGTCAAGAGCGCGGATAACAACCCTTTACCAATTTCGATACCATAGGTTTTTCCAAACATTTCTATCTGAATTCAATAGAAATAAGATAAGTCTCTTAAGAAATACTGCGATCTTAGAGTATTCAATTGATAAATTATTAGAAAATCTTATAGAGTATAAACTTTTAGGAAAACTACAAAATTCTAGAACTCAAGAGAAATCATGAGGAATTTTCAAGAAGAATTTATTAAGAATGAAACCCCAAAGAAATTAGTCAAGGATATAGTTTAATCTAGAAGCTTTGATAGAAGATTTTAAAGACCGAAAATATACCTAAGTTGACGAAATAGACTTAAGGCCAAGAAACTTGGTTACAAGAATGTCATTATAAACCTTAAACTAAGAAGTTAGAGACCCCAAGATCTAGATACCCTAGTTAAATTCCAAGGGGATGAGCTCACTGCGTGAAATTCAAAGGTCAATTGCTACGAGATTAATCATCACTTGAAAGTTGCATGATTGTTTGAAGTTATAAATGCTTGAGGACATCAATCTTGTTTGTGATTTTCTAGATTAGATCCTGATTAAATTAAGTATCAAAATAGATAAAAATTGAGGAGCCCTATACCTCCCCCAAGGATAGGTGTTGAATCCCCATACCAATAAGGAATGTTTTTATCGTTGTAGAGGCATGGACCGACTCCGATGGCAAGAAGTCTTCCAACAAGGATCGCATTAAGTAGAAGGTGGTTAGGGTGCCAAGGGGGCTCTAGCTAGTAAATCCTTTACGCACATAGAAACTATTTGATCCCCTATATGGTACTAGTTCTACTTGGGACACCTAAAAATACTAGCTATAGGTGGATTTGATCTTGGTTATGTGTAGATGCGCTGGATGAGGGAAATTGTAATTTTTCTCCTGTATGGGTAGGAGAACACACATTATGGAATATAATCAATGAATTTGTTTATTTTTTATTGTATTTGTGTGAGAAAATTACACAAATGAAAAGCTGTGAATAAAGGGATATTTAATTAATTAAGCTATTTTTATATATTTCATGTAACGTGGTAAGTAATTAGATAACTAAGAAACTTCATTAAGGGAAGCGGGTGGATGAATTCTCAATGAATCCAGTCCTGTGGTAGGGTGGTCTCGGCTGGCCAATAGCTTTTCCAAAAACAAACGCTAGGAAGACACTCTAGTAAGAGCCGATTCACCGTCTTACCTAGGGTTTAGTCTTAGAACTGAATAGTAAATTATCTCAGGGGAAAGATACAGTGGCTGTGCCAGAGCATTTCTAGGGATTTCATAAATTCTTAGTCTGCTACTGGGAAAAAGTGTTGTACTCCATGAACCAATGGTAATATCAGTTGCTCCTTCTAGACAAGAAGCCTCTCGAAGGACACCTCTAGGAGTGAGTTAGTTGGTGATAGATGACTATTAGGCTAATTATAAACCTTCATGTCGGTTCTCCGTGGATAAAGGCAGGATGCTTTCCTTGTGGGGTAGACCTAGGGTTAACTAGCCAGACCAAAATCTAATCATTCTGGTTAGAGTACGGATGGTGGTGATTGGAAGGTAAACTCTAGGCGACTACTAAAATGTTACTCATTGCGTAATCAAGGCGAGTACATTACAACTAGTATCATAGCTAAAATAAATAAAAAACTTGGTAATTGTAGCCTAAGATATGAGTTTTTTTTTCCTTATCTTGCTAATATGTGTTTTTATCCTACCCAGAGAGACGAAGATTAGAAGTGGTTCCTAGTCTTCCGAGCAATGTTTGCATCAGCAATGCATTTTGTGGATTATGGATGGAGAATGCAAGTAATGCAGATTTTGGATTGTATCTACAATCCTTCTCCACTATACTGGAAAAGACGTTGGATGATAAGCGATGGATATTGTTATATCGACTCAAACCTTCTTGCCTTCCTTCTTAGACCAATTTGAAGAGGATAAGATGGATGGAAAACCTTAAAGTCATAAAGGTTTATTTATTCCATGAATCCTGAGACTGAATTCAACTTTATTCACTAGAGGTTGAGAGGTTAAACTAAATCGATATGTTTATAAGGAATCAATAAAGATCATCCTAGCAAACCGAGTTATGGTTGTTGGTCACTTTAAATGCCGCAACTACATCAAAGATGGGCTTCCTTATCTTCCTTTAAAGTACCAATTTTTAGATATCCATTCTTCAAAGCCCGATTATTATCCAATGAATGTATCCAAATGCCATGCTTAGATTGTATTAGGGAAATGATCTCTCCCAAATAACCAACCATGCCAAATAAACCATGTATTTTTTTTCTTGCAGCAAAACAAATTATTTTTTCTATCCATTGAATGTGAAATTGGTTACCATTCTAGCAATTAAAAATTACAAGTCAGTAGATATATCTGAAATCCATGGTTAAAATCCTTAAGTTTATTTAGAAAATTCTATCATGATGTAACCTTCTTTGAAAAATTAATATAAAGTATTTCTATCCTTCTAAAATGATTTCTCTTTTTAAAAAGATACAAGCAAATCGTATGATAACATTCGTAGAGCTGACTAGAGAAAATCTTACAATACCATAGGAAATTGTTCCTACCCTTAATGCTGCTGAGATCCAAGTAAATAAGTTCTTGCTTAAGAAAATCAAACCACCTGAGTTTGATGGCCAAGGCAAAAACGTTAAGGCTAATGTAGAAATATGGGTAGAGTCTAGGGAATATTATTTCATTGTTGCTAGAATTACCCCAGCTAATCAAGCAATGATTGGCAAGTTAAAAATAACAAGATAAGCCCGAATTTGGTGGAAATAATGGTGTAAGGACCAAGGAATCTCCAAAGCGTCTGTTTATTGGGATGTATTAAAGGATGCAGTTTGAGGCTAGTATCTCCCACCACAATACCACACGTAAAAGATGAATAAATTCTTTGGTCTAAAGTAACTTGGAATGACATTGGAAGCCTATTACTCAAAGTTTATAAGAATTCTCAAGTATGCACCATTTATGGATATTGCACAGCAAGTATCCAAGTTTTGCCATGGATTGGATGATCCCCTGAACACATGGTTTGAAGCAATGCATCCATCTGGCCTCCAAGACGCATTGATAAGAGCAAGACTGATTGTGCAGGAAATCCAATCCAAACCAAGAAACAATAATCCTTGGAATAATAAGTTCCAAAATAGAAATATGTCTAAGGGCTATGCAAAAAGAGCCCAAGGTCAATTCCAATCTCTTAATAGCAAGAAGGCTAAGACATCTATGATGAGAAACCTTATTCCTTCTACTGGTAGTAATAAGGATACTTTTAGGCGATATTATTGTAAGGAACCTGGTCACATCCAAAGGCGATACCCAAAACTCAGATAGAATGAACGCGAAAGCAAGTTACATCCACAGATAGAGGAAGAGTTGCTGGCATAACCCTCAAGGAAGTAGAATATGATGAAGGTTTCACTTTGGGGACTGACATGAAGAGAGCGAGAATTTACTCCTCTCTCAAAAAAAGAAGGGACCAAAACAAGAAGGCATAACCCTCAAGGAAGTAGAATATGATGAAGGTTTCACTTTGGAAACTGACATGGAGAGAGCGAGAATTTACGCCTCTCTCAAAACAAGAAGGGACCAAATCGACAGTTCTCATTGATTCAAACACCATCAACCTATAATGGTAAACCCTTTAAATTTTTTATTGATTGTGGAAGCACACATTCATTCATATCACCAAGGTGTGCCAAAAAACTAGGCATAGACATAACACATACACCTGGATTGATAGTTGAGTTAGGTGATGTAAAAAAAGTTTCCTCAACACAACAGACAAGTAAGGTGGAGTTTAATCTAGGTGGCAATCAAACCAACATGCATTTCAGAGTGATGAAATTGGGAATATATGAGTGCCTGTTAGGAATGGGCTAGTTAATTCCTAATGATACTCATATTCATTGTGAAAAGGACCAAGTCACATTCTTGAATCTTGTAGGACAACAAGTGATCACATAAGGGAAGCAGGGAAACCAAAGATTCAATTAGCGAAAGCCTCTCAAATCATTAAAGGTTTAAGAAAAGGCTCACTTGTACACCTAATCAAATTAAATAAGATTGAATAGGATAAAGAATCCAAAGATGAACCATCGTAGCTTAGAGAATATGTTGATCTCCAATCGGGGTATTACCAGATCAGGATCAAACAAGAAGATATTCCAAAAACCACTTTTAGTACAAGGTGTGGTCATTACTAGTTTATCGTAATGCCATTTGGATTATCAAACACCCCTGCTACCTTCAACAAACTAATGCAAGATATATTCAGATATTATCTTGATGATTTTTTCCTTGTATTATTTGATGACATCTTGACATATTCCAAGGATGAAGGAAGTCATGAGTCACAACTACGAGCAATTTTTGAGACAATGTGGACTCACAAGTAGTATGCTAAGAAGAAGAAGTGTGTTTTTTTCAAGAAGAAAATCGAGTATTTAGGGTTTATAGTTTCAATAGAGGGAATTTTAGTAGATCCCGCCAAGGTCAAGTGTTGAGAGTGGGAAAAGACTGAATTTTTGACTGATTTTTGTTGTTTTTGAGGTTTGAATGCTTGATTTTTGATAGATTTAGAGTGATGTATGATTGTTAATGGAAGCGCTTGAGAGTGTTTTGGATGATTTTGATTATGTTTTGGAAGCTCATGATTATTTTTAGTGGAGATATGAAGCTCTGTGATGTTCTGATAGGTTCTGTTAAGGTTCTGATTGGTTCTAATACCTTCCGTATAGCTTTTGTTTTGTTCTGATTTTCTTCTGTATGAAGCATGGATTGATGATTGATGAAGATTGAAATCTTTTGAAGGTTTATTGAATAGTTTTTTATAGTTTGGAATGGTTTTAGTATGAATTATGAGGATTTTATGTTCTCTGATGACCTTGTGTAACCCTCTGTAAACCTTCTATAGAGCCTCTTTCAAGAACCCCAAGTCTCAACAGGAGCTCTGAATCAGAATCAAAACAGCAGACCCTCTGGATCCACCCAACCAGTGTATGCAGTAATTACAGAAGCTTCCCAAAATCCTACTACAACCACTTCAGGAGGTGAAAATATGAAGGATTACTTATCCAACTCAGTTGCAAGTATCAAGAAAGAGCTTATGGATGTGATTACAGAACAACTATAGACGCTGAAGGTGAATACCACCAATATATCCACCCCTACAGGAGCTAGAAGAGATGTGATGCACTCTAATATATGCTGCAAAAAGTATCATCAAGTGGGGCATTTATCCACTGAATGTACCCAAAAACCAACCATTCTTGGAGCCTTCTATTCTACTGTTTGCGGAAGAACCATACAGAGGATATTTTCTCTCTAAAAGAGATGCACGAACGAAGATAGAAGGATGAAAATGCAAGATTCAACTTGCTAGAATCCAAAATGACAACACAAGATATTGGACCAAATCCTAGGGAATTCGGTCCTAATTTCGGTCCAAGGAGGTTTTCCTCTCAAAGTTACAGAGGATGACAGTTTGGTGGCCATCAGAGGTCAGAGATGGAATGTTATAGGTGTGGAGAAAAGGGTCATATCTCCCCCAATTGTCCAAACCCTAGACAATCTGTGGATTACAAGCCCTTATGCAGCCGATGTAAAGGAGAAGGTCACACTGTAAAGGATTCTCCAAGTCCAACCCCTATAAAGGCCAATGCCACTGATAGCCAATAGAAGGTACAAGAGACTGCATCCAATTTGGAAGAGTTGGAAGTTGCCGCTGTCACACATGCCAAGAAGAAGGAACTAGTTATTTAGAACGAAAATAATTCTTCTGCCAAGACTGTGAAGTTCAACCTACTAACAAAGGGAGAGAGTAGTACAGGAGGACATAATAGTGCAGCAAAGCAGTGCAGTGCCACAAAGAGTTATAGAGACAGTCCTAGAAATAGGACCAGAGGTCCAGGGGATAGATGATACAGAAGCACTTCCAGAACCTGAGGAAGTGTTGAGATGACAAGCTCAACACATGCGGACATTAATGATGGACTGCCTGGTTAGATGGGTCCATACGTCTACACTTAGCACGGTGGTCATTATGACTCTCACATGGCCACTGACTCGTTACTTATTATATTCAGGTTGTTACACCTATTTACAGTTGGCATAGTTATAGCGCCAGTCGACTAGTGTAGTTGGTTATGCATTGTTTGACTTAGTAGACCACTTTCCTTTATGTTGTATCTTATCTATACTTTGTGTACATTGTAAAGTGTGTGGAAGAAGAAAAAGAAACAAGCAAGAAAACATTTTGGCATCCATCTCTCTTCTTGTCTCTTGAGTGAGCTTCTCCTTGTGCATTCTATGTGTGTTTGGTGCAGCATCTTGAGCAAGTCCCCCCACCATGCAATTCTTGACATGGTATCAGAGTCGCACTACTGAGAGAGGCTGATTTCGAAGGCTGAAGTGAAGGAGAAGAAGTAAGGTTCGAGCAAGCAAGCCACAAGTAAGAAGCTCTCCCATCCTTCCACTCTCTCTCTTGGATAGTGCTTGTGGAGGCACCGGAAGCAGGGTCGAGCAAAAAAAATCTCAGATTTCTGTCATCTGAGGCCATTTCAGGTCCCATTTTAGAGCCGCAAGGTTGCCGATAGCATTTTTCAGGGTATACTGTGATTTCGATTGTATTGACCAAAAGTGGGTGCACAGGTTACAGATTGCGAATCTGTAATTTTTGAGGTGTTTGCAGGAAGCAAACATAAGGTTTATCTATAAACAGGTTGTAGATTACATGTATTATTGAGCAATCAGTGAAAAAGGTTTCTTGGTGTATTACTATGCACGTGTTGTGGAAGATTGCAGAAGACTAGCTTACTGTGCTATATCCTTGTTTGTGATAATGGCAGAGAACAGTGGAAATCCCATTATTGAGAAGCTTGACAAGAACAACTACCCTTCATGGAAGTTCCGTGTGACGAACTTCCTCATTGGAAAGGGCCTTTATGAGTTTATCTCAGGTGAAGAAAAGGAGCCAAAGCTGGGTATCCCTCCGACTGCAGATGAGTTAAAAGCATGGAAAGAGTAGAATGCGAAAGACAAAAAGGTGATGTACTGGCTATTTGCAGTAATTGATAATACTATGTTGGGACATATCAAGAATGTAGAAACTTCACATGCAGCTTGGACAATTTTTGAGAGTATGTTTTCAGTAAACACAAAGGCACGAAAGATTCAACTCAAGCAAGAGTTGAATGCCTTGAAGAAAGGAAAAATGTCTGTCAATGAGTATGTGTTGAGGGTGAGGAGCATTGCACATGCTTTAGCTGCGATTGATGCAATGCCGGATGATGATGATTTGGTTTCATCCACTCTGAGTGGTCTTAACAATGAGAAAGCATGGAAGTCATCTGTTACTTCAGTATATGTACGGAAGCCATTTCTAGATTTTGATGAGCTGATCTCTCTCATGATTTCTGAAGAGATCAATATGTAGGGTGATTCATCTAAAAGAAATGGTGAACAGGTCCAAGCATTTTGCTCGAGTTCAGAAAGGGGATGTGGTAGATCCTCTTCAAGAGGCCACGGTACAGGACGTGATAGTGACAACCAGCAAAACAGATTGAATAAGCAATTTGGCAATATGCAGGTTTCAGGAGGTGGTGGTAAATTTAGAGGTAGGGGGAGCTTTAGAGGAGGAGGTGGATGGCAGAACAGAGGTTCTAACAACTTTGGTATCGTGTGTCACTACTGTGGAAAAACAGGTCATATTGGAGCCCAATGTTATGCTAAGAAAGATGATATTCACAGTGGTAAGTTGCAGCAAGGAAACTATGTATCGTATTCATGACAGAGTGAAGATAAAAATGAACGTCTGTTTGTTATGAAGCATATGCTAAATGCTGTTACAGGAAAGGGAACACATTATGATATTTGGTATGTTGATTCAGGTGCATCCAATCATATGACCAGCCATGCAGAATGGTTTGGAGAGATGCAAGATTTGCAAAATATAGGTTATGTGCAGATGGGTGATGATTCATGCCACCCAATTTCACACATTGGAAAAGTTCCCTTGTCCTTGCATGATGGTAAGACAAAGAGTCTTTCAGATGTATTACATGTGCCATCTATTACAAAGAACTTGGTGTCAGTCGATGAAATGGTAGAGCAAGGGCTGTAAGTCAGATTTAATGGAAAGGGCTACTTTGTAGAAGACTTCAATGACAAGTGCAGGTTGGTTGCAAAGGATAGTAGAGTTGGACGTATGTTTACTCTGGATGCTGGAATTCGTACTATGAATGCTGTTATGTATGCTAAAGGAAAAGGTGTTGTTGCACATATTGAAATTTGGCACAAACGCATTGGACATGCAAATGTACAAAGGCTGAAATTAATGCAGTCCAAAGGGTTGGTTACAGGTTTTTCTACATTTAGAATTGCAGAATTTCATAAGGTATGAGAAGCATGTCAGTTTGGTAAGCAGGCAAGACAACCCTTTTCACATGACAGAGATGTAACCAGAAATATCCTTGATGTTGTGCATACAGATATTTCAGGGCCTACACAAAATGTATCTCTTGGAGATAGTTCATACTTTGTCACATTCATTAATGATTGTTCTAGAAAGCTGTGGGTATATTTTATGAAGGAAAAGAGTGAAGCATTTGAGCACTTTAGAACTTTCAAGGCTGCAGTTGAAAGAGAAACAGGCTTGAAAGTAAAGTGCTTGAGGTCAGATGGAGGGGGAAAGTACCTCTCGAATGAGTTCAGTGATTTTTTGAGGTCTCATGGGATAAAGAGACAGTTCACATGCAGGTATACTACATAGCAAAATGGGGTTGCAAAAAGGAAAAACATGCATATTGCAGAAGTTGCACACGCCTTGATGGCTAAAAAGAATATTCCTAAGCATTTTTTGTCTGAGGTTGTTCATACTGCTATTTATATTAAGAACAAAACTCCCACAACTGTAGTTCATGGTATGACTGGTTAAGAATGCTTTACTAGCAAGAAGCCTAATGTATTGCACTTGAAGGTATTTGGCTGTGTTGCATACATTCATGTGCCAGATGAGCTATGGAAGAAGCTTCATCCAAAGGCAGAAAAATGTGTTTTTATTGGATACTCTTTAGAGCAGAAAGGGTATCGTTGTTATAACCCAGTCACATGTAAGTTCAGAGTGAGTAGGGATGTCATCTTTGATGAAATGAGCAATTGGTATGCATCTAGTGGTGATGCATTGGATGATGATGATGATCATGACACTCATGTGTAGGCTAAAAAGCAAGAATCAGGGACTCTTAGTGGACCAGAGACATCATCTGGTAGTCCTTGGTCTGGGAGACTAAGGAGTAGCTCTACATCTTCAGGTGCATCTAGTAGCACTACAAGTAAAGACAAAGGAAAGAATAAAGTGTCAAATGGAATTGATGCAGTTTTTGATGGAGACTCCAGTGGCTTAGAGAGCTTGGATGATGAGCTTGGCATTCCTTCAGTGAGGACTCCAGGTGTGCAGAGAGCACGCGTCAATGCAAATACTCCATTGAGTGATCCAATGGTACGCAAGTCTAGCAGGGTGAGATACCCTGTTAACATATTTGGTTTTGAAGGTTATGCAGCTCACCATTATGCTTATATGTTGAAAGTGATTGAGGATGTTGAGCCCACATGTTTTGAGGAGGCTATTGGTCATGCTCATTGGGATGCAACAATGGATGAGGAGATGGCTGCATTAGAGGCCAATAAGACTTGGGATCCAGTATCATTGCTGCTGGAGGGAAAGAAAGCTATTGGATGTAAGTGGGTTTATAAGATTAAGCATAGTGTAGATGGTTCTATTAGTAGGTACAAAGCTAGGCGGGTTACAAAAGGCTATGCCCAGACATATAGCATAGATTATGAAGAAACCTTCAGTCCAATTGCTAGGATGGCAACTGTCAGATGTGTGATTGCTTTGGCATCAGCCAAAGGTTTGATTTTGTAGCAAATGGATGTAAAGAATGCCTTCTTGCATGGTGATTTGCAGGAAGAAGTGTATATGGATCAGCCAACATGTTATGAAGATTTAGAGCATCACACGTATGTGTGCAGGTTGAAGAAGGCACTCTATGGGCTCAAGCAAGCACCTAGAGCATGGTCTGACAAGATCAGAGAGTATCTTGTCAATATTGGCTTTTATGTTTTTGATGCTGATCACTCACTTTATGTGAGAAAGGGAGATGCAAGTTTGGTCATCATAGTCATCTATGTGGATGACTTGATTATTACAGGTGATAGTGACAGTGGGATTGCTGAAGTCAAGGACTTTTTGAAGAAGAAGTTTGAGATGAAGGATTTAGGTGAGCTAAGGTACTTCCTTGGCATTGAGGTGATCAGATGTGATGATGGTATATGGCTGTCCCAAAGACAGTATGGCTTGGATATGTTGTCCAAGTATGGTATGACAGCATGCAAACCACTTTCAGTCCCGTTTGAGCAGAATGTAAAGTTGAGTGCTGATGTTGGGGATGAGATAGAAGACCCTACTATGTTCAGGAGGATACTGGAGAGTTTGATCTACATGACCATTACAGGGATAGAATTGAGCTACGTTGTTGGTCTTGTGAGTAAATTTATGCAAGTACCTAGAAAGCCAAATTTGGATGCACCCAGGCGCATATTGAGATATGTGAAGTCCACATTACATTATGGACTTTTCTATGAGGCAGGTACAGATGTACAGGTGTTTGGATACACAGATGCAGATTGGGCTGGTAGTATGTCTGATAGAAGATCTACCAGCAGATACACGTTCTCTCTTGGTAGTGCAGTAGTTACTTGGAGCAGCAAAAAGCAATCTACAGTTGCTTTGTCAAGTACGGAGGCTGAGTATAGAGGTGCTGCTATTGCAGCATGTGAGGTAGTATGGCTGCAGAAGTTTTTGGCTGATTTAGATGTGTAGGTGGAAGGTCTAGTTGTCATTTATTGCTACAACATGAGCCGTATACAATTGGCTAGCAACCCTGTTCTCCATGCTAGGACAAAACATATTGAGGTACACTACCACTTTGTGAGAGAGAAGGTACTAGCAGGTGAGATTGACTTGGTGTAAGTCAGCACACAGGATCAGATAGCTGACATCTTCACGAAGGCATTGGGTACAGAGAAGCTTCAAAAGTTTCGAAGCTTACTTGGAGTTGCAGAGATGTAGTTGAGCTTGAGGGGGAGTGTTGAGATGGCAAGCTCAATGCATGTGGACATTAATGATGGACCGCCTGGTTAGATGGGTCCACACATCTACACTTAGCATTTTGGTGATCATTATGAGTCTCACATGGCCACTGACTCATTACTTATTATATTCAGGTTGTTACACCTATTTGCTGCAATTACTAGAAGAAAAAGGAAAGATGAAAATGGGTGTAGCCCCATTTCCGAGCAGGCTAGAGAAGCCTGTGGATCCTATTAAAGATTATGACTTGGTCAAAGACCTAGACACCTTTAAACCAGACCCAACATTCCGATAGTTAGTGATGCTATCTCCCAGCTGATTCAAAAGCATCTTCACAAGAAGACATGGACTAAGGATTGTTCCTTCAACGGTGACCAAGACCAATAAGGCCCTGGAGCTTGTAAAAGAAGTAGATGTGGCTAACGCCTTCCTAGATCTTGGAACCCCAGAGATTAGTGTACGGATAGAAGGATGCTTTATTTTAGATGCATTGATTGATGGAGGCTCATCATAGACATAATGACGGATGTGACATTGAAGGACTTAGGGTTGCAAGGAATTCAACCTACACAGTGGCTTATCAGATTGGTAGACCAAAGCAAAATCAAACCGTTGGGTATCCTCCCATACGTAAAAACAACCCTTGCAGGAAGAGATTATTGGCTAACATATTTGGTGGTCAAACCAAATTCTTATGGGATCTCATACCCTCTGTTGTTGAGAAGACCTTGGCTTTTTGAAGCAAGAGCCAGGATGGACTAGTTCAAAGGAACCCTAACCCTAGGCAAAGGATCCAACAAAGTGGTGTTGAAGTTGTATGGATCACAAAAAGGCAATGGATCCACATCCATTGAAGTCATAATTGACTCCTCCAACGAGGTGACAGATGGTACATAAGGAGACAAAGAGGCTGTTAAATAGATTTTTCCCAAGAAACAGAGGCACAGTCCCTAAAGGTGGGCACTATAAGCCAACTGCCAATGGAAGAAAACTCCCTGTCTATGGGAGACATGGATATACTATTCTCCTTGTTACATGATAGTCGCATAGACAGAAAAAAGATAGAACAGATACATAGCAGAGATAGTCAAAGAAGCAGTAAAAGAGATAGTCATAGAAGTAGTAAAAGTGACAGTCATAGAAGCAGTAGCAGAGACAGTCATAGAAGCAATAACAAAGACATCCACAGAGACAGTAACAGATACAGAGACAGAGCAAATGTAGAACAGAGACAGCAGAAATAGAGACAGAAGCAGAAGCAGAATCAGATGTAGAGGCAAAAGATCTGATCTTCTCCTACAAAGCCTCTACAGAAGCAGAGACAGAGCCTCCAGAGAAAGAGGATGAAAATGATGAGGAAGAAAATGAAGCAGGTTATGAAAGTGTAGATGAAGAATTTCCTCAGATATAATGGATGATCTTGTTGATGTCCCTACAATGACCTCAGAGGCTGAAGATCTTAGGATGCTGGATGGAATGACCAAGGTTCCATTTGGATTGATCAATGGACCACAAAGTATGTAGAATCTGTATAAGCAATGGATTAAAAGCATAAAAATTAAGTTCACCAATGGCTCTTGTCGTCTTGGCTGTTCAGTCTAGAGAAAAGATGATGATGATGCCCCTTTTCAATAGAAGCCAAAGCCCTCAAAGCCTCGGCTTCTAGAAGGTCCGTGCTATGTGACATTCCTAGACGCATCCTCTAAAGATGAATACCTAATTCCATAAGAAATTACCACTCATATAGAAGCAAACCAAGCTCTGATACTCTTCCAGCAACCTCAATAGACAAATGAGTCATCTGTTTAGAAGGAGGACACTGGTTCTAGTTGAACATCAGACGATGATAGTAATCCCTTGACGGAATCAGACCTCTTTCCAAAAGCAATCATGTGACATTCATCTGCGAAGTGGAAGGTGAAAGAAAAGTGATGTTCCTGGATATTAATGGTACTGAAGGTTACCTGAAAGTGGGCCTCAATCTTCCAGAAGAAGAACTAGTAGTCCTGCGAGACTTATTAAAGGAGAACTTAGATGTGTTTTCTTGGTCATATAAAGACCTAAAGGGGATTGATCCCACAGTATGCCAACATCACATTGACCTAGATCCTAATGGCAAACCTGTAAGGACTTGCTACTATTGGTGGATTGTGGTGTCAAGTCCTTAGAGAAATTGGAAGTGGTCATGTCTTTTCTTTCCCCTAGAGCATTCACTTGCTTAGATCGAGTATCCGTTGATCTAGCCACGGTGGATTGCAGAGGCACATCCTTAGGTTGAGAGCTAAGGTTGGTGTCGTGTCCTGTCTCTTGGACATTTGGAAGCTTTGATGTAGGTAGAGATTGGGATTGAGTAGCCTCACTTGACGAGTGTTGTGCTTCACGTGTCCGTTTAGGGGAAGAGGGTGTAGGAGACTTGGGACTCCTAAGTGGCTTTGACACTGGCTTGGAGATTTGCTCATGGCTATTAGATGATTTTGCTATTTGCTTTATTGAGCATTTAACCTTGCCATGAGCAATGTTGTGCCTATGATGCCTACTATCCTCTTGGGGAATCAAAGGCTCCTTGGGCACTAGTGGCTTTTGCGTATCCTCAACGATTACATCTGATGTCTGCTTGTCAAGCACACTAGGCTGAGGATCTATTGTCCAATTGGTCCCGTTGGGTTTCTTGATTTCGACCATGAGGGGCTCGGTCACTCCACTATTTTTGAATTGGGACTTGGTTTTTCGTTTCAATCTCCTCCTACGCTTCGTTGCTCTTGATACGTCCTAGCCTTCAGTTGACAAAGGAGGTTTAAGAGGGGGTTTTGATACCCAAATCCATCGGTTGCCTGTGTAGTACCCTTGAGCACGTAGCAACGCTTTGGATATCCATCGCAGAGTTGTGCTGACCCTCCATCGATGCCTGCATCTATAAGGCTTGGACTCCTTTCGTGGTCTTCTACGATATCTGTAAGTCCCAACTCCATCCTTGGCCTTGTCTCCTAACCTTTGTTTCGAGCATGGCCTCACTCATGGTTCTCGTTGTTCGACCTGTGCTTATATCAACTCTTCCAACAAGTCCTTGCTCTCATTACTAGGCTTGCTTGGCATGTCAGAATGCTCCTTTCCCTTCCCTGGAGGTTTGGTGAGGTCACCCTTGCTAAAAGTTGTGATTATCCTCACACCTAGTAGTGTTAGGTGTATCCTCTGTGCTATATACTCGGCTTCACACTTCGTTGCCTTTTTGAAGGGCCTTCCTAGGAGGATTTCCTTTCCACAATTCTCGCTATTTGGAGGAACATAGAACAAGACTGGCAAGCTTTTTGTTTCAATAGTTACAAGGATTTTACACTTTCCTAGAAGTGCTTGTGGGTGTTCCCCGTAAGGGTTAAGAGTTGCATCAATCGGTTTGAGCTCTGGTTGACCTAGTAGATTCCATGCTTCGTAAGTCAAGATATTGAAATCTGCTCCTTCATCAATGAGAGCATCAACACTATGCTCTCTTTCTGCGGTGAGTTTGACCCTAAGATAAGCAGGTGGTATTATGTCTTCATCTTCCGGGTTTTGGCTTGTAAATTTAAGCCTTCTGACAAATGCCCTTGTATCCCCGACTGTACAACCAGATGTGGATTCTCCACTAGTGTCTTGGGTCGTCTGTGCAGTGTTATTCAAGGAGCATCTATCGTCAGGACTATCATATCTAGTCATTCTCGCTATTGTAGCTTGATGTTGTTGCTTTTCGCTTTGACTGGATGAAGTCCGAATGCAACACATATGTGTTTTTGCAGTGTGGCCTTTTTGCCCTTGTTGGCTAGATGGGCCCATTGAGGTTCTAGGGTCTCTGTTTGTCTCTATTTGGGTATGGGCTTTTGGCTGCTCTTTTGCAAGTGAGAATCCATGCTCGTGTAGAGCCATTACTTCACTAGGGACCAATTTGGAAGACCTGTCACGGTGCGCGTTTTCTCTCCAACCTACTCGGGGGAGGTGCGGAGGGGGCAGAGCCCCCTCTGCGGGGGTCCGGGGGGGACTGTCCTCCCCGGCCCACAGGGTCATTACGGTAAAAGCCATGCACATTTTAGGGGACCGTTTATAGCCAAATTTTGAACTACTTGCTCTAAGTTTCAGCCCAGTGATGGATATGTGATGTGCCTTTAGCTCTACTGGTCTTTGAGGTCAATTTCGGGGTTTAGATGCGTCAGAATTTGTGTTCTAGATACCTGTCCGATTTTGACAGTTTTTTGTCCGATTCTCAAATGTCTGATTTTCAGAAGTCCAATTATCAGAATGGAACGTCCGATTTTGGGTTGGTCCGATTGGACTAATGGTCTGATTTTGGTCACGTCCGATTCTGGGAGTCGGATAAAAAAAGTGGTCTGATTTTCAAGGTGGTTCAATTCTAGGATACGGATCGGACAGGGTGTTTCGATTCTGGCTGGTCCGATTCTGAGCTGGTCCGATTCTGGGACTCGAACGGCCTGGTCTGATTCTGAGTGGTCCGATTATGGACTGGTCCGAGTGTCCGAGTCGGACGGGTTGGTCGGAGCATCCGATTCTCAAAATCGGACGGGTTGGTCCGAGTGGTTCGAGTGCCACGTGGCACATCCAATCGGGCTAGTCCGATTCTGGGAATCGGACCAGACTAGTCCGAGTCACTCTCAGTTGGACGGTCCAATTCTGACGGATGGTCCGATTACGTCGGACGGTCTGACCCTAAGACTCGGGTGGTCCGATTTTGGGAATCAGACCATTGCGAGTTGGTCCGACTGCGTCGCCGGGGCTAGTGCGATTCCCGCGCATTTGAGCCACGATTCCAGCACGTTTGACCCCTCCTTACTGTCTGCTGCACACAATCACCACAGACTTCCTAGATTTGATTAGAGCACTTATTGGAAGACATGAGACTCACCTGGAGCAGCACGAATTGTTGGCGCCTAGAAATCGGGGTAACGCTTCCTCGTCCTGTGAACTAGAAGCTCTCTCTCTCTCTCAAGGCCAACCAAGGAATGGAGGTCTGTCCTGGCCTCCCATGCCTCTTACGGTCCTTTCCCAGCACTGCAGAACCTTACAACTAGTTCCCTGTCCCTGTGTCACCCAGAAACTTGAATCTGGTCCCCTATTTTCCTATTTTAGCCTATTATACAGCAACAGAAAACCCTACTGTTTGCTTGTTTTTTCTTTGTTTTTTTTTTCCTATCCTAAACGCATACAAATCATAGAGTAAATACCTACACTACTCCATCTCATAACATAAATCTCAAAGAATCAAAAACCTACTTGCCAAGGAGATCGAATACCCTCTTCAACCCCCTCGCTTCCTACCTATCTACCTCAAGCACCGGTTCAGGGAAAACCCTACTCCAATGCTCGATTCAAAGCGCGCAAGCGCTCAAGGCTTGAATCCGCTAGTCCCAGCAACGAAACCAAAATGTGGGAGCTTTCACTCATTCGCCGAGACCCACGGACCGCTTATTGTTTCAAGCATTCCAAGCCGAGCACTAATGGCTACCTCTCACATAATCGACGCACAATGCCTACCTTATGGGTGTAGTGAGCTTATCTCCGTGCCATTCGAGTTACCTCCTCTCCCGCACACTTCGGTAGCTCCACGATCCAAGTGCAAGCTTCAAGAAAGCTCCATCCTCAAGCTCCACGCTCCAAGCTCCATTTCCGCGAGTAAGACAAGAGAAGAGAAGAGAAGAGAAGAAGAGAGGAGAAGATGGAGAGCTTCTCCTCCTTGGTCCCTCACCCTCACACACTCACTGCCTCACACTCTCACACTTCCTCTCTCAAGCACAAGCTCAAGCAAGCAAGAAGAAGAAGAAGAAGAAGAAGAAGAAGAGGAGAGCCACTTTTTGCCACACACAAGAATGAGCTTCTCATTCACTTTTCAACTTTATATACAAAACCCTAAATCCCTTTTGGGTGGTCATCCCCTTTTGCCCTTTTTACATGGCCGGCCGTAGCCCATGCCCTTCTTCCCATTGTCCTTCTATCTTCCTAGCTTCCTTTCCACCGCCCATCTACATTTACAAATTGCACGGGTGAGAGCCCGGCACTCTTTTACAAGATTTCAGGGTGCGCCTTTTTATTTTAAAATGCGCCTTTCCCCTTTTGCATTTGCCTTGGACTCTTAAGGTTGCCCTTGCGCCTTTGGCCTTTCCTCCTCTTCTTTCTTTAGTCGAGCTACCTTTTTTCCACCTTTGCCATGCATCTTTTTTATTTCCTTTTGCTTTCTTCGTGTTGGGGTTAACAATAATCGGGGACAAAGAAAGAAAGCAAGGACGATAACGTCAACAACTTTTTTCCTACTCAAAGTAATAGCCAAAACCTCCGTTGTTTCCACTGCAACAAACCGGGTCACTTCAAGAGGCAATGTCCCAAGCTTGGTGGAGGACATCGCCAAGCACCTTTCCAAGGAATAGGCCATGGTTAAGGATCTGCTACCCGAGGAAGAGGAAGAACCACATGCATTGCCAATAGGCAAATATGTGAAGGAGGGGAAGAAGAAGATCCGACCATGGAAGCAGAATTCGAAAGAGCGACAGTCCATGCCACTTAACACAGGAAAGGGCCGAATTGCTAGTTTTCGGTGATTCAAACACCGTCAGACTATCAAGGTAAAGGTTTCAAAACCTTGATTGATTGTGGTAGTACACATTCCTTTATCTCACCAACATGTGCAAAAAGATTAGAAATAACCACAGTAGAAGCACCTACCCTGCTTGTGGAATTGGCAAATGGTCGTGAGGTTACAAGTACCAGGCAAACTGCTAAGGTGCAATTCTTTCTAAGAGGAAAGAAGACTTCGGTTAAATTCAGAGTCATGAATTTAGGTATCCATGAGTGTCTCCTCGGAATGGATTGGCTTAAGCCTAACGATGCCCACATTCACTATGGAAAGGGTCAAGTTTCCTTTCGAAACTCTGAAAGGGAATTAGTCACAACTCAAGGCAAGGCTGGAGTGCCGAGAATCCAATTGGCCAAAGTATCTCGGATCATAAAAGAGTGTCCAAATTTAGTGTCTGAGGTGAAGAGATGAAGAATACAACCTGAGGCATCATCTATACCATCAAGACCACTTTTTGATGTCATAAAGGCAATTTAATTAATAACAGTATTTTAAAACAACAAGCTGTCCTTGCATAGACTATCATCATTCATCTTGCAATAACCATGGAAAAGCATCCAAATAAGAAGAGGGTTGCCAATGGACTCTTCCACATGTAACCCCTTCCATTTGATCAAAAATTCACTGAGAGTTTCGTTCCTAAGAACCTTTTCACACTTCTCAATAATCTTCTCAAGTTCATAGACAATCAGTCCATCTTCATCAAGTGGTGGAAGCTCTTCAATAACTTGTATGTCTTGCCCAATATACTTCTTCAATTGTGATACATGAAAAACATCATGTATACAAGTAGTTAAAGGCAATTGGATCTTATATACAAGCTCTCAACACCAAATATGGGCCATAGAATCTATGAGCCAACTTGTTATTTCCACCCTTAAGGGATGCATATTGAGTCTTGGGTACTTTCAAGAATACCCAATCTCCAATATCAAACTCCATGTGCCTCCTTTTATCATCATCATAGGACTTCATGACATCTTGTGCCTTTCATATGTTTTCTTTACATTGCTTCATAAGCATCTCCATTCTTTCTATCTCATCATTCGCTTATATCCATAGAGTGCTTCAAAAGGAGCCATCCCAATGCTCATATGGTATGTGTTGTTGTAGTGAAATTCATCAAGGTGCACCTAATTATCCCAAGATGATTGCATGTCATGACAATAATGTCTTAAGTATACTTCCACCCATCGGTCAACCCTTTCAATTTGACCATCAGTTTGAGGATGGTAAGCAGTACTTGGGGCAAGAGTAGTGCCCATGGAAGTAAACAAACCTTTTCAAAAATTTCCCATGAATCTAGTGTCTCTATCCAACACTATCCTCAAGGGCATACCATGTAGACTGAACACTCCTTCCATAAACTAGTCGGCTACTTGCTTTGCTGAAAATTGTGTCTTGGTGGTTGGAATAAAATGGGTTGATTTGGTAAGTCTATCCACCATAAGAAATATCTTATTCGAACTATGCCTTGTGGTAGGGAGGCTTGTAATAAAGACCATTGAAATATTGTTCCATTTTCCTTGTGGGATAGGCAAGGGCTGAAGGAGGCCGGCTGGTAATAAAGATGAATCTTTATTTTGTTGACATTCCAAGCAATGAGAGACATACTCCTTCACATCCCTCCATAGGCCTTTCCAATAGAAACTCTTGTGAACTTTGTCAAAAGTCTTAAAGAGACCAAGATGACTAGGCAAGGGCAAAGAATGCATTTCTTGAAGGACTTTCAGCCTAAAGTTGCTTTGAGGGATCAAGTAGACCTTTTCCTTGTACCATAAAAGTCCATTATGCCATTTAAAGTTTGGATATTCTTCATTTTCCCCTTGCTGTAATTTCTACATTATTGTGGCAACATGCTCCTCCATCATATATTCCTCTTGTATATCATTTATCCAATCTTTATATATAATGGAGCTGGTAGATACATTACATGCCCACATCCTAGAGAGTGCGTCCGCCACTACATTGTCTTTTCCATTCATGTATGCTATCTCAAAATCATATGATTAAAGAGTTGCTAACCACCTTCTTTGCTTAGGAGATAAGTTGGGCTAAGAGAGGAAGTACTTCAACACCCTATGGTCACTTGTCACTTTAAAGTGACTTCCATAGAGGTAATGATGCCATTTCTTGACTACATGTAGTATAGCTAACATCTCTTGCTCATATACATGCATTTACCTCTCTTTTTCATCAAATTTTCTGCTCTCATATGCAATGACACCATGTTCTTGGGCTAAAATAGCCCCCAATCCTCTCCCACTAGCATCTGCATAGATCACAAAGACCTTAGAAAAGTCAGGACGACAAACCAATATAGATGTTGAGATGAGGAGTTACTTCAGCTCATTGAAGCTTTTTTCAACTATTTCATCCCAAAAGAAAGCTTATTTCTTTAACCTATCGGTCGATGGTGAAGCCACATGAGCATAATTCTTGATAAATCTTCGGTAGAAAGAAGACAAACCAAGAAAACCCCTCAATGTAGTATTTTTTAAATTAGGTCAATCTTTTACACATTGAACCTTTTTTGGGTCAACCTTGATGCCATTTTATCCAACAATATGTCCCAAGTACTCTACTTCTTTGGCCATGAATATACATTTGGTTGCTTTAGTAAACAACTTATGACTCCTCAATATGTCAAAGACTTTTCTAATATGTTGTAAATGCTCTTCTTTGTCCTTGCTATATAACAACATGTTGTCAAAGAACACCAAAACTGTCTTGAAGAAAAGTGGCTGAAGTATTTTATTCATGAAATCTTGGAATGTGGCTGAATCATTTGAAAGAACAAAGGGCATAACCATGAAATGATACAATCCCCTCTCGGTTCTAAATGTAGTCTTGTATTCATCCCCCTCCTTCATGCGTATTTGGTGGTATCCCAATAGCAAATCAATCTTTGAAAATACCTTGGCATCCTTCAATTCATCCAAACGATCATCAATCCTTGGTATTGGATACCTATTTTTGATAGAGACCTTGTTCAAGTCTTGATAATCTATGCACATGCGGAATGAACCATCCTTCTTCTTGACTACGAGAATGGGAGAAGCAAAGGGAGATTGACTTGGTTGTATAATAACCATTTCAAGTAACTCCTTTTTTTGGCACTCAACTTCTTCTCTTTCCACCTTTGAAAGATGATATGGAGGCTTATTGATAGGCTTGGTATTTGGAAGAAAGTTGATGGGGTGATCCACTTCACGCTTTGGACGAAGAGAGGAAGGTGGTTGAGATAAATCATCATACTCTTCCAAAAATTTATAAAGACAAGGATCCATATCTTTTGAAGGAGTAGAGGGCTGATTTGAAGAGGATCTATATCTTTGACAAGAGAAGGGCAAACATACATGGCTTTGCATTGATCTCTCTCTTAATCTTCTTGGGGCTGATCACCTCTAACTTCTTCTTCTCAATCCCTTGAAGAGTAACTTGTTGTCCATGCCATTGAAATTCCATTTGTAGCCTATTCAAATCCATGGTAAACCTACCAATACTTTTCAGCCAATTGCAGCCAAGTATAATATCCATGGGGCCCATCTTCAAGGCAATAAGACTCTTCGAAGAAGTGGTACAAGATGACCATAAAGTGATGGGAACATTAGAACAAATCTGATTACTGCTCTCATAAGCTCCATTTTCCGCTTGAATTCTTAGTGATGAAGGGATTTCTTGAGTGTACAACTTCCATCAAGAGATTGTGTATTAACAAAGCTATGTGTACTCCTGGTGTCAATAAGAATATGAGCAATTCTTCCATTAATGTAGCCTTTAATGCATAATGTATTTTCCCCTTTGGAACCATTCCATGCATCACAAGAGATAGAACAAAGCTTCAATGAATCCAAATTTGTCCAGGGATCATCGATGTAGTAACCACCCAGGTCGATGGAAAACCATCCATATGGTCATAAAATTCTTCATGGCAATCATCCTCATGGTCATGCGTCTCCTCAAGAGTAGCTAAGCACTCAACCTGAGATAGATTGCTTTCATTTGCCTCAACATCCAATTCCTCTTCAAAGATCATGCTTGTGGTCGGGAGACCATTTCTCCCCACATTTAAAGCATAGATCTTTCACATACAAGTCCTTTAGCTTGTCATTAGACACATGCTTTTCTTGTACCATAGGAGCTGAGATTTTGCCACCTATTTTAGTTCTCTTTCCATATGATCTATTTTCAACATTAAATTTGAAATTACTCCCATGTTTTGATCCATAAATAGAAGGAAATGTAGGGAACTTGTTGTAGGTATTTGTTGTCTTTCCTCCTTGTTGAAATCCAGTCTTTGTTTGCCCATAATTTGCAGCTATTCTAGTAGACGGGTTTGGCTGAAAATATTGCCCTATTCTGATGCCAGGAGGCATATTCCACGGTGGATTCCGTGCCACGGTGGATTCCGTGAGGTTTTACGGTGGATTCCGTAAACTTAGATGACCGAGGCTCATACACAAAGTGGATTCTTTGTGCGAGAAGTTGATGCGGACGCCTGTCCTTTTTGGGCGTTTCATTAATTTAGTGTGTACATGGGTGATTCCATAGCGGGTGATTCCGCAAAATGCATATTAAATTAATAAACGTTTATGAGTTTAGAGTGCGCACTCGTAATAAATTAAGGTTAGGATTTACTTCTAACCAGTTGATTTATTTATGTAGCTAAAGACTGCTAGGTATTCACTTTTGTCGGTTGAATTGTATTATTTTACTAACGATTGTGAATGCTTCAGTTGATGTGTAGAGATAGCAGCGGTGGCGGAGGAAAGCATTGGAGTCTAGCGAGTATTCGACCTATGGATTATATTTTGATAGGTGCCACGCCTATATTTTGTTATGTCTATTGAGGCATCGATTATTTATTATTATTTTGTATGCGCCTATGCGCACGGATATGTTATTTCTATTTGGGACATTGTGTTGGGCGTGCCAGACTCCATGGGCACCATCCATTAGCTTTATTTCCTATTTTTGTAGAAAGCAAACTCAA
This sequence comes from Lygodium microphyllum, assembly GCF_053477565.2. NCBI lineage: Eukaryota > Viridiplantae > Streptophyta > Polypodiopsida > Schizaeales > Lygodiaceae > Lygodium > Lygodium microphyllum. The sequence goes on along the minus strand of NC_141149.1, from coordinate 39,295,697 downwards.
AAGCTAAAAGCTTGTCATATTTTTGTAAATTGGGCTATTATTGAGCATGAAGATGGAAATATACATAAAATACATGCTTTGTGAAGTGCTCACACAAGGCATGGGGGGAGATTGAACCCAATTGGTCTCTTGCTTCTTATCGTTCATGCTTTTATATTGTTTTTTGTGCAAAAAGGTAGAGTTCATTGTTCTTGGGGACCTTCCAAGATTCACTACGTAAGCATACAGCGACCGATCTGTGCATCAGTGGTATCAGAGCGGAGCTGAGATCAAGAGCTTCCAATTGCTACCCATCTCGTGCGAAGGCGGAGCTCCTGGAACGATCGGGCTCTACAGTCAATCTCGTCGCGAACTGTCGATAGAAGCAGACTTCTGGCGATCAAGAACCCCTGTTTCTACTGTCAGATCGCGAAGGACCAGGCTGTACAGGTAGAGGACCACACAATCATCTCCTTCACCAAAGTCGTGGATACACTGTGAGAAAACTTCATATCTCTTATCTCTCTCAAGTTAAAGCTTGACTTAAGCTTAAAAGAAGCTTAATTGCTTCTAAACTTGTCATCGAGGTATCTGAGGATGCCCGAAATTTCCGCGACGGCATGAAACGACTGCCCACGTCCTCGTCTACTCCGCCGTTTTTTTTCCATGATTAACCCCCCCTTATTAAGCTTAAGCTATTATTAAGCTTAAAACACTAAGCTTTCTGCAAGTCAGACAAGACAATCAAGTTCATAAACTCTGGGTCCTGCACTTCCGAAGTCAAGTTCTATAAGTCGACTATAATCAAGTTCTGTAAGTTCACTAAGTTCTGCAAGTCTGCAACTCTGCAAGTCAGACTAGTCAACTGGAGTCAGAACTGACTAGTGCTCAAAACTCCTAGAAGGGCTGTTCCTGCGCAAAAACTCTAAACTGCAAAGTTGTTCGTGGCAAGGTATTCTACCCATACGCAGGTTCGCTGAAGTATTTTCAGCATACGAAGAAGGAAATATCGCATATTTTCTGAAAATTGAGAAAGAAATACCCAAAAAACACATAGCCTTGTAACCCTGAATTTGAGCTACGCTCATCCCGCTAACCTGATTTTGAGTGAGAAAGGTCTTTTGAGTTTTATAGGATGACGACACCACATATGGATGATCCTATGGCTGAAGACGACCTACCTGAGCCTACTATGGAACAAAAGCTGGATCTAATCATGCTGCAATTGGAAGAAGAACGAAGGGCTAGGCAAGCATTACAAGCGCAATTGACAAAATTACAAAGAGCGTCTACTGACAAAGAAGAACCTCAAGCTGAAGATTTGATTCGATGTACCATCGACGCCACTCTTGAAGCTCAAACCATTCGCAAGGAATCAAAGATAAGTAAACGAAGTTTCAAATTTCGCACTTTCAATGGCATACGAGAAGGAAAGACTGTTTTATCATTCATTAGCCAGTTTGATGACAATTTCAATGAGGAAACTTATCCAGAAAAAGATAAAATCAAGTGTGTTACTAATCATTTGGTAGACAGAGCATCACTTTGGTGGACTGTAGTACGCAAGAGCATAGAATGTCATGCTACTTGGAAAGTTTTCAAGAAGAAGTTCATGTAGAATTTCCTTCCACCGCAATTTCATGAGAAGGCTATCAAGCAATGGGATCTACTTCAACAACGGGATCGTGAGCATATTCCTCAGTATACAGAGCGTTTTTGGAATGCACTCCTACAGCTACGCATGCTTGAAGATGTACCAGAGATGACACATAAGCGGAAGTATATGGCTCACGACACTGAAGATAAGTTACGCGGTAGAGACAGACGACCACAGCAATTCCAAGCCAATGGTAATTATGGATCTAAACAATTCAATTCCAATTTTAGAAGGTTTAATTGAGGTCATTTCTCATCACCATCTTTCTGCAAGAATTGGGCTAAACCACATGCATTACCATCCAATGTCAATCCAAATCCTAAGCCTATTCCACAAGCAAATCCAAATGTACCTAGACTTCCAGCCATTTCAAATAATGTAACCAAAGCCAAGCCAATAGTATGCTATAAATGTCACCAGCCTGGACATCTCGCAGCAAATTGTCATTCAAAGAAGCCACCAACACATATCAACTATCTTGGAGCCATGGACGAAGATGAGCATGAGGATATGCCTGATTTCACTGAAGATGAGAATGACACTACTACTATTTTCGACACTTTACCAGGTATGCCTACTCCACATTCATTATTGACTATGAAATGTTTGGTGCATGGAAAGGAAAAGACTATCTTGCATGATGACGGTAGTACTCATGACTTTATTTCAGCAAAATTGGTAAAGGAATTGAAATTACAGACTGTACCTACGCATTATCGCATAAAAGCTACATTTTTAGGCACTAGGTATAATGGTACACAAGAAGTTCAAGATTTAGAGATTCAAATTGGTTCATACATTGAAAGAAGAAATTTCTTAGTTGTTCCATTACAGTCAAGCAACATTATTTTAGGAATGCCTTGGCGACACCAGCATAACCCAAATATAGATTATTCCACACACACAGTGAATATTAATTTTCAAGGAAAATCTATTATATTATATGGTATGCATGCATCTAATATTTTTCCACTGCTTTCGCATACTCAGAAGGAATACCCAACTCATCATCAATGCTCTGTTCTGAGCCTCTGGATTCACCGTCTACATAAGAGTGACCTGCATTCACATCAAACATGGGCTGATCTATCTTATCTTTTCCTTCTCGTGAAACCTACATACCACTATCTGCATTGCTTTGAGGAGATTCTCCTGATCTCAATATGCCTGTCCATGGCAAAGAATGTCAACCACTGCTAGAGGACACTCCAGGTCCACTAATATCTTGTGACTTCTGCTGTGAATTCTGTGCAGCATTACCATTTTGTGCATCAACATTATCAATCACATTTATTGGTTTATACCAGCTACTCATCTCATTAAAAAAAAAATCTATGCTCACTATAAACTTACTGTCAAGATTGTGGGAGAGAAGGAAGGAGTCTCACTTGTAGCTTTCTTGCTTGCACAATGGGGGAATACACACAAGGGTGGAGGTTGAAAATAGTTTTCCTCTTCTTAGTTGTGTAAGCCAAAAGAACTCTCGTACAAAGAAATAGAAGAACCCTATATATGGGTCTCAAACCAAACTCAACTAACTAAGGTGGCATACTAACTGAGCCACGAACTAGAGTAGATAAGGATAGCTATCATGTAGCTATTATTCATGGACGGTGTACCAACCGCATCTGCAACTAACACGTCGCTGACATAAATGCACAACGGTCACCCTGGCATATCACGAGTGGAGCTCGATATCTCAACACTCCCCCTCGAGCTCAATCCCAATTCCTACACACCAAGCAGGTCTCTGAACTTGCGCAGCTTCTCTGCGCCCAATGCCTTCGTGAATATGTCAGCTACCTGATCCTCTGTACTGACATAAACTAGATCAATAAGACCTAGTAAAACCCTCTCCCGCACATAGTGATAATGCACCTCAATGTGCTTTGTTTTAGTATGATAGACTGGGTTATTTGACAAGTGTATACTACTCATGTTGTCACAATAAATGACAACTGGCCCATCTATAGGCTGATGCATATCATAAAGTAGCTTATGCAACCAAGCTACCTCACATGCAGCCATTGCTGCACCCCTGTACTCGGCCTCTGTGCTCGACAAGGCAACTGTAGGCTGTTTCTTGCTGCTCCAAGTGACTGCAGCACTCCCAAAAGAGAACACATATCCACTGGTAGATCGTCTATCAGAAATACTACCAGCCCAATTAGCATCAGTGTATCCATGCAACTGTATCTGAACCCCAGTCGCATAAAATAGTCCATATTGCAATGTGGACTTCACATACTTGAGTATGTGTCTAGCTGCATCCAAATGCGATTTTCTTGGAGCCTGCATAAACTGACTTACCAATCCAACATCATAGCTCAAATCTGGCCTGGTAATAGTCATATAAATCAAGCTTCCTACTATGCGCCTGTACATAGTAGGGTCTTCCAAAAGCTCACCTGCATCTGTGCTCAGCTTCACATTCTGCTCCAAAGGAAGTGAAATAGGCTTACAGCCTGTCATCCCATATTTGGATAGCATGTCCAATCCATATTGCCTCTACAAGAGCTGTATCCCACTTGGTGATCTAATCACCTCAATGCCCAAGAAATAACGCAGCTCTCCCAAATCCTTCATCTCAAACTTCTGCTTCAATAGCATTTTCACATGAAGGATATCTTCATCACTGTCACCTGTCATAATCAAATCATCAACGTAAATGACAAGTAGCATGATACCTTTCTCTGTTTTTCTCACATAAAGTGCGAAATCTGCCTTGGAAATCTGAAAGCCAATAGTGACAAGATACTGTCCTATCTTGTCAGACCATGCTTTAGGTGCTTGCTTCAAGCCATATAATGCTTTCTTCAACCTGCAAACAAACTCAGGATGAACAGCATGCACATAACCTGGTGGCTGCTCCATATATACCTCTTCTTGCAAATCACCATACAAGAAGGCATTCTTTACATCCATCTATGTAAAGACCATTCCTTTGATGCAGCCATAGCAATGATTGCTCTTACGGTTGCCATCCTTGCAACTAGACTGAATGTTTCTTCATAATCAATGCCATATGTTTGTGCATACCCCTTGACTACTAATCTTGCCTTGTATCTGTTCACAGAACCATCTGCATTGTGCTTCACCTTATAAACCCACTTATAGCCAATTGGATTCTTACCTTTAGGCAAAGGTACCAATTCCCATGTAGCATTTGCTTCCAAGGCATCCATTTATTCATCCATGGCTTTCTCCCATTTTTCTTTTTGCATGGCTTGCTCAAAAGAAGTGGGTTCTGGTTCCTGTATCACTTTGACCATATATGCATGGTGAATGGCTATAAATCCATCACATTTCAGCCTATCCACAGGATACCTAGCTCTTGTACACCTGCGCAAAATAGGTTCACTCCCAGGTGCTCTCAAAGCATCCCTGGTCTTCCTTACTCCAGGTGTAACAATAGAAGGAATACCCAACTCATCATCAATGCTCTGTTCTGAGCCACTGGATTCACCATCCACATAAGAGTGACCTGCATTCACATCAAACATGGGCTGATCAACCTTCTCTTTTCCTTTTCGTGATACCTGCATATCACTATCTGTATTGCTTTGAGAAGATTCTCCTGATCTCAATCTGCCTGTCCATGGTGAAGAATGTGAACCACTGCTAGAGGACACTCCAGGTCCACTAATATTTTGTGACTGCTGCTGTGAATTCTGTGCAGCATTACCATTTTGTGCATCTACATCATCAATCACATTTACTGGTTTATACCAGCTACTCATCTCATAAAAAACAACATCTCTGCTCACTGTAAACTTACGAGTAGAAGGGTTATAGCATCTATACCCTTTTTGCTCTACAGAGAGTAACCAATAAAGATGCACTTCTCAGCTTTTGGATCCAACTTGGATCTCAACTCATCTAGCACATGTACATAGGCAATGCAACCAAAAATTTTCAAATGAGAAATATCTGGTTTCCTACCAATATACCTCTCCTCTGGAGTCATCCCATGTATTGCTGCAATGGGAGTCATGTTCATTATATAGAGTGCTGTAGCAACTGCTTCAACCCAGTAAAAATCTGGCAAGTCTTTTTCGTTGAGCATGGCATGAGATACCTCTCCAATATGCCTGTTTTTCCTTTCTGCAACTCCATTTTGTTGTGGGATATGACTGCATGAATATTACTGCTTTATGCCATGCTCGTGCAGGAACCTTGCAAGCTCATTTGAGAGGTACTCTCCCCCTCCATCTGACCTTAGGCATTTTATTTGCAGGCCTGTTTCTTTTTCAACCATAGCTTTAAGAGTTTTGAAATGCCCAAAAACTTCACTTTTCTTTTTCATAAAATACACCCAAACTTTTCTACTATAGTCATCAATAAAACTGACAAAATAATGACAGCCTCCAAGAGATGCAGCTTTAGTAGTCCACACATCAGACTGGATTAATTCCAATGGCTTCTTACTCTCTTGAACATGTCTAACAAATGGTTTCCTTGCCTGTTTTCCAAACTGACAGGCTTCACATACCTTATGCATTTCTGCAACGTTGAATTTAGGCAATCCTACAATAATTTTTTGGGCCTGTATTGATTTAAGTCGTTGTACATTAACATGACCAATGCATTTATGCCAGATATCAATATCTGCAACTACACCGGTCCCATGTGCAAACATTGCTGCACTCAATTCAAACATGTCTGCATCCAACGTAAACATTCTGCCCTTCTTCTTTCCTTTTGCTATCAAGCGACCTTTATTTTTCATATCCTCAACAAAGCATCCATGAGGATTAAATCTGAGCTGCAAGCCTTGTTCAACCATCTGACCAACAAAAACCAGATTCTTGGTGATATTCGGGACATGAAATACATCGGACAGGTATTTCTTTTTCCCATCTTGCATAGACAAAGGAATTTTTCCAATCTGCACAATAGGATGTGCAGTATCATCACCAGTCTCCACAAATCCTGGTTTTTTCATTTTCCTTGCATCCTCCATCCATTCTGCATGACCTGTCATGTGGTTGATGCACCTGAGTCAACATACCATACATCGTTGCTTTCTTCTGCACTTGTCACAGAATTGTTCATGTGCTGCACCATAAACAAATGCTCATTTCTGTCATCACCTTGTCTTCTAGAGGATGCATAATTCCCTTGTTGCAGTTTTCCATTCATTATGTCATTCTGCTTTTTATAGCAGTCTTTAGCCATATGACCCATTTTACCACAGTAGTAGCATTCAACATTACTGTTTGCATTTTGGCCTCTTTACCATCCACCACGACCTCTTTGGCTCCCCCTGCCTCTAGAGTTACTACATCCTCCTCCATAGGACTGGTTTTCTTGAGTTTGCTGCATATTCTGATTTCTACCACGGCCTCCAGATCGGCCTCCTCTACCTCTCCCTCTGCCTCTTCCAGCATTTGAGTAGAAGACAGATTCTTTTGAAGTTCCTCCTGAAGAAGATGCACCACCATTTCTCTGCTCCTCAGAAATTAAAAGAGCAATCAACTCCTCAAAATTAGAAAATCTTTCACAGACGGAAATGGATGTTCAAAATTGTGCATAATCATTTCCTAGACCATTGAAGGTCACAGAAACTAAATCATCATCTTCCACTAGCGACCCAATGGAAGCAAGTGCATCTGCAATCTTCTTCACCTTCATGTGGTAGTCATTGATGCTCATACTTTCTCTTTGCACATTGTGCAACTCTTGCTTGAGTTTCATTTTCCTGGCTTGCGTATTTGTGCTATACATTTTTGACAAAGTATCCCATGCCTCCTTTGGCGTACTTGCATCCTGAATATGCACAATCATAGAGTCTGAAATATTGATAGACAGCCTGTACATAGCTTTTCTGGCTCTCTCATGCCATGCTTTAAATGCCTACATTTGCTGTTGATTGGGAACATGAGGAAGAACTGGTTCTTCTTCATTTCCTGCAACAAATTCCCAATATCCTTTTCCCATAAGGAAATTTGTCATTCTAAACTTCCATGCTTGGAAGTTGTTCTTGTCAAGCTTTTCAGTTACAATCTGTGAAAGAGAATCAGACGCCATTACAGAACACTGCAAAAAATTCTGTCACTGTAAAACACACAGCTTCACCCTCACAAGGGCAAATCTGCAAAACTGGTGAAAGTGGTATTTGACCACACAGTCACTTCCTAGTGACGATTTTGCATATACAGGAACCAAGGATGATTCTGTAACTCCCAATGTCTCTGCACACAAGCATACGATGTAATTTCTGTGGTAACTTTTCACCGACCTGTAGAACAGTGGTCGCACAGCATAAAACAAGGCTGGCAGAAAACTTCTGCCTCCAAAACAGGCCCTGAAATGGCATCAAATCAAAAAAACAGGGTCGCCTAGGGCTAAAGCCCGCTCCCGCAGCATATACTGCCCTCTTGCTTCACCGCGAAGGGCATCTCAACCTGAGACAATGCACTCTTGCAATTTCCGGCTGTGCTACCTTCAGAGATCTGCTCCCAAAATGGAAAATGAAAGCAACACTGCTCCTTTTACCAGAACATCGCGAGCTTGGCTTGCTTTCTTGAGCTCGTTACCACGAACAAGGCTCTGATACCATGTCAATATTGTGGGAGAGAAGGAAGGAGTCTCACTTGTAGCTTTCTTGCTTGCACAATGGGGTAATACACACAAGGGTGGAGGCTGAAAACAGTTTTCCTCTTCTTAGTTGTGTAAGCCAAAAGAACTCTCGTACAAAGAAATAAAAGAACCCTATATATGGGTCTCAAACCAAACTCAACTAACTAAGGTGGCATATTAACTGAGCCACAAACTAGAGTAGATAAGGATAGCTGTCATGTAGCTATTATTCATGGGTGGTGTACCAACCGCATCTGCAACTAACACGTCAGTGACATAAATCCACAACGGTCACCCTGGCATATCACGAGTGGAGCTCGATATCTCAACACTTACGAGTAGAAGGGTTATATCATGTATACCCTTTTTGTTGCTACAGAGAGTAACCAATAAAGATGCACTTCTCAGCTTATGGATCCAACTTGGATCTCAACTCATCTGGCACATGAACATAGGCAATGCAACCAAAAATTTTCAAATGAGAAATATCTGGTTTCATACCAGTATACCTCTCCTCTGGATTCATGCCATGTATAGGTGCAGTGGAAGTCCTATTCATTATGTAGACTATTGTAGCAACTACCTCAGCCCAGTAAAAATCAGGTAGGTCTTTTTCATTGAGCATGGCACGAGATATCTCTCCAATATGGCTGTTTTTTCTTTCTGCAATTCCATTTTGTTGTGGGATATGACTACATGAATATTGCTGCTTTATGCCATGCTCCTACAAGAACCTTGCAAACTCATTTGAGAGGTACTTTCCCCCTCCATTTGACCTTTGGCATTTTATTTGTAGGCCTGTTTCTTTTTCAACCATAGCTTTAAGAGTTTTGAAATGCCCAAAAACTTCACTTTTCTTTTTCATAAATTACACCCAAACTTTTCTGCTATAGTCATCAATAAAAGTGACAAAATAATGATAGCCTCCAATAGATGCGGCTTTAGTAGTCCACACATCAGAGTGGATTAATTCCAATGGCTTCTTACTCTCTTGAACATGTCTAGGAAATGATTTCCTTGCCTGTTTTCCAAATTGATAGGCTTCACATACCTTATGCATTTCTGCAACCTTGAATTTAGGCAATCCTGCAACAATATTTTGGGCTTGCGTTGATTTAAGTCTCCATACATTAACATGACCAATGAGTTTATGCCAGATATCAATATATGCAACTACACCAGTGCCATGTGCAAACATTGTTGTACTCAATTCAAGCATGTCTGCATCCAACGTAAACATTTTGCCATTCTTCTTTCCTTTTGCTATTAAGCGACCTTTATTTTTCATATCCTCAACAAAGCATCCATGAGGATTAAATCAGACTTGCAAGCCCTGCTCAATCATTTGACCCCAATAGAAACCAGGTTCTTGGTGATATTCGGGACATGAAATACATCTGACAGGTATTTCTTTTTCCCATCCTGCATAGACAAATGAATTTTTCCAATATGCAAAATAGGATATGCAGTATCATCACCAGTCTCCACAAATCATGGTTTTTTCATTTTCCTTGCATCCTGCATCCATTCTGCATGACCTGTCATGTGGTTTGATGCACCTCAATCAACATACCACACATGGTTGCTTTCTTCTGCACTTGTCACAGAATTGGTGATGTGCTGCACCATAATGCTCATTTCTGTCATCACCCTGTCTACTAGAAGATGCATAATTCCCTTGTTGCAATTTTCCATTCATGATGTCATTCTGCTTTTTATAGCAGTCTTTAGCCATATGACCCATTTTACCACAGTAGTAGCATTCAACATTGTTGTTTGCATTTTGGCCTCTTTGCCATCCACCACGACCTCTTTGGCTCCCCCTGCCTGTAGACTTACCACATCCTCCTCCATAGGACTGGTTTTCTTGAGTTTGCTACATATTCTGATTTCTATCATGGCCTCCAGATCAGCCTTCTCTACCTCTACCTCTACCTCTTCCATCATTTGAGTAGAAGACAGCTTCTTTTGAAGTTCCTCCTGAAGAAGATGCACCACCATTTCTCTGCTCCTCAGAAATTAAAAGAGCAATCAACTCCTCAAAATTAGAAAATCTTTCACAGACGGAAATGGATGTTCAAAATTGTGCATAATCATTTCCTAGACCATTGAAGGTCACAGAAACTAAATCATCATCTTCCACTAGCGACCCAATGGAAGCAAGTGCATCTGCAATCTTCTTCACCTTCATGTGGTAGTCATTGATGCTCATACTTTCTCTTTGCACATTGTGCAACTCTTGCTTGAGTTTCATTTTCCTGGCTTGCGTATTTGTGCTATACATTTTTGACAAAGTATCCCATGCCTCCTTTGGCGTACTTGCATCCTGAATATGCACAATCATAGAGTCTGAAATATTGATAGACAGCCTGTACATAGCTTTTCTGGCTCTCTCATGCCATCCTTTAAATGCCTACATTTGCTGTTGATTGGGAACATCAGGAAGAACTCGTTCTTCTTCATTTCCTGCAACAAATTCCCAATATCCTTTTCCCATAAGGAAATTCTTCATTCTAAACTTCCATGCTTGGAAGTTGTTCTTGTCAAGCTTTTCAGTGACAATCTATGAAAGAGAATTAGACGCCATTACAGAACACTGCAAAAAATTTTGTCACTGCAAAAAACATAGCTTCAGCCTCACAAGAGCAAATCTGCAAAACTGACAAAGTGGTATTTGACCACATAATCATTTCCTAGTGACGATTTTGCATCAACAGGCAACAAGGATGATTCTATAACTCCCAATGTCTCTATACACATGCATACGATGCAATTTCTACGATAACTTTTTACCGATCTATAGAACAGTGGTCGCACAGCAAAAAATAGGGCCTTTTCCTGAGTGCGTGTGGAAAACTTCCACCTCCAAAATAGGCCCCGAAATGGCCTCGAATCAAAAAAACACTTGTCTCAAGAAAGCAAACCAAGTTCACAATGTTCTGATAAGAGGACCAGTGTTGCTTTTATTTTTGGAGTTTGGGAGCAAGTCTCTGCAGGTAGCATAGCCGGAAAGTGCAAGAGTGCATTGTCTCAAATTGAGACGCCCTTTGCGGTGTAGAAGGAGGGCAGTACACTTTCCGGCTGTGCTACCTGTAGAGACTTGCTCCCAAACTCGAAAAATGAAAGCAACACTGGTCCTCTTACCAGAACACTGCAAAATTGGTTTTCTTTCTTGAGCTCCTTACCACGAACGAGGCTCTGATACCATATCAAGATTATGGGAGAGAAGGAAGGAGTCTCAGTTGTAGCTTTCTCACTTGCACAATGGGAGAATACACACATAGGTGGAGGCTGAAAACAGTTTTCCTCTTCTTAGTTATGTAAGCAAAAAAGAACACTAGTACAAAGAAATAGAAGAACCCTATATATGAGTCTCAAACCAAACTCAACTAACTAAGGTGGCATACTAACTGAGCCACGAACTAGAGTAGATAAGGAAAGCTATCATCTAGCTATTATTCATGGGTGGTGTACCAACTACATCTACAACTAACAAGTCGGTGACATAAATGCACAATGGTCACCCTGGCATATCATGAGTGGAGCTCAATATCTCAACAAGAGGCATTTGCCTCCGCGACCTACAATGTGCAAGTGCAGATACTATAAGTATAGTAATAAGCAGGCAGCCAGACATAGATGCCTTTACCCCCAACAACCTTCCACTAAAAGGTGAATGTGCCTCAAATAAAGAGAGAACAAGAAAAAAAGTGACAAAGTATAATGTGTACATAGAGTACAATAGGATGAGGAATAGAGGTCATCCCATCCAACACCCGTCAACTTCCTAAGGAGAGGAAAACACATTGAGAGACTTTTCGTGAGTAGATCTGCAAGATTTTGGTCAGTTGAGATCTTGATAAGGTTAGCAAAGTTATCCTCAACAAACTCTCTGATAAAGTGGTACTATACCTTAATGTGATTCATCTTGGCATGGAAGACCGGATTCTTAGCTAATTAGATAGCACTCATAAAATCCAAATGTAGTGTAGGGACCACATCAATCATACCAAGATCTACCACCAGATGGCCTAACCAAAGAGCCTCCTTGCAAGCCTCAGTGGATGCAACAAACTCTGCCTCTATAGTAGAGAGTGCTGTGCATTTTTGCATCATGTACATCCAAGAAACAACATCTTCAATAAAGATAAACACATAGCCGAAGGTGGATTTCCTACTATCTACATGTCCTCCATAATCAAAGTTAGTGTACCCCATGACTCCTATACCCTAGTCACCATTACATATGCATATATCTATTGTGCCCTTCATGTACCTCATGATACCCTTGACAGCATCCCAATGTCATCAAGGCCTACTAGGTGTGGCCATATAGCATGCCATATCTCCCACTGCAAAAGCTATGTCAAGGCAAGTGGCTATCATGGCATACATCAAGCTGCCCATGCAAATGCATAAGGGATCTTGGTCATCTCGTCCTTCTACTCATCATACTACAAACAAATCAACATGGCTCACCTTCATATGAGAAGGCAAAGGACAAGCAATAGGCTTAACATCCTACATATTAAATCGCTCAAGGATCTTCTAGATATACTCCTGTGATAAGTAAAGGAGCCCTTAAGAGCAATAATGTGTCATGTAAATCCCAAGATGTAAGCCTTGTCCCATGTCTTTCATCTCAAATCTCTTCTTGAGCTGACTTTTCAAAGCATCCAACTCATCATCAAGAGCTCTCACAGCAATCAACATGTCATCCACATAAAGTGTCAAAATCAAAAGGCTGCCATCATGAGCATTTTTCATGTATAAACAAGGATCCATATCACTGTGTATAGCCATGTGAATGCATAAAAGAATCAAACTTATGGTCTCATTTCCTAGGTGCCTGCTTAAGACCATAAAGGCTCTTTCTCAATGTGCACACTAGGTACTTCATGCCTTTTTCCTCAAAGCCCTTAGGCTGCTACATATAAATCTTCTCATGCAAGTCCCCATGTAAGAAATCCATCTTAACATCCATCTGATAAAGGTTGAGATCTAACTCAACAACCAATACTAGTACCAAGCATAGGGTAGTCATCTTGACTATAAGAGGAAATAATTCCTTGAAGTCAACACCATGCTCCAACCAATCTGGCCTTATAGGCAGGCTTGGGGCCTCCAGGGATATGCTTCAACTTGTACACCCAATTTCATGGGAATGCACACTTTCCACCAGACAAAGGAACCAACTCCCACATATGATTTCTCTCTAAAAGGTCAAACTTTGACTGCATAACCCTCTCCCAAGAGTGGCTATCACCACAGCACATGGCCTCATCATAAGTGAGAGGCTTGCCTACATCTCTTACCATCACATAATCAATGGAGGGCTCAAACCACTTAGGAGTACGTGTAGCTCTAGAAAACCTATATACAACGATAAAATAACAATCAAGTCTGAGCAAAAGTGAGCTCAATCGAAGCCAATTGAAGCCCAAAAGCATTCCAGAGCATGGCCAAGTATCTGGCATCAACCATAGACATCAATGTATCATCCCAAGTAATAGCAGGGAAGCATCAATAAGCAATAAGCATATACTTTCACTGATAAAATAACCTTCATCCTGTTTAATACAATAGTAAAAATGATAGTAAAACAGAGCCAAATATGGACTCAAATGAGTCCAAAAGCATTCCAATATATTGGCCAAACATTTCCCAAGTGTCCATCAACATCAAATGAGCATCCCATGAGCATCACATAAGCTAAGGGCATGGCATTTCCCAGACAAATAGAATTCATTTCTATTATGATAGCAATGATATCTATGAGAAAATTGAGCTAAAAGAGTGCTCAAATTAGTCCAATAGCATCTCAAACCAATGACATGATCCCCCAAGTATCCAACAACAAAACATAGCTATACGGACATCCCAGGAAGCATATATATGAGCTCCAAACATTGAAGATATGGATGTCCCTATCTTATGATAACATGCTTCCCCATTTGCACAGTTAGTAGCTAAAGCTCAATAACTCAAAACCAATGCTCAATGTTAATGGTCAATGTTGGGAGGAGCGATCAATAATGCCAAGGAGTGGCTGAGTAAGCACAAGTGCTTGAAAATGGTCATAGCTAAAAAAAAGTATTAGTATTTTCAGCCCTAAATATTGAGCTAAATACTCCCTAAAATAAGCTCAATGTAGACTCAAGAATACCCTGAGATAGTCGGAATAAATCCTGAGAAGTCCTAGAGCAATGAGAGCTCAATATGAACCTCAAGAGGTGGAGATATGGTTGCCAATGGTGAAACCATGTTGTAGGTAACTCAAATGAGAGTTGAAGCAATGCTAGCAGATTGAGCTTGATCTCATGGAGAAGAAGGCTTTGATACCAGTTGAAGAGAGAAGCCTAAGTGGAATCACAAGCAAACAAAAGTAGAAGAGGTGTGAGCTATGGCGGATGGAGCAAGAGAGCAAGAGAGAGAGAGACTCAAGATGTGGGAACTCCAACAGTCACAATGTGTGATCGGCCTTCCCTTTATTCAATTGTCACTAATAAAAGAATAAACAATGAAGCGACAATGATAGGTACCCACCACCTATAGTGTGCAAGTGCAGGTATTGTTAGTGTAGTAATACAGTTAGTGTAGTAATACACAGGTAGCTTAGCACTAGCTCCTTTACCCCCAACAAATTCAATCACAATTTGAATGTAAAGCATGATTGGTATACAATTTTCTTATGGCTGACTGAAAGTCTAAGATTTCTTAGTCAATGATTTCCTATTAATACTCACAGAAGCATCGCACATGGTCTATAGACAAGTGACATTTTCATCAAAATTTCAGCTTGCACTAAGTGTAAGGACATGGGACATGTTGATTGAGATATGCCTCTCAATCTTCAATGTTGTGACCATCATCATTGTCCATTTCATCTATGTTACAGTAGATAATACACTTCTCTCTTTCAATTCATCGCTCCTTGTGGTTCTCCCTCTCTCCATCCCTCCATACATACATACATACATACATACATACATACATATGTACGTACATACATCATACATACATACATATTCCCTTCACCCTCTCTCTATTGTTTTCTCTCCCTCTCTCTCACTTTGTTTCTCTATTTCTCTAACTCTTCCTCTATTTATCTCTCTCTCCATCTCCCTATTTCTCTCTCCCTCCTCTACTTTTCTCTATCCTGTCTCAATTTCTCTCTCCCTTTGCTCTCTATTTGTGCCTCTCTCTCTATTTTTCTCTCTCCTCCCTCTCTATTTCTCTCTCTCATCCTTATCTCCCCTCCCTTCCTCTACTTTTCTCTCCCCCCTCTATCTATTTCTCTCTCCCTCCCTCTCTATTTCTCTCCCCTTCCTCTCTATATATATCTCCCTTTCGTATCTCTCTCTCCCTCTCTCTATTTTTCTATCTCCTTTCTTTCTATATCTCTCTCTTCTTTTCTCTCTCATGCCTCTCTTTATTTCCCTCTCTTTGTTTCTCTTTCCCCTCTCTCTCTCCCTCATTGTTTCTCTCCCTCACCCTCCTCTCTCCCTCCGTCCATCTCTCTATTTCTCTCTCCTTCTCTCTCTCCCTCCCTCTTTCTTTTCCACCCTCCCTCCCTTTATTTCTCTTTGTTTCTTCCTCTCCATCTCTCTTTGTTTCTCTCTCTCTCCCTCTTTCCCTCTCTCTTTCTCTTCCTCCCTCCGTACCTCCCTCTTTCCATCTCTTTTTTTTCTCTCTCCCTCCCTCCCTCTCTTTATTTCTCTCTTCCCCCTCTCTCTCCGTCTTTGTTTCCCTCCTTGTCTTTCTCTTTCTCTCCTCTCTCTTTATCTTTCATGAAGTCCCCCTCTCTCTTCCTTTCTCTCTCCCTCCTCTCTTCCTATCCCTCCATTCTTCTCTTTATTTCTCTCTTTCTCCCTTTCTCCCTCTCTCTCAATGAATTTCTCCACAAATGAAAATAAAGAGAGAAAAAAGGAGAATGGAAAAACAAAGAAATGAGAATCAATGTACCTACCTCAAAGACTCAAAGATGAAACCCTTTGTGGTTTCCTCCTTCTTCACCTTTGTGGCTTCCCTCCCTTTTCTCCTTTGCACCCCTCTCCTTCTTCTTTGTTGATAGCAATGATGGTCGTCCAGGAAATGGTGAGCTCTCTCTCTCTCTCTCTCTCTCTCTCTCAAAGCTTTGAGCTCTCGCTCTCTCTTCCATTCTCTTTCACAATTGGTCTATAAAAATGACATGCTTGGGTCTTCCGTGTTGCAATATGTATCACAAACCATCACTATTTTCATTGCAATAGGCATCACAATGTTACTACAACACAAATTGTGATGCTGCTAATTTATGTCAGAAACGAGCATCGCTATTTGTCCATTCCCTTGTAGTGGCTATGGAAGTCGATGTGCTAGCACATCCACTTCCATGGTCATGGTGCTAATGCCCAAATACGCTACTCTAATTCAAAGTACCAAGGTCTCACAAGTTGGCCACATATAAATAAACATGTGCTCGTGGCATCATATTTGCCATCAAGATGGGCTAAATTCTCAATGACACTATGGCCATGGAAGTAGATGCATCGGTGCATCCACTTTCCATGGATATGTACCAATCATATGCTATTGTATATGATGGCATTAAGGCCTCAAAATATAACCTAAAAAGAGCAGACTTTTGTCCTAAGAAGATTGCGTCACCACCTGTAGGTCACACCATGCTCTGGGACTTCACATTACCAAAACTGTGTCGATTTCTGGTACCTGAGCAATGTTGCCCTCCACGTTGCCTAATCCTCACCTTTAATGTGCCATGCTAAAGCGCCATGAGCTAGGGACAAGATCTCCATAAGGAATTGGGAGCTAAAATGCTCTTCTTTGCTCCCCCTAGGTCCTCCAACAAAGGTGGGTCAAGCTGGCTATGGTGGAAAGGAAGGTAAATGAGAGGGAAAAATTTCTAGGGGCTCATTATATGTAAATCCTCTATATCACGTGTATCTTTAAGACCTATTTAAAAACATTTTTATCTATGAAAGTTTCCTAAATAGAACACAACAATTTTCTTAATAACCCCTTTATGTGGCATCTTTTTATAAAAAATATGTAAAAATGACTTTTTAAAAATATTTTATTTCGAACCCATGTGATATACTTACATGTTTTTATGTGACACCCTAAGGTGTGCCAATGCATCCACTTCCATGGGCATGGTGCTAATGCCAAAATATGTTGCTTTAGTAGGGTCAAAGTGTCACAACATAGCCAAATATAGATAAACATACTTGTAGCATTGTGTTTTTTTAATCATGAAAACCTAAATCCTTAATGACACTATGGCCATGAAAGTGGGTGTGCTAGCATACCCATTTCCATGGCCATGGAATCAATGCCAAAATATATTGCTCTTCTAGGAACTAAGGCCTCACAAATTTGGCACATATATATAAACATGTGCTCATGGCATTGCATTCACAATCATGTAAGCTTAGACCCTTAGTGACAATATAGTTATGGAATTGAGTACATCATCGCACCACTTTCATAGCCATGATGAGAATGGAAAGATATGTTTCTCTTATGGGCCTCAAGACCTCACAAGATGGCCATCAATGGCCAATAAGGCGTGAAGAGGTGGAAACCAAGGTTTCAAGGCAATGTGTTTCCCATCATCCTATCTTATGATGGCCACCAAGGGCAACGAGAGCCTCACAAGATGGCCATCAAACTCTCAATTCATGATGGTATCCATCTTGTAGCATGTTACTTGTATAAACACCATGGTCTCATAAGATGACCAACAAAGGCACTCAATGCCTCTTAGGATAGGCCACCAAGGCATCATCGGCCTCATGGCAAGAAAAATTCATTAGTGACACTAAGGCCTCACTAGGTGGACACCAAGGGACATTAAAAGGAAGAATGAGCATCTTAAAAAGTAAGATTAAGAAAGAAGTTGTCTTTGGTATTAGTTGTGATAAATTGAAGTGCCACCCCCACCCTACACTCTTGTGGAGTGGAGTACACCTCCATTTATGTTGAAATGTGCCTACCTTGAACATTGAGGTGAAACAATTGGGTGCAAATCTTGGGATTTCATGACAATCCAATCTAGATATACAAAATATAGCACCTCAGGAAAAAAGGGTGCATGTGTATGCATGTGTATACATAGGTATATTTGTGCATGTCTTTAGAAAAAGGGATGCAACATATGCATATCAATATACAAGCATATGGGTGCATGTCTACAAACTTATGAGGTTTGTTGGAAGGGTAAATGACACTCAAATTGATATAATATATGTAATTATGGAAAAATTGTATAATATTTAAACGCATGCCTTCATTGGTGTACATACACACCCCCTCCTTGGAGTGAGAGTTAGAACTTGTTGTGATTTTAAAGCAATACAATGTACATCACACATGATTAAGCATGTGATATTGCTACAACTAGAAATATTATGTTTATGGTTGAGGTTTATGTAGACATGCCTTTGTAGACTATCATTGAATCTATTGGACCAAATCCTAGCATATCAAAGAGGGTATCTTGTTCTTGAAAATGCATATTTAAAAGAAAGTAGTGTACTCAATCAATTTCTAGATGAGAGATAGTAAAACACTTTAGAATGAGAGAGAGAGAGAGAGAGAGAGAGAGAGAGAGAGAGAGAGAGCGAGAGAGAGAGAGAGAGAGAGAGAGAGTGTGTGTGTGTGTGTGTGTGCCATGATGTGCTTTATTTCCTTATGTCGATAGACCCATTGCCATGCCAATATGATGATTTCCTCCTCTCATATTGACAACTTGGTTCCAAAATAGAGTCCAATCTTATGGAGAGCTCTAATGTGCCTTATTTCCTAACATCATGCGAGAGAGAGAGAGAGAGAGAGAGAGAGAGAGAGAGAGAGAGAGAGAGAGAGAGAGAGAGAGAGAGAGAGAGAGAGAGAGAGAGAGAGAGAGAGAGAGAGAGAGAGAGAGAGAGAGAGAGAGAGAGAGAGAGAGAGAGAGAGATCACACTAACTAGACCAAGAGCATGTGAAATATGTTAGGTGAAGTGAGACACATCAATGAAACAGTATTGGCATATCATTCAAAATTATTGAAGCATGACCTTTTCTTTTTATATGCATTGGAGAGATTTGGGAGGCCTAGAGTTAATCCTATGATTTCATCTATGTAAAATTGTTAGGAGGCATGGTATTTCCTTGAATTATAATGCACTATCAATCATAAGAAATAATTTAAATGATTTGCAAACATAAATTAAAAAAACACCTATGGTTATGATATAAATTATTGGTTTTGAAAATGCTCTAAAAATAGTATGATAAGATGCTACTCTTTTATGTTGCTTCGATTCAATGACACAAGAAAAAAATAACAATTGTTAACACCAAACTCCCATTGGCACATTGCCAAAACTAGTTGATTTGGTTATTCTCTACTCAATTTCTAACCATTTGTAAAATGCATATTCAAAAGTACTCATGTTTTTAACATAAGATGATCCCTTTAAAATAAAAGACACATACAAATATGCATGTATACAAATATATGTGCACATACACAGAGGAGATTCCCATAGAAGAGGTAGCATGTATAAATATAAAGTATATTTAGACAAAGAATATTCCACCCTCTATACCTATTATAACACACACACACACACAACATATCAACTTAAGTATCCATTATTCCATAATTGTCAATTTTCATACACCTATAGGATGACTTATACCACACACACACAGAACTAAATTCTATTAGCAATGAATGCAATTAGGTTCTTTACTTATAAACACACAATGTATGTGTCTCGTGATAACTTGCATGTTAACTATAGATTGTACATCAACCCATCACTAACTTGTATATTTACCTACACAATTGTTGCATAAAATTACAAGTACTTGCATGTCATACCTTCGATTGTCATTTAACTTATTATATTTTAGTTTTTAGGTTAAACTTCACCGTTGTATTCTTTGAGACCAAAATAAGCCATTGCATGTGCTTGCACATGATCATCCACCATAAACATGCAATAGGAATACTTAGGAGCTTAGCTTAACATACTTCTAGAACACTTTCAGGAATATGATGCTAATTTAATGGAATCTAACTCCAATACTCATGATGACCCTCAAAAATGATAGTTGTTCATTAAACTTGATGATGGGGTGGAGCATATTAATAGACAAATATCTTTTGTTTTATCTAGATTTCCCAATCTTAATGTCCCCTTCAAAACTTGAGCTATTAGCTTGCATATTTGTGAGATCATCTAACTACTTATTAGGGGATTATGACATCTTAATCTCTTTCCATTGAGTGGTTCCTTGATTGTCATCTCTTTGTCCATCCATGGCAAGAAAACAAAAACATTTATGTGGTTTCTAGTTATGTCCAAACTTGTCATGCTTCATGTATATTTAAAATCTTTCAACTAGAATTGATGTATTGTCCATAATAGTTGCATTGTTCATGATTTGCGGTGCTATATATTTTCTTTGTAGCATAATCTCTCCCTAATCATGTTGCAGTTACTTCACCAAATATATTTGATAACAAATCACATGGTTCTAAGTATCAATATGAATTTTGTAGCACCAAATATACCTAAAAGAAATGTGATCGACCATAAACATTAACATAAAAACTAAAGTAACGAATAAGCTACAACTCTACTAAGCAAAGTTGAAGTGGGATTATGTGCGGTTAATGAAGCATTAATAATGAGAAGACATAAATAAAAAACATATGTGAGAAATGAAGGGAATACATTCAAGCCAATCAAGGAGACGGTCACATGCAAGGTGACAAAGCAAATACATTTTGTAATATTTCCGCACACTCCGTACCGTAAATATTAACTGTCCGCACGCGGTGTAAACCCTGTGCAAAGGTATTCCCTACTTCGCAAGTTATTAGTAACTTAAACCATACCATTCATGAGGTCTCCACGTCGATAATTAAAAGCCGGGGTTGAAGACCGTATAACCGCAAGGGAACGACCGCTTGGGAAGGGCAATAGGATAAATTAAGGCAATTTTTTTTTACTATTATCCCTTCCCCCAGCCGATGCATGGCTGGAGGAGAGGGAGTGTGGAGGGGGGGATGGCCAAGTGAGGGACTGCATGAGGGAAGTTCTCCACGTGTGTGGAGACCCTCTTCCCCACCCCCATTCCTATATAAACACCCCCCATCAAGGGGGTGTGCTAGAGGAGGGAGGCCTGTGAGAGAGGGAGAAAGGGAGAAGCTGTGGGAGAGAGAGAGCTAGTCGGTCGTGGAGGAGAGGGAGGTGAGGTCGCCGTGCTGGTCGCCGAGAAGGAGGAGGTCGCCAGTCCGCCAGTTGCTGGTCCGCCAGCCACGCCACGAGCCGCCATCGCTGCCGCCCTGATCCGCCTAGCCACCAGTCGTCTGCGCCCAGTCCGGCCGCCACGTGGATCACGATCCCCCCTTCCCCCACGTGGTCCTGTGGAAGCAGAAGCTTCTTTAGAAGCTTCTAAGGGGGGGGCCTCCTTAAACTCCCTTCCCACCATCTGTCCCAAAAGCCCTTCCCACCCCATTTCCAAGAACATCTCTTCATACCCTTCCCGCGACTTTGAAGAGGGGACAGTGAAGCCATAAAGACCCCCGCAAGACCCATCGAAAAGGCTTTCGCAAGAAGATTTTAAAGCCGCAAGCCGTCCGAGATTAAGTTCCGTGCCGATTCGAGTTTTCTTGAAAGACTCCTAAAGCCTTTGCCGCAAGCACCATCCCGAAAAGGAAATCTCCCGCATACAAGGATAAAGGCAGAGGTCGGAAGGCCGCACTTCGAGGGCCGTCACTCCGTAGACCACAAAGGCAAATCGGAAGTCGAATTTACGACTACGATGGCCCCAAAAAGATCACAAGGCGCGACCGCGGGAGGCTCATCTCCGAATATACAAGTGGACATCTCCCCGAGCCCTCAAGTCCAGGTTCTTTCAAGTTATTCTCGCATGATTAGACGCGCTTAGCTCATAGAGGAAATTGCATTTTTACGTTTAATTTTAATGCATACGGAAATTGGAAAGAAATACATGTGATAAAGCATCTCTTGAACATTAGGCAAGATTGAAAAATATCATGAATTTGAACGAGTTATCCACCTTAGAAGGCTAGTGGCATGTAGTTTTGGTGCATTATCAAAGTAATGAGTCTAAAATTAGGCAAAGAAATGGAATTTATAAATGCATTCTCTTTCGTCCTAGACATGGTAGGAATAAGTGCGTGCCGCACGTTAGGCAACATACTTCTCGCAATGGTTTCATAGGAAAAGGTTAGCACCATAAGGTATTATCCGGAAAGAAATAATAGAATACTAAAATGAACGTATGGTCTTGCAAATAGCATGTAAGTTGGAATAAGTTAACACTAGCTTGTATAAGTTCCATTAACTACTTCGTAGCTAGG
Organism: Lygodium microphyllum; assembly: GCF_053477565.2. Lineage (NCBI taxonomy): Eukaryota > Viridiplantae > Streptophyta > Polypodiopsida > Schizaeales > Lygodiaceae > Lygodium > Lygodium microphyllum. Next base: position 39,273,093 of record NC_141149.1, on the reverse strand, counting down.
AGAATGTTGCATATTGCATAGTCATCATGCGATAACGTCATTCGTTAGAAACCGCATTTAGGAAAGATTGCATGGTTCGTCAAAGCATAGGATTCGAAAGTATAGACTACAAAGTAGTAGGCATGATTAATTGGTAAATCCTAGCAGGAACTAGGAAAGTTAGCGTACAGATTGGCAAGCATTTTACCTTACCAAGGAAAGATAAAGTTATCATGAACCATGTGATACGTAGAGGCAATCAATCGCAGGTTTACGCGTATTGGTGGAGTTGTATCTATTGCTCTCCGCTAGTTTTAGTTTATTACCTTTAGAAGGATCATCCTCGTCGCAAGATAGGTATAATTGAAGTGACTAAGTAACCTAAACCACAAGGGACTCATATGGGTATGGCTCCGTCGGTATGATAGGTATTCCAAGTGCTAACTAGGATTTAGTGCAATAATAATTCGACCTAGCTTTAGACAAAAACCGTGAATCTAAAGATCCTACACACGTTCAAAAAAATGTCGAAGCAATTGGATGTTCATGTATGAAATGATCTAAGGTTTTATCCTAAGGATCATGATGAAACTCCGACGGAGTTGCATATTTCTAGAACCATGGGTCAACCTAATTAGGAATGATTTGGAGGATACCCTAAAACCCTGTTACTCGGCTGGGGTAAATTCCGTGAATGGAAAACACTAAGCAATGGAATGATCCCGTGGAATTAGATGCAATACATGTGCAAAAAGCTGCAACATTGTATAGACTTGAGATTTGTCCACAAGAGAGTTTGTCATCTCTCGAAATGAGGTTGGCAAGTTAATTTATAAGAGGATGAGTAATCATCCTGTTACTCACTTTTCTTGGGGAATAATTGCCAAGGAAAAAGAAAGTTAGGTATTTGCGAATGACCCGACAATAAACTAAAGCGACATGGTCCCTGGATCCTACCACAACAGAACCTTAAGCATTGGTAGGGTATAACCCTAAACCAAGAATGATAGGAATCTTGCCAGGTTGCAATTGATTCCGGATCGAATGCGGGTTGCATTCGGAGGAAAGGAGTCACTCCTTAACAGTTTGCCAGCTAAACGACCACTGAAAATTGATTATGCTTGTAACAGTTTAGAAAGCACTGTTTGCAATGTTTGCTCAATGAACTAAAGGAGGAAAACATATCTAATACTTCAGGTTGAAGCCTGAAGGGAGAGGCAGCTTCAGTTACCCCCGACTGCCTGCCTAACCCTAACCAAGGGGGTTGTTAGCCGCACCGGGAACGTGGACCGAACCCGCCGCGAGAGGTCTCTCCGTTGAGTTCTACTTGGAGCAGGAGGATGCTTGGGTGCCAGGGGGGCTCTGGCTATAAATCCCTCGCCTTCCCGGCCCTGCACAAGAGACTAACGTGACTCGAGATTGGATCTCGAGGCCCGCATACTAGTCTACGGGCGGAAACTTGGATTAGTGATCCCTGGTGGATTACTGGATAGCCTTCGGGCGGATTATGAATATGCCTACGGGCGGAACTCCTTGTATTTCAAAGATAAAAGGATAAAATGATAATAAAGAAGTTGTTTGGCATTGTTTTCTTTATGTCCTGTGATAAGATTACGTGAAGGAACCGGTGCATAACAGGGTTAATTCAAAGAAGCTATTTGTATATGTCAAACTAATGTGGTAGGTAATTACATAACTAAAACAAACCGAGGAAAGTGCGGAGGATGGACCATGGGTCCGTCCTATGGATGGGTGGTCCCAGTTAGCCGGGAACTTTTCTCAAAGTCTTCGATGAACAGAAGGATGATCAACATCACCGAAACAAGTAGTGAGAACGATGACTTGGAATTACCGATTACCCGATTCACACTGTTTTAGGGGAACGGAATGGGACTATGCCTTTTGGCAGAGAGGTCGAGTCTTGCATCCCTCTCGTTTCCCATTCTCCTTGAACCAAGTGCAGCATGAATCCGCTTCAGACCTGGCGTTTCTGCGTAAAGTAGTTCGATCAGGTCTGACGCTAGTCGCTGTTAGTACAATGACCAAACAATTCCAGTCGATCCTAGTGGGAACGGCCAGGACGCTTCCGTTACGTGGCAGACGCGGAAAGTCCTAGATTGCAAAACCCGCAACATTCCGTGGGAGTGCCGGGTGGAGTTTTCTAGACAACCTTTCCGATGGACTGCTAAGACGTGTCCTAGAGGATTCTAGTAGACACGTTACACATTTCTAAGAAATGTATGTGAAGAAAACTGAAGTGAAAAATACAAAGCAATGAAATTCAAATTGGATGGCGCAAGTACAATCATAGGTTTGCATGGGCAAGCCATTCCTCAAACACAAGCAAATGCAATACTTGACCCTTAGCATGTTTGGACCTAGTAACACTCTACACCATAACATTATTGTTAAGGTGGGTATCAATGTCATCATCTTATTGCATGTAATAACCAATAGAAACTTATAAACAAGCCACAATGTACATAGGCGCGCAATCTAGACAAACACCTGTCACCACAGATGTGTCGATGGTTTACGGTTTTTTAGTATTTCAAATTCATTCTCAATGCACACACGGCCTCTCAAGAAACAACAATTGAATTGCCTCCAATCACCGCTTACTAGAGGATGAGACTCATTGAAGGGAATGATAAGGTGCCAAGCTACGCCATAGCCAAAATCAACGAGCAAGGTATGAGCACCTCCCTCCAATGCAAAAAATTAGTTCATGCTACACAAGTCAATCCTTCAAGCACTAGTAAATGGAAGAAGCTTTCCAATGGCCGATCTTTGCTCCCCTAGACGCAATTACACACACATCCCACATGCATCAATGCACATCACATGTTCCCTACAAAAGGACAGAGTGAAAGTGGTCCCTACACTAATAATGGGGCAATATATCCTCGATGTTGGATTTTTGCCAACTTGATATGGCAACTATCAAAAGTACCTCACACATTGGAAAGTAAAATAAGAGCTTGGAAGTCAATGACAGTGTATCTAAGACGCTCCCTAGTTGGCATTTGCAAGGAATGTCATAGGGTTTGCGATCTAGGTCCTCTCAAGTCTGCCCTAAGTGAAAGTGTCCGGCCATTCCCACTTGGGATTGATGTAATGTCATGGTTCCTTTCCAATCAGCAAGGTCTCTAGGAAGTAACTAGCATCGAGCTCCAAATGAACCACTTTGCATAGGAACAAGAGAGTCGAAGCGGACTCATGCCACACTTGGTTCATGGAAAATGGGAAACGAGAGGGATGCGAAACTCAACCTCCTTGCCATAAGGCATAGTCCCATTCCTTTCCCCTAAAACAACAGAAATCGAGATTCTAACCCTACTAATATTAGGACTTCATAGTCTTGTTATCTCATCATCTGAGAAAAGTTCCCAGCTAATCGGGACCACCCTTCCATAGAACGGACCTAAGTCACGTCCACCGCACTTTCCTCAATTTGCTTTAGTTGTCTAATTACCTACCACATTACGTTTGACATGCAAAATGACCTTCCTTAAATAATCAAATTAATCACAGGTTCCTTCATGTAACTTAGGCACTGACACAAAAAAAATGTCAAGTAAGTTTCTTTTTCTCAAATATCTGTTCTTTATTTATCATAATTCTGAAGTACGTCCAATATCATGCTCGAAGGCTATCCCAGCAATCTACAAGATTGCTGCTCCAAGTTCCACCCATTGACTAGTACATGGGCCTCGAGATTCCATCTCGAGTCACATCGGCCTCTTGTGCCGGATCCAGAGGAGGCAAGGGATTTACAGCCAGAGCCTCCCCTGGCACTCAAACACCCTCCCACTCCAAGCAGCAACCACGGAGAGACCTCTCGCAGTGAGTTAGGTCCATATACCCGGCACAACTAACAACCCCCTTGGATAGGGCCACGCAGACAGTCAGAGGTAACTGTTCCTACATCTCCCTCCAGACTTTCAACCTAAAGCATTAAGTGTTTTTCCTTGAATTAGTTCCTTGAGCAAAGAGATCAAATAATATGCCTACGTGTACAAGCACGAACATTTCGGAGGTCATTTGTACGATCAACTGCTAAGGTGTGACTCTTTTTTCCTGAATGCTCCCAACATCCGATTCTGGGTCTTTTTTCCGGATGCTCCGAGCATCCGATCCTAGATCGTTTGCAACTTGGCGAGTTCCAAATAATCTCAAACAAGATTACGCAAGCAAATGTTGTTGGTAAGTTAACTTATTTTGACTTGCCCTTTCCCTTGGATTTTACCTTATGATATCTTAACCTAACCCAAGCATTAACTAGTCAATCAAGGCAATGGACATGCCTTCATTCACAACCCAACCAAAGGTCTTTTATTCTTCTAGATCCAACCAAGTTCAATTAATACACTTGGCAATGCAAGATTTCTCATTTGGGCCTTTAAGATATAGTCTAGATTCATGTGTCCCTTCCATCTCACTTAGGGTGGTACTATGCAGAGGTTTCTAAACATCTTTACCCATCATGCACATGGTGCGTTTATTGTATTTGTACATCCTGAATGACCTTTAACTCTCTTCATACCTGGCAATGAATACTTATTCCTAATGCACCAATTAACATGTGACTAGCATATATGGAAGTCTAGGTTTCTTTCCAACGGTGCAAATGCATCTTACAAATGGAAACTAACATTTCATGTGTTTCTTTTAATCATGATTGCAAAGCATGAATTCTAAACGACTACTCATGCACTGAACTAATTTAAAAGCTATTATCTTATGTGAAGACATGTGAAAAAATTATCATTTTATGTGTGTAAAGGCTATCATTTCATGCATATAAATTGATGCGAACTCCACACTCTACCATTTCATGCATATAAACTTATGCTAATTCCATATTCTACCATTTCATGTATGCAACCTAGCGCTTAGAGTAAACAAGATCCTAAACTCGTTCTTGTTCCATGCATGCAGCTAACCCTTTCATTTCTTAAATAATCAATTATAAAGCTTAAAGAACCTAGGTTTGATTCGTGATTGTAGAGGCATTTGTGCCGTTGGTTGCTCTGATCGCCTCTCCCGCATTACCGGTACCCATGGTAGCTTTGGCACCTACGCTTCCCGCGATTTTCTTCTTGGGAGCCATTTGCCACGTGGAGATTAGATAGTTCAGACCTTAATGGTTTTCAGGATGATAGGTTTGGGTAGGAAAGATCATTAGATGGGGGTCCTTCACCAAGGGGGTGGTTTGAGTGTGGGTCCTTGAAGTTACTCACCAACTCTCACTCCCTCTCTTTCTTTCTTTCTCTCTCTCTCTCTTCTTCTTCTTTTCATCTCCTTCTCTCTCTCTCTCCCTCTTCTCCCTCTTCTTCTTCTTTACTTCTCTTCTTCTCCCACTCTCTCTCTTCCTCTTCTTCTTCTTCTTCTCTTCCTGTTCACCTGCTCTCTCTCTCTCATTCTCTTCTTCTCTCCCTCTCCTCTTCCTCTTCTTCTTCTTTTCTCTTTTTCTCCTACTATCTCTCTCTCTCCTTCTCTTCTTCTCCTCTTACTACCTCTTCTTCTTCTTCTTCTTCTACTACTTCTCTCTTCTCTCCTTCTACCTCTTCTTCTTCTACTACTTCTCTCTTCTCTCCTTCTACCTCTTCTTCTTCTACTACTTCTCTCTTCTCTCCTTCTACCTCTTCTTCTTCTTTTTCTTCTTCTTCTTCTTCTTCTACTTCTCTCTCTCCTTCCCTCTCTCTCCCTCTTTGTCTCCTTCTCTTTCTCTCCCTCTTTCTCTCCTTCTCTTCTTCCCTCTCTCTCCCTCCTTCCTCTTCTCTCCTTCTCCTTCTCTCCCTCTTCTTCTCTTCTTCTCTTCACTTTCCCTCTCCTTCTTCTTCTCTCCTTCTCCTTCTCTCCCTCTTCCTCATCTTCTTCCCTTCACTCTCCCTCTCCTTCTTCTTCTCTCCTTCTCCTTCTCTCCCTCTTCCTCCTCTTCTTCCCTTCACTCTCCCTCTCCTTCTTCCATTTCGCTGATCACGAGGGAAGTCGTCTAGCAAAACAAGGAGGGGGGAAATGGTGGAGTATCTCCACGGAGGCCCAGGGCCACTGATGCAGACTGCGTGGAGGGTGATGAAGTCGAAAAAGGGGGGGAGCTTCTGGCGGACATCTAAGGGGTAGCGATTGTGTCGAGGGGGAGGGAGGATGATGCAGTAGGGAGGGGGGCGCTCTTCCTATCACGAGGAGGGGGAGGGTGATCCTTTATAGGAGGGGGGAGGAGGTGGATGGCATGGCCACCCCTCCCATTTGGGGGGTTGCATGCACGCCATTACCAACCACGTCACTCCCTCTCTCTCTCTCCCCCGACGTGCTGTCGGCGGGGAGAGAGAGGGGGAGGTTAAAAATTTTTGAACTAATAATATATTATTTTTTGAAATTAAGGGGGGGGTCCTATGGGGGGGGGAACACGAGCATGTTACACAAGGATTGATCCATATGTTTTCTTGGTATTTCATAACATCTTCTCAGAGGAAGCAACATGGGCTATTCTATGTATCAAGGCACTTACAAGGCTACTTGGTTTCTTTGGGTTACAGTACAATGCACACAAGGTGATGCTTTCAAAGAAGACTACAGCAATTAGGATTTTTGGTTATGGTCTTGGTTTCTCTGCTTCTAGAGCAGGATACTTTCTTGCCCTCTCATCTTATGCTTTGGCAACAAACCAAACATATATAAAATCAATAGTTGGCTACAAGAGAAGAATTTTTTTGCATTATAGAGGAAATATCCCAAAGGAGAAGGATGATGTAAAGGCTCTTGAGAGCTAGTTTTGTACTTTTCTTTCTTGAAAAATACTATGAATTCTCAAGTTGAAGTATTCATTCTTTGAAGATGTTGTTGAAAAAACCAATTGAATAGCTCCTCAAGAGCATTACTTTTTGTAACTCCTCCTCCATGTCTTGTGCTTTGAAAAAAAATTGTACGTGCTTGATAGTGAGATTTCTCCATGCCTTGGCCGCTATAAGTTGCTAGGGGGCCTTGTTCCTCCAAAAAGTAAGGCCTATGGATATGAAGGATATGTTGCAAATTCATAAGAGTAAGGATCATTTTATGCCAATGGAAATTTTATCGAGGAAAGATTGGATTAAATATTCTCTCTTACCAAATAAAATGTGATATCTTTTTCTCCCCGTGCCTCCTTTATTGCTTGAATAATATTTGTAATCACACATTTGAACTCTTCTGGATAAGTGTAGGTTTTTTTTTGTTGCTTGAGGAGCTTTAGGAAGACATCGAGGTGTCTCCAAACCTGCATCCTTATAAATGCAAGTCGTGGTGTGCTTGCAACGTTTGTCGTTATCCCACATAACTCTCTCCAATGCTCCCAAGTAATGCTCACCTATTCTTCTGTATGTTTTCTTAAAAAACATCTAGCTTTTGAGCCTCCCATTGAGACATTAGCCAATACACGTCTTGTTTTCCTTGAAAGTGTTGGATCTTTTCTTAAGTGAACTTGACCTCCATGAAAACCCATTTTGGAGAGTAATACCTCACACTTGTCAATACACTCATCCAATAAAGACAAAGGCTTAATTGATTATACATAGTCAAGATGCAACATGAGAAGTTTATCAATAATTCTAATCTCTGCATGCAAAGTATATGCATGAATATTTGTAAGAGGAATTGAAAGATTTAGATCCCATATATCTTCCTTGTTTTTATTTTTACTTAGATCTATAGAGTCTCTAGTTGGGGCTCTTCTTGCGAGGTGCAAGTTGCTTCAATCTTTAGACCCAACACTTTTTATGCAATAAATACAAGGATATTTTGCATTTTTCCCATTACATATTCCAAGCATACATTTGATAGTTTTCAAGTCAGCGCTCATGTGCCATTCCACATTAAAATTACCAATCCCATCAACAACCAATATTTTTCCTTCACTTTGAGTCTTAATAATGTTTGGAATACCTATATGAGTAAACAACCATTTCACTATTTGATGATTTTCAATTGGTACCTAAGCTGCACCAACCTACCAAATCTCCATCTTAAACTAGAACTTATGCATTGATGCTTGACCCCCACCATTGTTGTATTCCAATACCCTGTTCATGATGCAAATGCTGACTCTTTCCATTTTTTTTTCATTTTGAATCTGTGCTTTATCTAACTTCAAGGAAAACTTCAAAACATTGTGATATTCCTCTAACCTGAGTCTATATATGTGAACCATTGCAATCTACACTCTTCTTAGATCAACCCATATATTGTTAAATGCATTGTATTCAAAACTAGATTTTCTTTTTGTCTTCTCATATGGCATAGATGCTTCAATATGAATGTATTCCCCAAAAAATTGTGGAACCTTACAATTCATGGCAGTCCTTTCAACAAATACTCTAAGGGTTCGAGGTAACTCAAATGCAGTGATTCTATTACATTTTAGATTTTTAAACCATAATCTTGAGATAGCCTGATAACCTTTTCGACTAATGCCCACAGTATCACATGTCTCTACAATTTCGTTTGGTTTTACTGTGTTCGACCAATTTTATGAGAGTTGGGCCTCTCAAATCCATATTCTGAGGTGACCTAAGAATCCTCAAAATATCATTCTTATTCATAGTCTCTTTTAAAAGATTGATTCTCTCCTCACTCTCTCAAATATTAATGCCTGACATGTTTGAGACATATTTCTTTGCAAGAATCAATCTTCTTTTCTTTACTCTCTCACACAAGCTAGTTATATTTTTTAATGGTCTCTTTCTCTCTCTGAATCCTATTGGAGTTTTCTTTAAGTGTGCTAGCTTATCTTGTAATGACTTATTAGCATTTTTCAAAATGTCAATCTTATTTGTAAGCTTAGAAATGCTTGTTTGTGCAATAAATAATGCTTTTCTCATTTCATTCATCTAAGCCATGTATGTGTAAGATTTAGAGTATAACCTTTTACAATAGCTAAGCATCACATTATAACCTTCCCCCACATATCTCACATAGATATGTTTACCTATTGAAGGATCCTTGGGATAAATATTTAATCCACCCACAAATCTATATGTTTCTTTCCTTGAGTTCACAATCTATTGGCCTCCATCTCATCTATTAATACTTGACAATGTATACTTCTCCAAGATGTATAAATTGGATCTAGTTGGATGGTAAGTTTGTACTTGCATGTGCTCCCATCTATATTACTTGTGCAGAGGTATTGCTAAACATTTTAGCAGATCAACGATCACAGTGATAAGAAAGTGAGAACAAAGAAGAGAATGGCAAAAAATAATGGAGAAAGAGAGTGTGAAAAGAAGACATGGGAGTAGACAAACCACGATATAGGTGGACATTTCTCAAAAATAAAAATTCTCCCAAGTTCTAAGACAAAAGATGGTTGAAAAGGTGACCTTGACATAAATTAAAGATGAGGGACAATTAACGGTTGAGCTCTTCAATGAATTCAATATTTTCTCATTAATCACATCTAAGCAACCAAATTTTCTGTTTTCATTCTTCCAAAATCTCAACTAATTAGCGACTTAATCATTTTCTTACAAGTGCATTTTTTGAAGCATTTTTTACCCTAATGCCATAGCTGACTAGATGGCTACTATTGGGTCTAGTGTTTCAAAGGATGATATGATTGCAGTGACATTGAATGGGCTTGGAAAGGAGTACAAGGCATTTGATACTTCTATTTTTGTAAGAGAAAAACGGACCCCTAATTGGGATGAACTGTTTGCATTACTATTGCATGAAGAAGTAAAGTTGGTCTTAACACAGGTTCTAGTTGTCTCAAGGTAGAGACACTATGCTCTACTCTAGCTAGTGTGGTAGAGGTGGCACAGCTCGTGGTTCTTTGTGAGGTCAAGGAGACACTCAAAATACCTATGGATAGCAGCAATAGAATGCATGGAATAGCTTGAATACGTAGGGCTAGTGAGGTGTCTTTAGAGGTAGGAGGAGATTACCTAGAGGCAGAGGTGGTGGATCCTGGCAATCAAATGAGTAGTCTAACAGGGATAAAGACTATCATTATTGTGGTAGATATGGACATATTGCCAAATATTTTCATAAGAAGCAAGCAAACATGAAAGCAAAAGGTAGAAAACATGGAAATTATGCATCTTCCAGTGGCTCTTAGGATGATAAGGAAGATAGGTTGTTTGCTATGCAGCATGTATTAAAGAATGTGCCTAAGCAAGATAGAGATGAGAAATAGTACATAGATTCAGGGGTCTCTAATCATATGACACCACACGGAGAATGGTTTGATGAGTTGGTTGTAGGTTCTCATGGATATGTTTGCACTGGGGATGATACCCAACATGATACTCAGCATACATGTGTGGTTCCATTGCTTATGCCTGACGACAAGAAAAAGAGTCAACATGATGTGCTTCATGTATCATCAATCACTAAAAATATTTTGTCAATTGGGATAGATGGCAAAGCAGAATCTACAAGCCACATTCAATACGGATGCTTTACTGAGGAATATGATAATGGCCACAAATTGATTGCTAAAGGCATAAGGGGTGGCAAAATGTTTATGTTAGATGCATCTATTCTAGAATTGAAGGCAGCCATGTTTTCCCATGATTATGGAGTTGTAAAAGATGTTGAAATTTTGCATAAACGTATTGGCCATGTAAATGTTCAGAAGATAAAATCTATGCAGCAAAAAGAGGTTGTACTTGGGTTACCTAAGTTCAAATACAATGATCTTGGACATGTATGCTTGTCAGTTTGAGAAACAAGAAATATTTCCTTTTATGAGACATGTCAGGAACAATTCTTGTCCATTATAGTTAGTACACTATGATGTATGGGGTCTATCTCATAATGTTTCTTTTGGTGGTGCTCGATATTATGTCTCTTTCATTGATGATTTCAGCAAATACACATTGCTGTACATTATGAAACACAAAGATGAGGTGTTTGATGCTTTTAAAGACTTCAAAAAGCATGCTGAAAATGAGCTGGGCTATTATGTCTCATGTTTAAGATCACATGGAGGCGGAGAATATGTATCCAAAGAGTTTGACAGGTATCTTGCCAAATATGGTATAAAAAGACAGCTTACTTGCAGTTATACACCACACCGGAATGGTGTAGCAGAGAGGAAAAATCATGCGCTTATGGAATTGACAAGGGCAATGCTTAATGAAAAGAGTTTGCAAAATGCTTATTGGGCTGAAGTAGTGGTTACTACTGTTTATGTGTTGAATAGAACTCCTATAATCGGGATTCATGATGTAACTCCCTATGAGAAGCTATATTGGCACAAGCCTAACATTAGGCATCTTAAGGTGCTTGGCTGCATTGCTTATGTGCATGTTCTTGATGAAAAGAGGAAGAAATTGGATCCAAAATCTATCAAGAGTATGTTTTTGCGTTATGCACAAGATAGAAAGGCTTACAAATGCTATGTACCATCCACTCATGAGACCTTGATCAACAGAGATGTAGTTTTTGACGAGCTGGCTTCATGGTATGATAATCCTACTATAGTGGTTTCTGATGGATCATCCAACACTAATAATGATGAAAATTCTTCTTCAGCGAGTACTTCTATAAGCAGATGATGCTTCATTTATAGTTAGTCCTTGGACATGACAACTGCATAATCATACCCCTACATCCACTCACACGGATATGTAAGTGAGGGGGGGATTGGATAAAGGAAAGGAAAAGATGTTTGATGATGTGATTGGTCTACTTACAATAGGATATGAGTCACCTAGTAGTGACAGTTTGGACAGTGAGTTGGTCAGTTATGATGCCTGGTGTAAGGCATAGCAAGTATGTGACACCTCATGAGATGCAAGCTCAGAGTGAACCATAGTTAAGAAGGCTTGAAAGAGTCAGAAAACTAGTTGACATGTTGATATATAGTGGATATTAAACTCGTCATTATGATTACATGACTAGAGTAACAAGTTGTTTCAATGAACCTACAAAGTTTGATGATGCACTTGTGTAGATGAGAATTGGTGTGCTACCATGGATGAAGAATATGTAACATTGGTTGAAAATGAAACATGGGATTTGGTCAAGTTGCCTCTAAAGGCAAAGTACCCATTGGCTACAAATGGGTCTACAAAGTAAAATGTAAGTCAAATGGTTCACTAGAATGGTATAAAGCCATGCTAGTTGCAAAGGGGTACGCACAATAGTACGACTTGGATTATGAAGAGACTTTCAGTCCAATTTCCAAGATGATGGCAATAGTGAGAATGGTCATTACATTGGTAGCATCTAAGGGCTAGAAATTATGGTAGATGGATGTTAAAGATGCTTTTTTGAATGGTGAATTGTTTTAAGAAGTATATATGGGGAGCAGCCTGAAGGCTATGTTCATCCTGATTTTTTGACATATGTGTAAGGTTAAAAAAAGTTTTATATGGACTGAAAAAAGTAAGTGGGCATGGAATACTCAAACAAGTAGTTATTTACAGCAGTATGGATTTCAAATAGCTTATGCAAATCACAGTCTATTCATGAAGAAGACTAATCATGGTTATGTTTACCTAGTGGTTTATGTAGATGATCTTATCATCACTACAGATGATGATCAAAGGGATTGCTAAAATTAAATCATTGCAATAGGCTGAATTTAAAGTTAAAGATCTTGGAGAGCTAAAGTATTTTCTTGGGATTGAAGTTATATCTACACCACAAGGTATATGGCTGTTGCAAGAATAGTATGCTAGTGATATGTTTCAAAAGTATGGCATGATGGAGCGTAAAGCTATGGAGACACCCTTGGATAAAAATGTCAAGTTGGCAATTGATGTTGGGACTAAAATAGAGAATGCAACTATGTATAGACAGATGGTGGGCAACTTGATCTACCTTACTATCACTCGTCTTGACTTGAGTTATTGTAACGTGTCCACTAGAATCATCCAGGACACGTCTTAGCAGTCCATCGGAAAGAATGTCTAGAAAGCTCCACCCGGCACTCCCATGGAATGTTACGGGATTTGCAATCTAGGCCTTTCCGCGCCTGCCACGTAGCAGAAGTATCCTGGCCGTTCCCACTTAGGATCGATCAGAATTAGGGTTTTCTTGATTGGTCATTATCTATCATCAACTAGCATCGGACCCAAGCGAACTACTTTACGCAAAAACGCCAGGTCCGAAGCGGATTCACGCTGCACTTGGTTCAAGGAGAATGGGAAACGAGAGGGATGCAAAGCTCGACCTCTCTACCATAAGGCATAGTCCCATTTCATTCCCCTAGAACAGTGTAAATCCGTTAAGACATATCTCTAGGTCATCGCTTTCGTTATTCGTTTTCTTTGATGATCATCCCTCTGTTCTTCGAGATTTTGAGAAAAGTTCCCGGCTAACCGAGACCACCCAATCGTAGGACGGACCCATGGCCCATCCTCCGCACTTTCCTCGGTTTGTTTTAGTTATGTAATTATCTAACACATTAATTTGACATGTAACAATCAGCTTCTTTTATTAATTCGTTAAGCACTGGTTCCTTTACATAATCTTATCACGTGACATAGAAAAACAATATCAAACAAGTTCTTTATTAACATATCATTATTTTTATCTTTGAAATACAAGGAGTTTCCGCCCGTAGGCTTGTCCATAATCCGCCTTAAGGATATCCAGTAATCCACAGGGATCACTATTCCAAGCTTTCGCCTATAAACTAGTATGCGCGCCTTGAGATCCAATCCTGAGTCAGGTTAGCCTCTTGCGCAGGACTCGGAAGGCGAGGGATTTATGGCCAGAGCCCACCCTGGCACCCAAGCGTCCTCCTGCTCCAAGTAGAGCTCAACGGAGAGACCTCTCACAGCGAGTTCAGTCCACGTCCCCGGCGCGGTCAACAACCCCCTTGATTAGGGTCAGGCAGGCAGTTGGGGGTAACTGAAACTACCTCTCCGTTCAGGCCTTCAACCTGAAGCGTAGATATTCATTTAATTTGTAATTCATAAATCAAACAATGCTCTAAATTCTCTAGCAAGCACAAACACTTTCATTAACCGATCTTGTTGTTGGCAAACTGCTAAGGAATGATTCTTTCCTTTCGAATGTATCAGCACTCGTTCCAAGGTGTCTTGCAACTTGGCAAGATCCTTTATATTCCGGGTTAGGGCATACCTTATTAACCCAAGTTGGTCAACCCTAAAGTTCATTGGATACTTTAGTTTCCGGTTTATAACTTTCCTTATTTAAAAGGATATCCAAGAATACATCGTTTTGCAAGATAACTTGCGTAAGGATCTGCCATCCTTGTTGAGGGTATTTACCCTTTCTTCTTGTGAATCAATCACAAGACTATATGACTTCGTACTTTCTGCACAAGTCCTGCGATGAAATAATCCATTTTAGTTTCTTTAAGCTGACGTATGTCAGACCTAGGGTCTCTTTTTAAGAACCTCAGGGACAAACCCTAGTTCTTTTACCTTTACGAATTTATTGACCCTACAATCAGGGAAGGTAGTCAAGTGCTTAAGGTATAAACATTTCTTTGGTCTTTAAATCATTTCCAAGGCATATTTTGCAGCATAGTATTTCTAAGTTTAGATTGATTTGGTTATCTTTTGGAAGGTAATATTGATCGCCTCGGCACGATTTGTTATCCTTGTGACAATTGATTTTTCAGTCATAAACTTTATTGCTTTGAGGTAGGTAAATTCAATTTAATCTTCATTTTTCCTTGCAAACGAAACTCATGCCAAATAACAATCTTTTCCTTGCTAAGATATGCAATTAGCAATGATAGCTTCCTATTAATTCGAGCAACGTAAAAAAACCTTTCATGAATTTCATGATGATTCGTTGCAAAAAGAATAGGGTTAATGGTGCAAGATGCAGTTTCTATACCTTAAGGATTTAACTGAAATATACTACTATAGTAAGTAGATAATCTTGTTCATAATTCGTTATAATGCATGATGCTATTTGAAGGAAACTATGTTCTATACATTATCATTTGTTCAATTAAACTAAACTCCTTCATTGTAAATAACTCGGAAAAATATATCCTATCCCTAACAATTCATCTTTGCATAATTGACTTAAAACCGATATAAAACCAAGAAGGAAAAACCTGGTTTTGGGGTGAGATATCCACATGGATACCGGGAGATGACACTCCTGTAGCTACTCCTTGGACTTTCTTAGGCGGCATCGCAATTCGAACGTGAAGATAGCTTTTACTCTTTCTTTTGGATTTCCACCATCTCTCTTTTGAGGCAAGGAATCGTTTAAATGATTGATCACGAGAAGGAATAATAAGACCTTTAGGTTCTTAGCTTCTTCAGAGAGGGAAAGGTTTATAAAGCCTAAAAAGTCCCTATAGGGTATATACATGGCAAAAAAAGTTGTGTGTGAATGTGGCTTCGCAACATACGCACCTTGAGAGATTTTTGGGCATGGGAGAGAAAGGACTTAGGGTTTTCAAACCTAGGGGGAAATAATGAAGGGTAACACAAGGAATTATAGCACGGGGAGAAGGTATGAAGAAGAAAAAAAAAAGGTACACGGGGGTAAGGCTTAGGGGGTGTGTTAAAAGGAGTATTGGGGGGTGGAAGGGAAAAAAAGATTATGAGGGGATGAAGGGTAAAAGGAGTATGAGTATGGGGGGGGGGCTGAGGGTTTTAAAAAAACCCTGGGGAGGGGGGAAAATTTATGGAGTGGAAGGGATATGAGGGGGTGAAAGGGGGACTTAATTAGCCCCTCCTTAGGAAGCTTCACAAGGAAGCTTCCTTTATCCCACGTGGCAGGAGGGGAGGGAACAATCTAGTGGGGATGGAAAATTCTGCCGATGGCCAACGATGGCGCTGTGGGGAGAGAACCTGGAGGTGATAGGCGGCAACGGCGGCAGCTTGGCGGCTCCCCTTATCTTCGTCCTCCCTTGATAACAGCACCAGCAGCGCCAGAGCTTTCTTCAACTCCCTCCCGGCCTCCATATCTCAGTCGCCCACCCCTGCTTTTATAGGGGAGGGGAGGGAATCCTCCCCCCCTTGACGTGTCTCAATGCATGTTGAAGGAGCCGAGTAAGCTCGAGCGAGGAGCTTGCTAGCTCCTCTATCCTCCCTCGACGTCCAGCTCAATGCGCCGCTGCAAAGGAAAATATATATATATTTAATATATTACATTCTCTCCCCCTTGGAAGAATCGAGATGTCCTCATCTCGAGATAAACTGGGGATATTGATGGTTGAAAGTGCCTTCATCTACCCAGGTGGCATCCTCTTCGGGATAATCTTTCCATTGGATGAGGCATTCTCTCAAGGTTATGGATCTTAACTGTCTCTCCCTAACATCTAAGATCCTATCCGGCCTTAGTTCAAGGACTCCTTGACTAGGCATTACAATTTGTTGGTCATCAAGTACATGGTTAGGGTTGGGTACATATTTTTTCAATAGGCTGATATGGAATATATTATGAACCTTTAGGTTCTCAGGGAGTTGCAATCTATGAGCATTGGGTCCTAGGCATTTGAGGATTTTGTACGGCCCACAATACCTTGGACTTAGCTTCTTGCAATCTCCAAGGGATAGAGCACTCTTTTTAGGGCGTACGCAAATGAAGACCATGTCTCCTTCTTTGAAGACTCTTCCATGACGCTTCAAATCCGCGTATGCCTTCTGTCTATCCTTGGATGCTTGTATGTCTTGTCTTATTGACTTTATTTGATCATCCATGTCTTCCAACCTATGCCTTGACTCTTCAACCCTTATGGGTGGATCAGAAAAGTTTAGAGGACTTTGACAATCATGACCATATAATGCTTGGAAAGGGGTCATCTGAATGCTTTGCTAGTAAGAAGCATTGTAGGCAAATTCTACCAATGCCAAGTATTGAATCCACCTTTTCGGCTCTCGAGAGCAATATGCCCTAAGCATATCCTCGATGACTTAATTTACTCTCTCTGTTTGGCCATCCGTTTGGGGATGGTAGGCGGTGCTAAAACAGAGTTGAGTCCCAATAGCTTCAAAGATAGCTCTCCAGAAATGTGATGTGAAGAGGGAATCTCAATCACTAATGATTCTTCTAGGTAAACCATGTAGCTTGAATATCTCCTTGATAAACAATCTTGCAATGTCGGAGGCTTTATAGTTTGTCTTTACTAGAATCAAGTGTGCAACCTTGGTAAGCATGTCAACCACAACCATGATGGAGTTGTATCCTCCCTGGACTTGGGTAAGCCTACAACAAAATCCATACTGATGAATTCCCATTTCATTTGGGGGATGTCAAGCGGTTGCAGTTTCCCTGGCATCATGACATGTTCGGCTTTGATACGTTGGCAAGACAAACACTCAGTGACATATTTGACAATGTCATCTTTGAGCCTCTCCCAATGGTAGCTCCTCCTAACTGCATTAAGAGTCCTAGCATAGCCAGGATGTCCTACGAAAGAGGAATCATGAGCTTCCCACATTATCTTCTACTTAAGTGACTGGCTTGCTGGTATACATAGCCTTGTCCTATAGTAGACAAGTCCATTATCAATGGAAAATTTCTGATACTTAGCTTGTAGCTTTTGGTTCTGCTCCTTGGTAGATATTTCCTTTAGCATTGTTTGGTAGGCCAAATCATGGCATGCTTCCTCTCTAGCTATTTCAAGTATAGGGTTGTTTGGCATAGATACTTTTGTAGCCAAAGATCTAGCCGTTGATGGATTCTGCAAGATTAGGGAATTTAGGAATGCCTTGCGACTAAGTGCATTGGCAACTACATTCTCTTTCCCTGGTCGGTACTTGATTTCAAAATCATATTCCTCCAACACTTCAATCCACCGGCGTTGCCTCATGTTGAGCTCATTCTGGGTAAAGATCCATTTGAGGCTCTTATGGTTGGTTACTAGAGTAAACTTGTTACCCAACAGGTAGTGTCTCCAAAGCTTTAGAGCATGGACGACAGCTAGTAATTCCAGATCATGCATGGCATAATTCTTTTCATGACTCTTCAATTTCCTTGAAGAGTATGCTATCGGATGACCTTCCTGCATAAGTACACACCCCAAGGCAAGAATGCTAGCATCAGTTACTACCTCGAACTCCTTATTGAGGTAAGGAAGTTTTAGAATAGGTGCTAATACCAAACTTTGCTTCAATCTGTCGAAGCTATTTTGTTCGGAAGTTGACCATGTAATGGAAGTCTGCTTCTTTAGTAAGTCCGTCAGAGGTGCTGCAATCAAAGCATAGTTTTTTATGAAGACCCTATACCATCCTGTCAATCCAAGAAAGGTACGTATTTCTTTGACAGATACTGGTGTTGGCCATTCAAGCACATCTCTGACCTTGGCTGGGTCTACTGATATTCCTTCTGATGATACTATGAATCCCAGATATTCAATCTGACGTTTGAAGAATGCACACTTCTTCATTTTTGCATATAGCTTATGTGACCTCATTGTCTCAAGGACAATCCGAAGTTGAGGTTCATGATCTTGTTCCTGTTTAGAATAGACTAAAGTGTCATCAAAGAAGAGAAGCACGAAATCATCAAGATATGGCCTAAAAATATTCTACATTAATCTATTGAAGGTAGCAGGTGCATTCATAAGCCCGAATGACATAAGCAGAAAGTCAAAGTGCCCATATCTTGTATTAAAGGCCGTCTTTGGGATATCTTCATCTTTGATTATGATCTGATAGTAACCTGACCTGAGATCAATCTTGGAGAAGATCTTTGCACCTTGAAGACGATCAAGAAGCTCATCTATTCTAGAAATAGGATACTTGTTCTTGACTGTTGATTGATTCAACCCTCGGTAATCAATACATAGTCAAAGTTTCCCATCTTTCTTTTTCTAGAATAGTACTGGAGCTCCCCATGGTGAATTGCTAGGCCGGATGTAGCCCTGATCTAAGAGTTGCTTGAGTTGTTCCTTCACCTCAATTGCTTCTGGTATGGACATTCTATAAGGTCTCTTTGCAATTGGTGCAGCTCCAGGCACTAACCTAATCTCATGATCTACTTCTCTTTGAGGCGGAAGTTTGGTCAATTCTTCAGGGAAACGTCAGCGTATTCCTTTAGCCAAGAAGGTCCTTCATGAGACTCTTGCTTTTTATCTAACTTGTTGAGTTTGATCAAGTAAATGGGTAATCCTTTTCAGACTCCTTTTATGATCGGAGATACCTTGGCCAATTGGATTCTTGGCACTCGTGCCTCACCTTGAGTTGTGACAAATTCCCTTTCAGAGTTTCGAAAGGAAACTTGACCCTTTCCACAGTGAATGTGGGCATCGTTATCGATTCCGAGTAGACACTCATGGATATCTAACTTCATAACTCTGAATTTAACTGAAGTCTTCTTTTCTCCCAGAAAGAATTCCACCTTAGCAGTTTGCCTGGTACAAGTTACCTCACGACCATTTGCCAATTCCATAAGTAGGGTAGGTGCTTCTATTGTGGCTATTCCTAATCTTTTTGCACATGCTGGTGAGATAAAGGAATGTGTACTGCCACAATCAATCAAGGTTTTGAAACCTTTACCTTGATAGTCTGATGGTGTCTGAATCACCAAGAACTGGCGATTTAACCCCTTCTTGTGTAAAGCGGCATGGACTGTCGCTCTTTCGAATTCTGCTTCCATGGTCGGATCTTCCTCATCTTCTTCTTCGCATCTCTACCTATTGGCAATGCAAGTGGTTCTTCCTCTTCCTCGGGTAGCAGCTCCTTGACCACGGCCTGCTCCTTGGAAAGGCGCTTGGCGATGTCCTCCGCTGAGCTTGGGACATTGCCTCTTGAAGTGACCAGGTTCGTTGCAGTGGAAACAATGGAAGTTTTGGCCATTACTTTGAGTAGGAACAAAGTTGTTGACGTTATTTGTCCTTGCTTTCTTTCTTTGTCCATGATTATGACCTTGAACTCTCTTCATTTGAGGTCTGAATGCTCCTCTATTTGGGTCACTATAAGACCAAGTTTTGTTACCCCTTGGTCTAGCTTGCACTTCCTGAATTATAGGCACCACTCGAATGAGTGTATCCTGAAGATTTGATGGACGCATAGATTCGAGACGGGTATTTACTGGTGGATTTAAGCCTGCACAAAATTTGGACACCTGATGCGTCATGTCCATCTGTGGCACATACTTTAAACGTGAAACGAATTTAGAGTAGTATGCGTCAAGAGTGAGTCCTAGCTGTTTTAGCTCGTAGAACTCGTTCATTTTCTGCGTGCGATATGTAGATGGTAAGTATCTTCCCTGCAAGGCCTTCTTCAGCTTCTCCCAGGTAACGGATCCCTCTGCAATCCCTTGATCCCTACACCATTACTTCCACCAAAGTCTGGCTTCGCCGGTGAGCTTTAACTTGGCGAGCATAGCCTGATTGGTGGGTGCAGTACCGACTGCTTTCAAAGTAATCCTCCATGGATTCAATCCAAATTTCAGCATCAGCCTGGATGAATCTGCCTCTCTCGTTAAACTCGGGTGGCTTTATCTACTTGAGAAGGAACTTCTTCTCTTGGATCACAGCAGTACTTGATGTAGGAGGCGAATTTGGAACCTGTACCTAGGGTTGTGCCTGAATAATGGTTTTCTTAACGTTATTATACGATAATCGACGTTAGCTTAGCTAACTCGTAAACAATGTAGCTACTTAACTTTTTATCAACTCTTATGCATAGCCAGACATTGATAAAAAGAAGCCTTTATTTGTATTTACATGGGCATAGCCCTTTCGAATACAACGTTCCCTGTAATGATAAGTCAATTGTTACATTTAGTTTGGGGAGAACAACGTTGTATTGCATTTATCTACATGAACTGTGTAATAGTAGGGTTTTGGGTCATGGATCTTCAGGAATTGATAAGTCATTGGAAGTTTAGGATATCCTTTCCATTGGAATCCATACTTCTCATGGCAGCCCAACACTTTAATCCTGTCGGCTGGGATTACACGGGTTACTTCCTCATATACATATGAGCTCATCTCAACCCTCCAACCTCAGATATGTAAAGTCGAATTTACGTGAGCTTCCACAAAAACGAACAGCTTCACGACTTTCAAGTCTTCCAACCACTTGATCCTCTTTAGGTTGGTCTATAGATAAGCAAACTGTTGGACAGCTATATAGTAGATTCCTGAAGCACCCGTCCATCTTCATTCCATGTACAAAGGTGATGGATTATAGATCTACTCCAAGATGTTCATCATCCCAATTCTTTGTCTATAAAGCGGAGAATGCATTGCAGTCATAAACATGACCCAAAATACCAAAAACTTGTTCCACGCTTCGTAATTCTACAAGACAGTGTTGAAGGTAAGGAAATGTTTAGACAGCAACAATTTCTTTACTCCATTTTATTGAGATCTCATAAAAACAATTTTGTTGTTGGTCGGCTCTGATACCAACTGTAACATGTCCACTAGAATTATCCAGGACACGTCTTAGTAGTCCATCGGAAAGAATGTCTAGAAAGTTCCACCTGGCACTCCCATGGAATGTTACGGGATTTGCGATCTAGATCTTTTCGCGTCTGCCATGTAGCAAAAGTATCCTAGCCGTTCCCACTTAGGATCGACCAAAATTAGGGTTTTCTTGATTGGTCATTATCTACCAGCAACTAGCATCGGACCCAAGCGAACTACTTTACGCAGAAACGCCAGGTCCGAAGCAGATTCACGCTGCACTTGGTTCAAGGAGAATGGGAAATGAGAGGGATACAAAGCTCAACTTCTCTGCCATAAGGCATAGTCCCATTCCGTTCCCCTAAAACAGCGTAAATCCGTTAAGACATATCTTTAGGTCATCGCTTTCGTTATTCGTTTTGTTTGACGATCATCCTGCCGTTCTTCGAGATTTTGAGAAAAGTTCCCGGCTAACCGGGACCACCCAACCGTAGGACGGACCCATGGCCAATCCTCCACACTTTCCTCGATTTGTTTTAGTTATGTAATTATCTAACACATTAATTTGACATGTACCAATTAGCTTCTTTAATTAATCCGTTAAGCACTGGTTCCTTTACGTAATCTTATCACGTGACATAGAAAAACAATATCAAACAAGTTCTTTATTAACATATCATTATTTTTATCTTTGAAATACAAGGAGTTTCCGCCCGTAGGCTTGTCCATAATCCGACTCAAGGCTATCTAGTAATCCACAGGGATCACTATTCCAAGCTTCCGCCCGTAAACTAGTATGCGGGCCTCGAGATCCAATCCCGAGTCATGTTAGCCTCTTACGCATGACCCAGAAGGCAAGGGATTTACGGCCAGAGCCCCCCTGGCACCTAAGCATCCTCCTGCTCCAAGTAGAGCTCAATGGAGAGACCTCTCGCGGCGGGTTCGGTCCACGTTCCCGGTGCGGTCAACAACCCCCTTGATTAGGGTTAGGCAAGAAGTCGAGGGTAATTAAAACTGCCTCTCCCTTCAGGCCTTCAACCTAAAGCATAGATATTCGTTTAATTTGTAATTCATAAATCAAACAATGCTCTAAATTCTCTAGCAAGCACAAACACTTTCATTAACCGATCTTGTTGTTGGCAAACTGCTAAGGAATGATTCTTTCCTTTCGAATGTATGAGCACTCGTTCCAAGGTGTCTTGCAACTTGGCAAGATCCTTTATATTCCGGGTTAGGGCATACCTTATTGACCCAACTTGGTCAACCCTAAAGTTCATTGGATACTTTAGTTTTCGGTTTATAACTTTCCTTATTTAGAAGGATATCCAAGAATACATCGTTTTGCAAGATAACTTGTGTAAGGATCTGCCATCCTTGTTGAGGGTATTTACCCTTTCTACTTGTGAATCAATCACAAGACTATATGACTTCGTACTTGCTGCGCAAGTCCTGCGATGAAATAATCCGTTTTAGTTTCTTTAAGCTGACGTATGTTGGACCCACGGTCTCTTTTTAAGAACCTCAGGGACAAACCCTAGTTTTTTTACCTTTACGAATTTATTGACCCTACAATCAGGGAAGGTAGTCAAGTGCTTAAGGTATAAACATTTCTTTGGTCTTTAAATCATTTCCAAGGCATATTTTGCAGCATGGTATTTCTAAGTTTAGATTGATTTGGTTATCTTTTTGGAAGGTAATATTGATCACCTCGGCACGATTTGTTATCCTTGTGACAATTGATTTTTCAGTCCTAAACTTTATTGCTTTGAGATAGGTAAATTCAATTTAATCTTCCTTTTTCCTTGCAAACGAAACTCATGCCAAATAACAATCTTTTCCTTGCTAAGATATGCAATTAGCAATGATAACTTCCTAGTAATTTGAGCAACGTAAAAAAACCTTTCATGAATTTCATGATGATTCGTTGCAAAAAGAATAGGGTTAATGGTGCAAGATGCAGTTTTTATACCTTAAGGATTTAACTGAAATATACTACTATAGTAAGTAGATAATCTTGTTCATAGTTCATTATAATGCATGAAGCTATTCGAAGGAAACTATGTTCTATACATTATCATTTGTTCAATTAAACTAAACTCCTTCATTGTAAATAACTCGGAAAAATATATCCTATCCCTAACAATTCATCTTTGCATAATTGACTTAAAACCGATATAAAACCAAGAAGGAAAAACCTGGTTTTGGGGTGAGATATCCACATGGATATCGGGAGATGACACTCCTGTAGCTACTCCTTGGACTTTCTTAGGCAGCATCGCAGTTCGAACATGAAGATAGCTTTTACTCTTTCTTCTTGATTTCCACCATCTCTCTTTCGAGGCAAGGAATCGTTTAAATGATTGATCACGAGAAGGAATAATAAGACCTTTAGGTTCTTAGCTTCTTCGGAGAGGGAAAGGTTTATAAAGCCTAAAAAGGCCCTATAGGGTATATACACGGCAAAAAAAGTTGTGCGTGGATGTGGCTTCGCAACATACGCACCTTGAGAGATTTTTGGGCATGGGAGAGAAAGGACTTAGGGTTTTCAAACCTAGGGGGAAATTTTGAAGGGTAACACAAGGAATTATAGCACAGGGAGAAGGTGTGAAGAAGAAAAAAAAAAAGGTACATGGGGGTAAGGCTTAGGGGGTGTGTTAAAAGGAGTATGGGGGGTGGAAGGGAAAAAAAGATTATGAGGGGGTGAAGGGTAAAAGGAGTATGAGTATGGGGGGGGGGGGGGGGGGTTTGAGGGTTTTAAAAAAGCCTAGGGGAGGGGGGGGGGGTTGAGGGTTTTAAAAAAACATGGGGGAGGGGAGGAAATTTATGGAGTGGAAGGGATATGAGGGGGTGAAAGGGGGCTTAATTAGCCCCCCCTTAGGAAGCTTCACAAGGAAGCTTCCTTTATCCCACGTGGCAGGAGGGGGGGGGGGACAATCTGGTGGGGATGGAAAATTCTACCGATGGCCAACGATGGCGCTGTGGGGAGAGAAGTTGGAGGTGATAGGCAGCATCAGCGGCAGCTTGGCAGCACCAGGCGGCTCCCCTTATCTTCGTCCTCCCTTGGTAGTAGCACCAGCAACGCCAGAGCTTGCTTCAACTCCCTCCCGGCCTCCATATCTCAGCCGCCCACCCCTGCTTTTTTAGGGGAGGGGAGGGAATCCTCCCCCCCTCGACGTGTCTCAACGCATGTTGAAGGAGCCGAGCAAGCTCCACCGAGGAGCTTGCTGGCTTCTCTATCCTCCCTCGACGCTCCAGCTCGATGCACCACTACAAAGGTGAAAATATATATATTTAATATATTACAGTTATGTAGTGGGGCTGATCAGTAAATTCATGCAGAATCCTCATAAGCCACATCTAGATGCAGTCCAAGGGAGGATTATGTGATACATGAAGAGTACTGTGGATTATGGGCTATTTTATGAGTATGAGAAATCCCTTGACTTGACAGGCTACACTGATGCTGATTGGGATGGTTGTGCCTATGACAAGAGGTCAACCCATGGTTATGCATTTGGTTTGGGCAGTAGTATGATCAATTGGAGTAGTAAGAAACAGCCTACCGTTGCGTTGTCTAGCACAGAAGTGGAATATTGGGGTGCAACATTAGTAGCATGTGAAGCAGTTTGGTTGATGAAATTTCTGAATGACTTGGGGATACAGTTGGGCATCAAAGTCAGATTGTATTGTGATAATCTTAGCAGTATGATGTTAACTAGCAATCCCGTCTATCATGCTAGATCCAAACATATCGAGGCTTTTTACCATTTCATTAGAGAAATGATACTTGCAGGGATAATTTGACTTGTTGCATGTGAAGACCAAAACCAAGTGGCAAATATCTTTACCAAATCACTTCGTGAAGAGAAGTTTATCTACTTTAGACAGCTATTTGGAGTTCAACACTTAGTTTGAGCTTGAGGGGGAGTATTGAGACTTCAAGCTCAACTACTCATATGTATGTATGTGTGATCAGCATTACCTACATCTTGTCTAGTTGTACTCATGTGTGGGACATTGATTAAGTCAGTGTTGATCTAGTCATGGTTAGTGGCAACCTAGTTGTACTATTACTATCTCTTTCATGTTAGTAGAGATTGAATAATGAAGATGAATGAGATGAGCTGACTTCTCACTATTTGGCTCCACATTATCTCTCTTATCTTTCAACATCGATGCCCTCAGCCATGCATGACAAAGAAGAGTACGACAAGATGGTGAAAGAGCTTCAGAGCCAACATGATCTGATGAATGAAGAAAAAAAGGCCATGCTTGCTGAGCTAAACAAAGAAAGGAATGCCTTCGTAACCTACCACCTAGAAAAAAAAGGTAAATGACCATAGTAACTAGGGAGGTGATGGCATTAAAAGAAGCTTTAAAGGCAAGGTAGGGAAAAGAAAGTCTAAAAAACTTGTATGATGAAGAAAGGGAGAGCCGTATTGCTCTAGAGATACAATGCGCTCTTGTATCTCAAGACATGCAATGCCTTGAAGAAGAGGTTGATAGTTTGAAGCAACAAAGAGAATATATATCTAAAAAACTACAAGAGGTAAAGGCTCAAGGTGAGCAAGAAGCAAGAAGAAAAATGGCAGAGTGTATAACCAACTACACATAGCACTTCACATGTAGGCCATTCTAAGGGAATAGGTAGAGTGCCGAAATCAAGAAAAGGAACAAATAAATATATTATGGTGAGAGAAAGAGTAGGTAATCACTGCCCTAGTCCAATACTAGAACTAAGGTTTGGAGCAAATGAAAGGGAAGGTGGAAGAATAGGCAGTCAATAACAAGGGCATGATTAAAGACTTAGCTTATAGACTGGCTGATTCACAAAGACTGAACACATTATAATAATAGAAATCAAAGCTGCAATGGTAGAGATAGGGTTGTTAGAGCAACAAAAATACTTCTTAAACAAAGTACTAAATGTCACCCAATCAAGAGAAAAAGAGACAATTGAGGAACTCAATAAGGATATTAGAGCTACAAGGAGAGCACTAAAACATGGACTCTAGGCCAAGCCGCCCAAACCTAGCACTAGCTTAGGAGTGGAGGAACAAAGAGCCCATTTGATCATGGCTAGATTAACCATGCAAGAAATTGAAGTGCTAGGGTTTAGAGAGCTAAAGCAACGAGCATAGCCTCTCCCTGAAGAGTTGAGAGAGCCAATGCACGAAGAGGATCGAGCTTGATTTGAGCTTGGCTACATTGAGAAAGAGTAGCCATATGAATTGAGCTCCCCTCTGCAAACACAAGCATAACCAGAAGATCAAGGGGAGGAAACTATACCCCCCAAGAGAACGGTCGAAATGAGGCACAAAAGTGGAGAGAACATGTATAGCTAGCATAAAGAAAACTCCAAGCCAAGCTATTACAAGTTCCTCATGTGGCTATTCGTCAAGGAGAGGAGTGTGATCCAATGAACTAGAGCTAGAAACTTGTATTGTGGGAGCAGTGGGAAAATCCTAGCTAACCATTTGAATATGCCTTTACTTTTTCTCAAACATTGGATAGAGTATTATCTCCAAGGGTGGTGGAGGAAGTGATAAAGCTCTTGGTGAGGTTGAGGAAGCAATGGTCGGAGGAGAGAATTAGGCACCCTACCAAGTGGCCATAAGAGCCTACGGATTATTGGGAGGACAAGGTGGTGGACGTGCCCAGGATAGTGGAGGGGTATGAAGCACAACCTAAGTGGCACAAAAATATCTAGGACTCTTAGGTCCTATCTACATGCCCTATCCATAGAGAATTGGAGTTAATTTCAACCGGAAGGTGCATGATAGGTCTAACTTTCCTAAGACATATAATCTAAATGTTGCATCTCCAGAGGAATGCTTAAACTTTACTAATATGGATACCCAAGCATCCATTAACACCATATTGGGGAATATGGAAATTTCCCATAAGTTTGGGACACATGGTCAAATATTTGGATTTGTCATATTTTGAATACTATAACTCCAAATCAAGTACTTTGTAGCTCAATCGATTCCATTTTTCAAGCTCTTTTAATGATATGTCACATCATATGGTTTTGAGAAACTTATGGGCATGTTATCCGAGTGCCACCTTTTTAGTATTCAAAAAATGAGAATTGGGAGATTCCCAAACTCACTAATATTGTGTTCATAGAAAACTTCCTCAAAAGAATTTCTCTTCTTGCCAAGATCTAGTCTTCATCACCACTTGTAACTATCTCTACCTCTTATGAATATTACTAAAACAAATGCCTACTACAGAGGAAGAGCAATTACTGCCCCTCCTTTTTGACATTAATGTAGGAATAGATAGCTGCATAATGGCCCTTCTCATGATGAGAGCCACTCTCTTGCCAACATTTTGTATGAGCATATTAGAATATGTGAGTGATAGTAGGTTCACTAGTGTAACCATATTTTTGTCCTCCATGCCCCTCAATGTAAGAATCAACTTGAAGGGCTATATGCAAAGTAGAGCTTTCCTAAGCAAATCCCTCAAGCCTCCTCACAGCTTGCCCCTATCCATGAATTGGATGCCGCTTAACGTGCTCCCTTGTAATAAAATAATAAAATAAAATAAGTGAAAATAAGTGAAAAAATAGAAAAATAAAATCCCTCTATATGAACTCTACAAGCATCATAACCACTGCCCATAGGGACCACCTTAGCTCCTCTCCCACTTCACAATGTAGGGTACATGAAGGGCAGGACATTTTGATAGATTTATTTCCCTAAGTCACACACATCACCTCCCTTTACATGAACTAGGTCCTCAAGTGTGGGGCAACACCTTAGGATTTTACCTATGGTTTGACTCATCTCCTAGTCCCACCATCACTTGCATAGTGCACTATACAATAAGGTAGACACACCCCCTAGGAGGTGCACTCTTCTTCCTTTCAAGTACATTGTGCAGTGGCAGGTGAGACAAGCCAATAACTGCAAAGACCTTCTTCAACCACCCATCTATCTTTAACATTGACAACTTTCAAAACCTGCTTCACATAGCGCCTCCAACATGTCTAACCTCCCCGAAGGCCGTAAGAACCATTCCACACTAAACCTCAATATTTTCAATCCGCACCATCAAGTGCTATGGGATTGGTGATCAACTAGGAGAGGGGTAATGTTAACCCTCGAAAAACCAAGATAGGAAATCTAGAAAATCGAAAGAGAAAGATGTACTAGTACCAAGGCAAGAGAAAGATGGAGGACAAAGGTGCAATAAGGAAAATTTGAAGGCACAAAGCGCGCCTTAATATTTTCGCAGGAAGAGCACCATGTGCATTGTAATTTATTTTGTAAAAGAACGTTGGGCTCTCTTTTGTGCAAGTTGTAAAGAATGAGAGGCACAGGTTAAGGACAAGATAGTAGAAAAAGAAGGGAAGAATGGACAAAGGCCGACAAAAAAGGAGATGGCTTCCCAAGGAGGTGATGGAGCATGTATAAAAGTCAAAAAGTGATTGAAAAAATTCATTCTTAGTGTGTAGCAAAACTTGCTCTCTTCTTGCTTCTTGCTCTTGCTTCATTCTTGTGTATGAGAGAGGGAGAGTGTGTGTGAGAGAGAGTGAGGGAGCATGGA
This sequence comes from Lygodium microphyllum, assembly GCF_053477565.2. Taxonomy (NCBI): domain Eukaryota; kingdom Viridiplantae; phylum Streptophyta; class Polypodiopsida; order Schizaeales; family Lygodiaceae; genus Lygodium; species Lygodium microphyllum. Next base: position 39,244,265 of record NC_141149.1, on the reverse strand, counting down.
GAAGCTCTTATTCTCCTCGCTTCATCTTCTCCTTCTTCTCTTCCCTTTTCTCATGTATATGGCTATGGATCTTGAAGCTTGGAGCTTGGAGGTGGATCTCTCTTGAAAGCACATCTTGGATCATGGAACTATTGGTGGATTTGTGAAAGGAGACAACTTGATTAGAGTCAAAATTAAGCTCACTATATTTGTATATGGGAGAGTGTGCACGGCTATGTGAGAGAGGTAGCCATAGCTCTTGGCTTGAAACATTTGAAGCAATAAGCAGTCGGGTGGGTCTTGGCGGTGTGCTTGCAAGAGTGATGATAAGGAAATAGAGAGAGAAAGAGAGGTCAGGAGAGAAATAGAGAGGAAGGAGAGATAAAAATAGAGAGAGGGAGGGAGGAGAAAGAAGAAAAGGGTGAGGTAAATAGAGAGAGCGGGAGAGACAAATAAAGACATGGAATATGAGAGAGAGAGAGAGAGAGAGAGAGAGAGAGAGAGAGAGAGAGAGAGGGAGGAAGAGAAATATAGAGAGATGAAAAGAGAGATGGAGGAAAAATAAAAATAGAGAGCAAGAGAGAGGGAGAGAAAAATAGAGAAAAAATGAGAGAGAAGGAAAATAGAGAAAAGTAGGAGGGTGGGAGAGAGAGCGAGAGAGAGAGATATATAAAGAGAGGGAGGGAGGCATTGCTTCACATTTCTTTGTTTTTTACATTTCTTATTTTCTTTCTTTACTTTTTTTGTAGAGAGATGGATTGAGTGAGAGGGAGAGTGGAGAGAGAGCAAGAAATAGAGAGAAAAAGGGAGGGGGAGAAAGAGAGAAAGAAAGAGAGAAAGAAAAAGGGGGAGAGAGGGGGCTTCATGGAAAGTAGAGAGATGGAGATAGAAAGAGAGAGAGAGGAATGGGAAGAGAGAGAGAGAGAGAGAGAGAGAGAGAGAGAGAGAGAGAGAGAGTGTGTGTGTGTGTGTGTGTGTGTGTGATAGAGGGTGAGGGAGAGAAACAATGAGGGAGAGAGAGGGGGAGAGAGATAAAGAGAGATGAAGGGAGGGAAACAAAGAAAGGAAAAGAGAGAGAGAAAGAGGGGTGGGGAGATAAATAGAGAGGGAAGAGAGATAAAAATAGAGAGGGGAAGAGAAAAGGAAGGGAGAGAAATTGAGAGATGGATGAAGGGAGTAGAGAGAGAGGAGAGATAAAAATAGAGAGGGGGAGAGGCAAGGAAGGATGAGAAAGGGAGCTTCATAAAAATTATAGAGAGAGAGGGGAGATAGAGGGAGGGAGAGAGAGGAAGGATGAGGGAGATAAACAATGAGAGAGACGGGGGAGAGAGAAACAAAGAAATAAAGAGAGATAAAGGAAGGGGGAGAGAAATGAAGGGAGACAGAGAGAAGAAGAGGGAAATAGAAAGATGAAGGGAGGGGGAGGGAGGGAGGGTGAGGAAGAGAAACAATGAGAGAAAGAGAGGGAAAGGAAGAGAATGAGAATGAAGGGGGAGAGAAAGGAAGGGAGAAAGAGGGGAGAGAAAAAAATAAAGAGATGGAGGGAAAGAGAAAAATAGAGAGAGGGGGAGGTGAGAGTTATAGAGAGATGGAAGGAGATAGACAAAGAGAGATAAAGGGGAGAAGAGGGAGGGAGAGGGTGTCAAGATTGTGCGAGAGAAGGAAGGAGTCTCACTTGTAGCTTTCTTACTTACAAAATGGGGGAATACACACAAAGATGGAGGCTGAAAACAGTTTTCCTCTTCTTAGTTGTGTAAGCCAAAAATAACTCTAGTACAGAGAAATAGAAGAACCCTATATATGGGTCTCAAACCAAACTCAAATAACTAAGGTGGCATACTAACTGAGCCACGAACTAGGGTAGATAAGGATAGTTGTCATCTAGTTATTATTCATGGGCGGTGTACCAACCGCATCTGCAACTAACAAGTCGGTGACATAAATGCACAACGGTCACCCTGGCATATCACAAGTGGAGCTCGATATCTCAACACTCCCCCTCAAGCTCAATCTCAATTCCTGCACACCAAGCAGGTATCCGAACTTGCGCAGCTTCTCTGCACCCAATGCCTTTGTAAATATGTCAGCTACCTAATCCTTTGTGCTGACATAAACTAGATCAATAAGACCTAGTAACCCCCTCTCCCACACATAGTGATAATGCACCTCAATGTGCTTTGTTCTAGCATGATAGACTGGGTTATTTGCCAAGTGTATATTACTCATGTTGTCACAATAAATGGCAACTGGCCCATCTATAGGCTAATGCATATCAT